>NC_139349.1:15139370-15451870 GCF_055883805.1 Amblyomma maculatum | reverse complement strand
TGTGGCCGTTTTCCAACCGCTACAGTAGCAAGACGAAAACTAAAAACCAACATCAAAGAACATTTCTCATTACAGTCTTATCTTCCAGGCCAAGGCGCTCGACAAGACTGTAAAATTGTTCAAACGTCCGCTTACTGTAAAGGAAGAAAACAAAGCACAAATTTTGACTGAAAATGTGCAGCTAGCAATGGCAATCCTTTTTGTGGCTAAGCAAACAACTACGCTCCAGCTATGACCAGCGAGTAAATGTTACTTCTTTATGGACTACGCAGGAGAGTAGAAGTGGCGCGCAACGCTGTCGGTTTTTTCATTCCGAACCTATTTCCACACGGAAGAAAACAACAATTGGGTATTTTCTTCCACAAATGGGTGGAAGAAAAAGCCCATTTCTTGGTTCATTTCCCTTCTTTAACAAACTGGGCAAAATACTGAAATCAAAAGAAAAAAAAACAGCCACATCTATTTGACCGCCGAGAAACTCAAAGGAAACCAGCGCTTCTAAGCTTTTCTTGTAGACTGCGAACCAGCATTCCGTTCTTGACATCGTTTATCTGGATTTCAATTTTGTTTTCATAGCCTCGTTTTCTTCCTCTACCTTTCAACGCGAATTTTTTCTTGTTTATAGACTCGCTGTTGTTGTTGACCAAATAACAGATGGCACTTTTGCAATAAACCAGAAAAGCCGTAGCTAAACTTTACTTCCTTGTCGAAAGTATATGCCAGCTTCGGTGGAGTGATATCTTTTGTACAAAAAAAAATATAAAGATAAAGCAAGCATACGCGTAACAACAACTCTGTTTCCGGCAGTACAATTAGCGTTTAAGAGTCGCACAGCAAGTTACACATTTTTTTCAGTTCCATCAAAACCAACACTTTGGTATGTTCCGTTGATCCTACGCTGGTGAGAGACCATTGCCATAAAGTGTTTTTTTTTTTAATCGCTATATTCGATCTATTATTTCATGCTGATCGCATCGCCATTAATAAAGTAATGAAGCAATTAAATAAATTGCCAGCAGACCTCACTTCCACTCAGATATGCTTTTCCTAGTGTCATTTAAGAAAAATCCATACAAAATGATACCTTCAAGCGGTGCCAACGCAACAAGAAAACTACCAAAAGCGGCGAAATGCGAAAAACCCTGTACACTAAAGATTAAAAATCACCAATTTTTATCAATTTTAAAGATGACATCACAGCCATCGAAGACGCGTGGCAATATGACGGAAAACTTAGATTTAAAACGTTATTCAACCTCTCATTTGTCCATGAATGGTTTTATACTGCAGTGCTCGAGTATCTCCAGAGCCTGTAGCCCAAGAAACGGTGGCATCGGCCTTGCAAAATATTTTCTACCGGCCAGAAAAGTTAGCGAGTGCTCGCCTCTCGCAGCAACTTTCAAATTTTGCCCATAGTGCGCGCAAAAGCACAAACTAAGCCTTCTAATCAGCATAGTCGAAACTGACATCAATAATGTTATTTTGATCCTGTTTGACACACCTTGCAATGCATACTCCGTAGAAATGAAGAACGTAGTCCGGTCTCTCAGGTATAACCTAATAACATTTCTGATATAGAGAGGGCACGCAGGTGGACCACTTGAAGATCAAAGAATAAATTGAACAAGAACTCAGGGGAAGCCTGGAGTTTTGGCAAGAGGATTCGCAGTTGTCGTAGACTAGTCCTGTTTAAACGCTAGTTAAAGGACAGCAGACTCTTCCCCCCCCCCCCCCCACACACACACACTTTCCCATCCCCAACTCACTTTTTCAAACATTCTTGCTTTAGTTATTGATTGCGACCGCACCGTGAAAATCAACAGTTGGATGGCGCTATGATTCTTTGAAGATCTTCCCCTTCTCGTGCATGCTTTTTCGGTGCCTTCGCTAACTTTTCGAAGTTTTATGCGCATAGCATATTTAATAGCACCGATAAACTGTGGCTGCGTACTTCAGCGCCAAGAAGGTCAGCGGACAAGGAACATTTGATACTGCGGTGCAAAGGATTCCAGCCAGGCATACCGCGAGAGAGGGGGGACAGTCTGGATAACGGAAGAACGAAATGGCAAAAAGGTAAGAAAATACAATGTTTCGTCGTCTCTTCTCTTGCTCCCAATTTTCTGATGCGCCCAACTCAACCAGCCTGCCTGAGGCATATACTGCTTGACCACATTCATTACACTCAGGGAAAACTATATGCTATAGTTATTTCTTAAAAAACAGTCAGGTAGCACCACTTCCTTCGACGAAGTCATGTGAACGGATTTTTTCCTTCCTTTTGCTAATAATATATGTAGAAGTCTGAAATAAACAAGATGTAATCGGTCAGCATCAAGCTCGCGGGATTCTGAAGCATCGACGGGATAGCAGGCAAAGAGTCCGAGTCTCTGCTCAGCCCGTTTTACTTCCAGGTAGTCGTAAATTATTATTCTTGAAAGAGCAAAGCCGAGAGACCTAGGTGCCCGGTAAGGTGTTTGGAACAGGATACTAAGCACGAGGAATGAGCGACCACCTGTGATAATGACGAAGATCCTCCGAAAGAAATGAGCTAAATGTCGTCAACGCCTAATAAGAGCGAGGCATTCGAGCTCAGTATTTTAATAGTTGCGCTTGGAGGGAGATATAAGCCTGCCTGCATAGGTATCATATGGTGGTTTCATGCATTCGCTGGTCACGCATTGCGCCAATACCATCGACGCTGACCTTGGGGCGAAGTCCCGTCAGTGTAGAGAGGTTGAAATGGGCCAAGATAGGTGGACCGTTCAAGGCTGCAGTAAGTGTTACATTTGCGCGAGCTTGGTCAAGGGGGAGATATTCGCATCCTTCTTCCCGAGTGCGGCAAAAGGTCTCTCTGTGACCGCGTACTTCTGGACCAGATGACCAACTAAACTCTAACTGAACATCCTAAGACCTTGCCACGCCAGTGGCAGATGCCATATCGTCGTCGTCACCAATCTTAGAACGCCTTTGATATTTCTTGCCCTTGAAGCTTGGACGACGCTTTTCACTGTAGCATTCGTAGTAGCAGATGGATAGAGGCAGCAGACCTTACTCATTTCCGCCTGGAGTGCTGGGGCCCCCGTCATCATCCCTAACCAGCCTCTTCTGCTAAGGTGTTCATTACTACTACTACTACTACTACTACTACTACTACTACTACTGCTACTGCTACTGCTACTGCTACTGCTACTACTACTACTACTACTACTACTGCTACTGCTACTGCTACTGCTACTACTACTACTACTACTACTACTACTACTACTGCTGCTGCTGCTGCTGCTGCTGCTGCTGCTACCACTACCACTACTACTACTACTACCACTACTACTACTACTACTACTACTACTATCACTACAACTACCACTACCACTACCACTACTACTACTGCTACTACTACTACTACTACTACTACTACTACTACTACTACTACTACTACTACTACTACTACTACTACTACTACTACTACTACTACTACTACTACCACTACCACTACCACTACCACTACTACTACTACTACTGCTGCTGCTGCTGCTGCTACTACTACTACTACTACCACTAACACTACCACTACCACTACTACTACTACTACTACTACTACTACTACTACTACTACTACTACTACCACTACCACTACCACTACCACTACTACTACTACTACTACTACTACTACTACTACTACTACTACTACTAGGGGCTGTGCCATGTGCCGCTTTCGCGTTTCCGTGTCAACATGTGTAAATTTACACGTATTAAACTAAAAATAGCTTATTGTGCGTACGCCATGTGCAGATCTGATTTTAATCAGCGCCTTCATTCTTACCTTTTGGAAAAGCCCGCTCAAGAAGAAAGAGTGAGTATCGCAAATTTCCTGGCCTAACAGTCTGTGTAAGTGAACTTCCAGCCCTATTATGAGCGTAAGAATCTGAACTGAAAACAAACACACACTCACTTGCACCTTCCACAAATGTAGTTTTTCATTTCCACGTGATATTGATTCAACAGCCCTTGTGTGGGCCATATGGAAGGATGCTATGATGGGTGACTCAAGAACCACATCTATTTTACCCAAGACCAGATGCATTGCCAAACATCCAAACGCAAGCCTACCTCCCAGAACGAATGAATTATGTTTCAGGTCTCCGACCAGTTCACGAAGATGATAGTGAAAAACCGATGACATTGAATGTGCTATTGCAGTAGGCACGCTTATGGATATACGACTGCAAAAAAAAAATGATACAAAGCAGCACCGTGTATTCGTCTTCTTTCTAGCTGTCCTGCTCTGCATCTTCTTTCAAAAAAGAAAAAAGGGGCTATTTTCAAAGAAACTTTGATCTAGCCTTCCTGATCTCTTACCGCGGCAAAAAGGCGTTCACGCACCCGCTGAGATGCATTTTTGTTTGTTTAGTTTCATGTGCATTACACGTTTCGCGTAATAAACACCTACCTGTCAGCCTTGGGTACATGCGCGCTCTCGTTTTCCATCGCTGTATCGCGATGAATGTAAGTGCGCGCGATATTTTATTTAATCATGCTGATGAAAACTCATTTTACTCATCTTATACTAATGGTTCTTGCTCTAACCATTGCGTACAACTGCAGCATCCCACCGCCGCCAACGTCCACACAAAGATGCTGGTCGTGGTAGCGTGTGCGCAAGCTGGAAATCGGACGGCCGCAAGGAGCTAGAGAATCCCTACTCATTTCCTGGAAAACTCAAATCTTCGTAAGTTCCCTTACGATTCTAAAAATGGGCGGGTATTTCAAAACCTGCTTTAATTTAAGTGAACGCCAACCTCTTTTGGGGAAATGTAAATGCGCCTGAAATGTGAAATGCAGAGTTCCGCAATCTTTCGCAAACAAACAAGAACCGTTTCTTAAGAACCAGTGTTCATTATATTGTTTCGCCTGCATAATCTTGGCTTGCCACAATTAAAGTGTTGCTTATTTTGCTATCCTTGTTCCCAGGACGCATCGTTCAGGAGGACCTGCCATTCAGAAAGAAATGGCGTCTTAAAATTAGCGCAATTTTTTTGATCGATGCCAAGCATGCATTCCTGCTTCTTACCCGGCTTTCGCTTGTTATGTCCCGTGGGTAATTACAAACTTTTACCCCCCGGAAATGCGAGACGAGCGTTGCGCCCACGCTGATTAGCCTTTGCGAAGAACGTCCTTTGAAAGCAAGCAGATTGCGTGCATTCCCTGGGGTTACTGCAGGAGTGACGATATAATTCTGCTTTCTCTAAGCTCCCGGTTCGTTCGAGCAGATTGGTCACTTACGAGCAGCCCATCCGATTTCCTTTTTTTTTTTTATGCGTACACTGTGCTACACTTGGAACACTGCAGTCCCTTATAGGACCACTGTCCAGGGAAGGACCTTCGATGGACAGCGAAGGAGCCCAGTGTTTCGATCAGGTACCGGAGTCTATGCAAAATGCTACAGTGACACGCGCGCCTCACAGCAACGAAAATACAAATCAAAGCTCTCTCATGCTCTCCTTCGGGAAGCCAGCTTTCCCGTTCCCTGCGCTGACCCGTTGAGCCGCATTTATGACGTATTTGTCGAGAACGGCGCGCATTGGTCCGTCTCGTTGTCTGAGGGTGAAGGATGGGAGTCTACCGCTAGCTGCAGCTTTTCCCTCGCCACGGCCAGACTGAATCCAGCGGCGCGCGCTCCCTCGGCCGTTTTTTTTTTTTTCTTTTTTTTTTTCGCGCTCGCGGAATGCCACGCCCCACCTTCCGCCAAACGCGGAGGAGGAAGCGGAATTTGTCTTGCGGAGGCTAGACGACCTCGGAAAGGAGAGTGAAAAACCTTTGCGAGGGAATGGAAGGAGAGAAGCACGACAGAATTGGGTTATTGCGGTGGCTGTAACTGCGTTATTAGTTACTCTTTTCAAAAACATTTTGCAGACTTGCGTTCTGGGGGCGAAGTCTCACAGTCACCGGGGAAGAAAACATTTTCGACCGGAGGGTGGACAGTGGGCCTTTAACGATTAAAAGAAAGAAGTCAGGTAGTAGTGCTTCCTGTTTTACTTTAGACAAAGGATGCAGCGATGGCATCAAAATGACAAAAAAAAAAGATGGTGGCTGAATATGATCTGAGTGCGGCCCTATGTTATGGTGGCTACACCTTATTTATTTATTGATGGCGCTGAGTTTGCCACACGGCATAAAAGGTGGTGATAGAGTCACAGAAGTGTGTGGAGTGCAGCCATGCGCAAGAAGTCACATAAACCGCGTGCATAAATGTTGTTTGCTAGCCATAAGTGGAAATGAGAGTCATTAGTCGGTGAAAGTCCAGCTTTTTGTAAAATGGTCTTGCCTATATGCGAAGTTCCTGGGCATGTCCATATTAGATGCCGGACAGTGGTGTCGTAAGCGGGTTCTTCGCAGTGTGGGCATTTGTCTGGAACTGGAATAGTAGGACTTTACCACTGGTGTCGAACGGAGGGTGTAAGGGCCACTCCGACTCTCAGCCGTCTCAGAGATACCTCCTCCACCCTTGTTAGATTGGGGGGAAGGGGGTACGTACACGGGGGAATTAGAGCACGTGTACGCTGCCTGAGGGATGCTGATGATGTCAAATGGATCAGAAGTAGATCCGGTGGCAAGGAATCATGAATAGGTTGCAACACATCTGCTGCATGAGGTAGCACGTCTGCTGCAATGGTATTCAAATTTGTGTTGTCTTGAACCACTGGGTAACGGTGGCAAGCAGCATGCATATTCTGTGCGACCCTAAGAGTGCCATGGACTTTCTTTAAATACTTTAGGGCTTCTTTGGAGTGAGTCATTATGTGTACTTGTTTAAACGTAGGGTCGGCCGGTAACGCTTCTATGGCGTTTAAGATAGCTTGCAGTTCGAATGCAGGAATTGATTTGGTTTCGGTAAGGTAAGTTCGAGTGGTGCTCAGGTGAGGGTGGGTTGACCTTATAAAAGCAATTCAACCACCTGTTAGAGTTACGGCTGCATGTGTGTAAATAATACAGTCATCAGGTGTTGCGTAAGAAATTGTTGGGAATGATGATGAGAGCTGCGACTTCTTGGTGAGCAGAGGCTTATTAGAAGTAAGGGTAGTAGTCCCATGGTGGTGGCTGGTTCTCTAATTCAGGACGAATGGAAGATTTTCTTGCTCTGTCTGTCTTTGGGCAGTTAATTCTGCCAACGTGTTAAGGTGGGCGTACTCCTGGAGTGAACGGAAAGGAGTTGATCGAGGCATGCAGTCCAGTAATTACTCGCACGGCCTCGTGGTTGAGTGTATCGACTGTGGACCATTGCCGTTTTGTCAGTTTCTGAAACTGTGCCTGGTATAAAAGCTGCGGTTGAAAGACAGCATGAACAAGTTGTCCACTCAGCCGGAGGCAATCGCAGTCCAGGTATAGATTTCCCAATAGTGTGCCGCGGACTACACCTATGTCCCAAAGCGGTGTATTGAATTTGAGCAACGCCAAAATGAAGGGTTGCAGTTTAATTTAGTATTTTGTTTAATGCGAGGGGGGGGGGGGGGGGGTTAAAGTCCCAAAGCGATTCCGGCTATGAGTGACGCCATAGTGGAGGGCCCCAGAAATTTCGACTACCTGGAGTTCTTTACCTGACAACGCACAGCACGTCGAAAATAGGGCGCACTGCGGCCGGAATTCGATCCTCCATTCTTGGGTACAGCTATCGAGTGCCGTAACTACTGCACCACCACGGCAGAGCAAATCAAATTAATTTAGACTACAAGGTGTTCCTTAACGTACACTTATGTCACCCAGCATGCAGACATATTTGCATTGGTACCTCACTAGAATGCGGCCACCTCTATCTCGAATCGATCAAGACGAACTCAGCATTAATAACTAGAATACAAGTCACACTGGGCCGCCGTGGCTGGTATATATACGTGTTGTTGTCTTTTTTTTTTTTTTTTCTATCTAGAAATACTGCATATCCAACCTGAAATCCATTCCAGGTTGAAGAATTTGTGACGGCGGGTATTTAGAAAGCACTGAATGTGATCATCGAACAACGTGAGGCATTACTTGTAGCTGCGCCTTTTCAAACACCTCGCGGAATCTGTAATTAAATCCTGTCGTCTACTTGAGTGCTTCTTTTTTTTTAATCACAGCGCCACACTTGTCTTCACCTGCGTTGCCTTTTCGAAGAACTTGCCATTGATACGAGAAGCGCTTTCAGGCTCACAATCATCTTCAGCGTCAATAGTATTGAAAACCTCAAAATAATGTATAGAAAAAAATCTGTTTTTCTGTAGTTTTCAATAATGTGCCGCTATTGGCGATTCCTAAAAATCTATGAGTGCTGTTCGTTACGAAGTGGAATATGTGAGATTTAAACTTCGGGCATCTTTCACTCAGAGTATTCTGACCAATGAAAACATTGAACATTCAGAATTGTGTACTTAAATGTGTAATATAGACCATTATTTTCCATCTTAACTTGCGTAAGTTTAACCGTATCAATTTACCTACAAGTGCGAGCAAAAAAAGTAATGTAGATCACACTTATTCGTTCTAAGGTTAGATTCTACCGACATGGAAGCATAAGTTCTTAAGCTTCTAGACATTTACAGCACTTTGTGACATATTGGAATCATAATGTATCAAAGGTAACTATATTCACAACGAACTACAATCCAACCTTTTGCAAAGAGCCTTGAAGACCTCAAAGCCCTCAATTTTCTTGGCTCTTTTGTAAAGAGCAAGAAAAATTCAACGTTTCGTTGAATATCCCTGGTTCCAGCAATCGCTCAGCTACTAATTAAAAAGTTACGTTGTTTGGTATTCGGAAACAGAGACTTAATAACGGAGGAAGAGTACAAGGTTCACATGAAACCATTTCGTTAATCGGCCGTCGTCAAACACAATCCCTTCCATTGTGAGCATAGCAAGGAAAGCTTCCTTACTCTCGATTAATAATATAGGTTTCGGCTTGGTTTAACTCTTGCAAATCGCATATTACCGACTTTATATTTTTCTGTATGACTATACCAGTGCATCTAATTTGAATAAAATTGAACTTCACCTAAACAGATCATTCGATCTCGGCATCCAGCTTCAAGCATTATACTACGCATTTTGTACCATTTATGTAAATATAGTTTTTTTTTTTTTTTAAATAGAGAGTTAGCCCACTGAAAAAAAAAGTTATAACCAGGCCAACGAAACCAAGTTATCAAGAGCAGCGTTCTCAACACTGAAATATTTCGACTCTCCAACTTAAGCAATTAGTAAAGGCCAATTATATATATATATATATATATATATATATATATATATATATATATATATATATATATATATATATATATATATATATATATATATATATATATCATCATCATCAGCCTGACTATACCCACTGCAGGGCGAAGGCCTCTCCCATATTTCTCCAATTAACCCGGTCCTGTGCTAGCTGCATCCACTTGACCCCTGCGAACTTCTTAACCTGATCGGCCCAGCTAATTTTCGGACGCCTCCTGCTACGCTTTCCTTGCCTTGAAATCCAGTTTGTTACTCGCAGCGACCATCGGTTATCCTCTCTTCGCACTACATGTCCTGCCCATGTCCATTTCTTCTTGATTTCCACTAGAATGTCAGTAACTTGAGTTATTTCTCTGACCCACTCTGCACGCTTCCTATCTCTTAATGTCACCCCTATCATTTTTCGTTCCATAGCCCTCTGTGTTCTCCTCAACTTAAG
The DNA here is from genome assembly GCF_055883805.1 of Amblyomma maculatum. Taxonomy (NCBI): domain Eukaryota; kingdom Metazoa; phylum Arthropoda; class Arachnida; order Ixodida; family Ixodidae; genus Amblyomma; species Amblyomma maculatum. Next base: position 15,442,164 of record NC_139349.1, on the reverse strand, counting down.
TAGAACCCTCTTGGTTAGCCTCCACGTTTCAGCCCATTAGGTGAGCACAGGTAAGATGCAACTGTTGTATACTTTCCTCTTGAGCGATACCGTTAAACTGCTAGTCATAATCTGCGAGTGCTTGCCAAATGTGCTCAATCCCAATCTTATTCTTTTTCCTTTTCATGGTCCAGATCTGCGGTTACTACCTGTCCTAAGTAGACATATTCGCCTACTACTTCCAGTGCTTCGCTACCTAACGTAAACTGCTGTTCCTTCCCGAGACTGTTGAGCATTACCTTAGTCCTCTACATATTGATTTTCAAGCCTACCTTTCTACTTTTCCTGTCTAGGTCACCAATCATTCTTTGCAGTTCATCTCCTGAGTTACCTAGCAAGGCAGTATCATCAGCAAACCGCAGATTACTGAGGTATTCTTCATCTACCCTTCTCCCTAACTGGCCCGATTCCAAGTCTCTGTATATATATTTTATTGGACTTTATGAATAAGGGGCAAATACAAAATTTGGGAATCATTTGAAAAGGCTACATTCTGAGTCGCCGGACGTGCCTTTATGAAAAAAGAAAAGATAAAAATATATTAGCCCCGGGCTAGCGCGAACATATACAAGATGTGCAGGAACCGGCAACTTAACTGCCGACATGTTTCCAAGCACATGTGATCCATGTTGGCTCCGGGTGACCAAGTGGTAAAATGACAGCAGGGTTTATACAGACCCTGATCGTTTCGTGCGCGCTCGCTGAAAATGCGGAAAAAATCAGAAGCTGGGTGAAAAATCCTCTGAGTGCCTTCTTTCCATTTACTGTCCGCTGATGTCACTCGTATGCGCTCGCAGCTTCGTATGAGCCTTCTGTGCCAGCCTATCTTACCCTAACGAACGCTGAAGCTAAAAACTAAAATGTCGTGCAAAATACATTAAAATTACCACTTTCTTTAAATGTTTGAAAGCGCAGTGTAATGCCGTGTGAACTGTGGGCTCTAATTACTAATTGCTTTTGCATTTGTATCTACGTCCGCTGTCCTTTTTCTCGCTTGAAATCCTCTTCGAAAATCGGAAAGCAAACGTGGGGCCTCGTTGCCTCTTTATTAGGCCCATAATTTTCTTGGGACCTGCTGTCTAAGTAATAAACTCTTCCTTTTGTAATTATATCGTTCTTTTTATTTTGTTTCGAAAATTTGAGAAGCGCGAGTTCAAAGACTCCAGCCGTCAGAAGATGCTACCTACGATTCGTAAACAAAACCCCGGATAGCTGTGAACCGAAAGGTTCTTGTGGCCATAAAATTAAAGAACACTACCAGCAGCGAAAACTGCCTTCTGCGAGCATATAATTGAATTAAAGCATAGCTATGTCCTGCATGCTACGCCAGCTCTGTTTTTAAGCGCCACTGCACCTCTATAACGATAAACAATATAAAACAAACAAGTGCGGAACTGCTTTTAGTTAAAATACTCAACAGATAGATGAAAAAGAGGACCCATGCAACATAATAAAACCGACTTCCTGGCAAAGTCCCCAACTTGCTAAACATAGAGTAAAGACAAAAGGAAAAGCCCCGTGGCATTTACTCTCTCTCTCTCTCTCTCTCTGTTTATTCTTTTTTTTTTTTCCTAGTCGAAAGGGCGAGCTAGTGCAGGCACGGGGCTTTTAGTTTGTCGCAGAATGCAGCAAGAGAAATAGAACTCTTTGCACAATTTCACTGCATTATTCTGTTGCTGTCGCTTCCATAGTCTCCCAATAAGCCACCCAGATTTTTGTGTGTTCTCCTGGGGCGCCCGAAAAGCGAGGGCATACAGAATCTGCAGGAAACACGGACCCTAGATTGGGACTAGGAGAAACATGTAAACGGCCCAGCGCATATTTATCACTGTTTGGCAGAAGAAAGGAATGGAAGGTTGGGGAGCCAAAAGCGGGGTGATGGGAGAGGGGGAAAGAGAGTGTGTGTGTGTTGGAGGGGGGAGGGGAATTTCGCTATCCCTTGAAAGAAAGCCCATGGTGGCTCACTTTTCAGTGGCGAAACCAGGCCCGGCATGGATTGGCTTCTTTTATTCCGCCTACCGACTCCCGATTTAGACGACGACTGCGAGCAGAACGAATCGCCTCTCCCAGATGGACCCTCCCCGAGGGTAGACCGAGCGGCGCAAGGACATGATGGGATAGAGCGTCGTGCTCCGACTTTCGCTTCATTCCGTGCATGTCACTTCACTAGACGCCTCCATGCCAACCTGCCTCCTGTTCCCGATTTGATTCTTGACGTACAGAATTGCATTCTGCCGCGGGTCATCCGTCTTGCCTTTTTTTTTGGTCTCTTGTGGACATCCACCTTCGTCCCTAGCAGCCGTTTTGTTCCGCGCCACGGTATCTTTTCAATTTCGCTTGCACGGAGATCACCTCGTGTCCCGTTCTTTTCAGTTTACACTGATCGCACAGAAGCGTACATGATATCATAGGAGCCTTCACATCTTGAAGGCCTCGCATTAGGCCTGGTGTTTGTCTGGTCGTCAATCTTTGCGCCTTTTTAATCCGGAAGCGGTCCTCTTAGTGCGCACTAGGCAAGCTTTCTTTTTCTCTTTTACTTCGCTGTCTCTTTGGCCCGGAAGAAGGCATAATTTTCGCTCAACTTTTTTACGGCCGTCTCCTGTCAGTCTCCTTGTATACCTAGTTAATTTATGCTGTTCATTCATATATTACAGACGGCAGCAGTCCCTGCAAAGCTGCATGGTAGCGTACGCGTCACGCTCTTCACGTTAGCCCTGAGCCCACTGAATGTAATATTACAGGGGGAACCGTCAGGGATGGGGGCACGGTAATATGTTTCATTGCTCTTTTTTGTCAGAGTTTAAGAAATTTCAGTGTTAGATGAAGCAGGCCTACTGAATTAAAGATAAAGAAAGATAAACACTTTCGCCTCATTCAGTCCGGTGGTCCACCATACCACTGATGGATTGGTGTCTGGGAGAAGTTGCAACGCTTTCTGCTCACTTCTGACTCCCATGTTTCTACCGCCATCAAATTTCTTTTCTTTTTCTCTCTGCGAAGTTCACTCACAGCTCCCCTTTTATCTTTTTTTTCTCTCTGAAGTTCACTCACAGCTCCCCTTTTAACCAGCGACGCAAAGCGGGCAAATAACAAAACTTAAGCACGCCACTGAAGAAATAGTTTGAATTCCGTTCTGCTTCCGTTCCCAGTGGGATTGCTCCTGGTTGCAGCAATCTGTTCGCCGCAATCTTGTTTGCAGCAATGTGAGCCACAACTTGCTGTAAACAGGACTCCGCTAAGCAGATGTCCTAGAGCGACTTTTTCGCATACGCATAATGATGAAAAGCGCTGTCAGCAGATGCCAAATTTATCTGTGTCGTGTACAAGTCAATAAAAGAGCATATTTTTGTCCTATATATCTCCTTTTTCATTGCCGAGAACATTTTCTTTTCAGCCATAATTTCTCGGGTTTTCCACAACGAGAGATTTTGTATCTTCATATAGAAGGCGAACTGCCACCTTTCAACTGCGCTTAAATAGGTACAGATCACGCCTGCCAGTTTTTTTCATTTCACTACTCCCACATACAATTAAATTAATATTAAAAGCAAAGATACGCATCTGCACATTTGTGTCCGAGCTTTCATTTTATCTCCCTTCTTTTCGAAATGGTCGCGTATGGCGCAGTTTAACATGACAAACATGTAGATATGGTAATCTTCAAATCGCACGCTTAATTCTGTTGTCGTATAGGAAAGGAAAAAAAGCCATCGACTCGTTGGACTTCCGTTTTAATCCCGAAATCTTGGGTTGTCGTTTCCCTGTCCCGACGTGCAGCTTTTGTAAGCAAACGCTGCACTAAACGTCTTGAACACTATCAGCAATAAGGGACTATGTCTAGGTAGGAGAAACTCCGAAACCAGAAACTATGAGAAAAGCAGTATTTAAAGGTATACTCCTCTTGTGATGAAATTTGGAATATGATTATAATACGTTAGGCATTCAAGCATGTAGCCCTGTTAAGATGAATCGCTTGCATGGTTCTGTAAAAATAAAAGTTTCAGAAAGCTTACAATAGAAGGACGAAGAGTAAGAATCTCTCACAAGATGATTTCTGAAAATGGAAACCTTGTTCTGTTATAACGAGGTGGTAATGCCAACATAAATTCGGTCACAGTAACCACGGTTGAACCTGATATACATAGGTTAAATGGAGGAAGACGCTGTAAAAATACACATGGATATTGAAAGCGCATAATGTCGGTGTCGGATGACAAAATTTCAGGGGGGACGTCGAGAAACTAGTTTTTTTTATATCTGTACCTGTTTCGGATAAGGACAAGGGGATGGCTGCTATCGGGGCGTCTCAAGATTTACCTCATGTACTCATCTAGCAATTTTCTCATGTGCCGAAAGAAAGTGCCGAAAGCAAATAGTACATTACATAATTTCGTCTCTCTAATTCATATTGGCACAGGGTATTTGCCTTCAAGAAAACACTTCGCAGAAGTGAAAAACGACCCCAAGGAAGCCTTTCTGTGCTGAGCTACGGCCGATTAAGCAATACGCTACGCTTGCGCGTGTCAAACTCGCAAAGCAGCAATCGTGACCGCTTCAAGTCAAAAGGGCGCGTCTGATTCATGCAATGTGGACTCTTTACCTCTATAACCCAAAATATGTTATTCTCTTTTCCAGACAGCGCGCTAAAGAATAAGGTTGTAGATTACTGTGATATAAATGGTGTTTATCAATACCTAACATTGAGTTAGCAAGAAGGGAAGGAAACCATGTTACAATAGTTTTTTTACATACAGCAACTTCGAGGCGCTATGTCCACAAGTGAAAACGAAAATTAGCTGTGGTTTAGCTTGTGGCTAAACCTGGAGTTATGCGAAAGCAATCTGCATGGCCACGCTTAGGTTTGGCTTCAAAGTAAAGACATAGCTTTTGGGCATAGTGGTTTACTCTAAGGTTTCAGCTTTATTTAAATATGCCATAGGAGAATCACTTCACGTATGATCTCCCCTTGCCTCTTGTCGTTGACGATTCTCATTCGGGTCTTGTGTAGAAGACTTCTAGTCGTGTAGCATCGTCTCTACGGTGAACTCTGGGGCACACCGCCGTAACAACATTCGAACGAACTTTCTATCCTAGCAACTCGCTGTTGTCGTTCGCCTCTACCAACTACCCAGTTATCTATCTTCTTCTTCTTCTCATTACTTTTCTTCTTCTTTTTCTCATTACTTTTCTTCTTCTTCTTCTTCTTCTTCTTCTTCTCCTTCTTCTTCTTCTTCTTCTTCTTCTTCTTCTTCTTCTTCTTCTTCTTCTTCTTCTTCTTCTTCTTCTTCTTCTTCTTCTTCTTCTTCTTCTTCTTCTTCTTCTTCTTCTTCTTCTTCTTCTTCTTCTTCTTTCACGGTGCCCCGGTGCCACTCCGCCGGCTTGAAAACCTAGTGCAGTGTAGCTTTCGCTACAAAGCATAAATGTTGGGGAATAATGAATCTACCAAAATGTTTTACGTCTACTTTCCATTAGATCCCCTGAGCCCGATTCATGCAAAATAAATTGTTTTCTTCACATATATTAATTTGCTGCCTTAAGGAAACATGTAGCGTGATAAAATGATGCACTATATGAACAATATCTGCCCCGTCAACAGTCAGAGGTGGAATTCCTTTGTTTTAATTTTCTTTTTTGTCAGTGTCCCACTCCGATCCATCCATGAGCGAATGCTAGAAAGCCTTGCTCACGATGGTCTTGCCGCTGTATGGATGGCTGGATGAGCGTTTCCTTTGGTACTAAGTGGAGGCTGATGCTTACCATAATACTTTGTTGGGCGAGTTGGTAAACATCCAGTGTTATTTTAAACAGCGCGAACAGGTAGATACAGGACAAGATAAAAGGAGGCCATGGGAAATTCTGTGCACATACGGTACCGCCGGAACCTTCCTCTTCTTCTCACCCATGCTTGCCTACATTTTTGAGGCTATATGAAATTCTGTGCACATGACCTCAAAAATGTAGGCAAGAGGTAAAGTGTTGATGTCGCATTGACCGCCCCGCTCAAGATGAAGAGGATTTGCCCGGCTATTTAAAGGGAAAGAGAATCGAAGAAGCAAGAATGTGGGGGGAAACATACAGACCCATTAGTTAAATGCAAGACTGGTGTTGTGTACAGGTTTCCAATCTCTTGTGGAGCATGTTATATAGGACAAACAGGGCGCTGAATTAAGAAGAGGCTACTGGAACACCGGAACAACTTGGAAAGGGGCAAGGGCAAAACATTTCTGGTCTCACATTGCCACTCCTGTGGTACAATGAAGAAGGAGAAGAAGAAGTGTACTCCCATGTTTGACCATGTTAGGATTTTGTATCGCCACAAAGAAAAGATGACGAGAGAGATAGTTGAAGCATATTTTATTTCAAGGGACAATAAGTGTGTCAGCAAGATTTCTCTTGCTTTTTCAAGCAAAGAGATTTCTTTTTTTTTTTTAGTGACGTTTTGTACAGCAGGTGAACCCAGGAGTTGTTTCACGTGTTTGCTTCGTTTTCTTCATATTTGTTTTTATCTGGGTCTTGGAGTAAAGGCTTAGGCTGAGTTGTGAGTCAGTGCCTGTACTGTGGCTTCTCTTGTCCTGTGTCTTCCTGTTCGCGCTGTTTAAATTAACAATGGCTGATGCTTCCATACTCAGTAGTCTCTTTCTATATTTAGCAGATTGGTTGCATGGCAATATTATTATATCCTACGGGGGTAACTAATTTCCAATCTGCAGTTTATTCTTTAGGTCACTACTCTGCTTTTCAGCCACCAGATCACTAATCTTTTATACGAATATTTGCCCTCGGTACATCAAATTACCTTCGTTATTTCTCATCATGGTACCTCGGGGATAGCATTTTGTCTGTGCCAAAACCTGGGGTGAGGCTGAAACAGGCTGGTAAAATATGCTGAATGGTCTTTAAATATATAACACGCAGTAGGCAGGCGTCGTCGTCCTGGTTAAAGTTACCTTTTATAACTTTGCCTGCTGAGACACCCTGATCTCACTTCAGACAGCAGGGCGTCGCCTCTTGAATTATCATAGAATGATTTCCTACTGATTTGCCTTCGTATTTGCTATGCAGTTCTATAAATAGGTTGTTGTTGTTTTGTTATTTTCCAAGAAATAATGAGATTCCCACTCTCTGCCAATTTGTCAAGGCGTTCGAGGCACTTTATAGCTATCTCTCTTATGGCTTCCAGCGTACATCTGGTTAGGAAAGGAAACTACTGGGCTAGTTGGTTCATATTGCATGGAAAGAAAACCAGCGAAAACCGACGCAGTACAAGAGCAATAAAGGCAAACACACCACACCGCTCGTGATGTAGTGTGTGTGCCTTTTCTGCTCTTGTCTTGTGTCTGTTTTCGCTGGTTTCCTTTCTATACATCTGGTTAGCTTTCTAGTCCTTTCACGCGCTGCTATGACTCAGTTTTTTATGTTCAGAAATATAAGCCCTTTTAAGAAATATAAGGCTGTCCTTTTCTTTTTTCTGTTTGCTCAGATTTTTGTGGCGTTCTTCAAAAAAAAATTTCCCTTACCTCAAGCCCTTCAAGCGATCCAATATCTGATTGTTCTGCCTATAAAAATCTGTTGCTATTAGGCTGATATCTCTATGTTTCAAGACACTCTAATCAACCGCGAGATTTCATTCCCAAAACTATAAGGCCTGACACCGTTATTCCTTCCCAAATATTTCTTGGCACCATATGCCTCTTCTACTTCTGTGATTCTCTACAGTCATCATCGTTACGTCTTTTAGGCCGTTTCCAATGCATATATGACCTCGATTTACCTAAACCCCTTCATAACTATAATATTTTGTCGCGTAGAGCATCTGATGGCCATGTTTTGTAAGCACAGGATCACGTTGGTATCGGAGCAATGCGATCACGGCCAACTTATATGGGCGAAAAAAAAAAACATGGAGTGCCCCCGTTGTCTCCACAAATATTACCCAAATATTTGAGTAAATATTTCCAACAAGCTAAAGCTGCGTCATCATCAACCAACAATTTCATTTCAATCGTTTATCCCAGTTTTATCGCGTAGTACAAAACCTGGTGATGGCGAGTATTGTCAAACATGTTTCCACCACTCTTGACATGACTCGCCGCCCCTGAATTTTGGAAGCAGCATAAGAGGCACAAACAAAAATGCATACGATTAATTGGGATACTACTAGCATTCCAGGGCAGACATTAACATGGCATTAGGTACAAAATAACCTGGCGTGACAGAAATATAAAGACAAACGCATCATACATGGTTGATATCAGTTTTTACGGTAGAGAAAGAAAAATAGAAATAAAGGGAGAGTATATGTTTATACCCTAAAAACCAGCATTTCGTGCATGGTGCTTTTCAGCAAAAGCAATATTTAATATACAATGCAGCTAGGTATACAGGTTGCGAGAATGGAGGCCAGTGACATACTACTAAGTTCATTAGAAAAATGCGTGTTTAGAAACCGAGGCAAGATATACATCAGCATAAACACAGTTGGTCCTGGTTTGTGGGGTTGCGCACAAGTCACAGCTTCTAATGTCGCAAGAAGATTGACGAGGTGTAAGAATAATAGAAAAGTAGGTGTCATCTTTGGATATTGTTCGTTTATAAAAGCATGCGAAGTATACAAACCTGTGGTCAAACAAGTGTTGTAAGGACTCAATGTTTTTCTCATAAAGAATTGCCTTGTCAGTGAATCATGTGTTCACTTAACAGCAGCACGCAACCTTATTTTTGAAGAGCCGAAAGGTTCTAAATATTTGTAACAATCTACAATCTTATTTTCCCACACTAAAAAACAGCAACTTGAAGCAGAATAGAATAGTAACTTAAAAAAGAAGAATAAATCACAGCACCGCTTACCTGCAACCCATTCCCCCATAATTTAAACACGATATCTTAAATCGCTTTCTTGTAGTCTCCTTTCCATACCAGAGCAATTATGAACAGCAGTGGTTTTAACCGGCAACCCTATAGCGCAATGGCTGTCGCTCATTTTATCGCTAGCCTTGCCGTTTCAACCTAACGTTTCAGTAGTTTTTCTTTAGCATTTTTATTATCTCCTAACCAGAACCTTTAGCTTGCAGTATGTCGCCAGGAACTGTCTATCTGCGTTGTCGCACGCAATCACGATGTCCAGAAAGGCTAAATAAAGAAGCCTCTCCTCCGCCCTAACTACTTCGTCATACGTTGATAGTCAAGGCGCCGGCGAAACCAGCGTGCTTTGTGTCTGCGTTAAGAAGCTACTACCATTAATCGCCTTTGCCGCTTGGGAAGTTCACGGGCTGTCGTGTCTTCTTATTGAAGTAGTCCCATTCATTCTCTGTCCGGTAGCTGCGTAAAGAGGAAAGTGCGACATTGGGAAGAAGAGGCTGTCTCAGAAAGCTAGAAAGACCACCATGCACTGGTCTGCAGTTCCTGCCGGCCCATTAGTGGTTGATTCCCCGACGCCACTCTAGGCCTGCTGAAAAGAAGACGTTCCTGTATGCTTCTGTCAAGGAGGATGTGTAGTGAGCCACAAGAGTGGCTGCAGTAGCCAGTACGCCACTGCGGGGCCAGTGGCATTATATTGTTCGTGCTAAATGAGCTTAGCACATCCTAAAAATATATTTTTCCACCGTGTTCGTATTTTGTTTTATTGTGCTTGCATTTTCTACTGATTTTTCTTATAATTTAAAACTGACTAATCCCCATGTGCTTTAGTTTGTTTTATATAAGAACTACGTTCGACCATCGCACTCAATTGTTGTGCTGTATCGAGTCCATTTAGTAACCTTTCCTGAAATTGGAACTTGATAATCATAGCCACGACCAAGTATATATGCAATACTGCTTTCTTATGCAATAAAAATACTTTTAAAATCTTTTAATAAGAGTTGTGCATATGTCACAAAAAAGTGTTCCGTATTCCATTACCTCTTCTTTGAGGTGGAATTAAATGTTCTACAACCGTCGCTGCCAAAGCACGATGCCTCTACGATTCACAATTCTGAACAGCCCGTGTAATGATGCAATTAATTTCAATATGGTAATCACTCAGTTTACATTCACTTTTAGTACGAATGCTTTCGCATTAGACTTTATGCGTCGCAGTCCCGCACAACCTGCGCAATGCGTTCCTAATCTTATTCAGCGAGCGTACGATCAGATTCACTTTGCTATGATTTCTTTCCTCTGAAATTTTGTTTTCTAAAAATTTTATTGGTTATTCGTTCCCTCCATTGCATGCCCTGCTAAGTCACACCCTCATTCCCAACCCACTTTCTGCAAAAAAAAAAAAAAAAGATGATTACTCAGGTTCGTCGTAGAAACCATGTTACCGCAATGTTGCCCCTATTATTTTGTTCTCCATGGCCCAAAGAATATTCTGATTTTAATCTGAAGTTTCTTCATTAGTTGCCACGTTTCAACATTACTTGCGCATACTTGCAAGATGAAGTTCGCGCTTTGGTGAGATGCTAGAAGCATAGCATGTTTTTATTTGCCATTAAATATTGATAGGCTTCGCTGCACAGACAGCCACGAGCGCCCCCAGTGATGGACCCCAAATGAAAGAGTAAGACAGCCCAAGAGGTATGTGAGCTGAATTCAATTATGGTTGTATACTACCCAACTCGGCACGAAACGTACACAAAGCCCACGTATCACCCGAGCATTAGGTTTTGTTCAAAGACTATTAAGCTGTTCAGAACTTGATAATTTCTGCCTGGAACTCTGCTTGGCTTAGCTTACCGCATGTAGCTAGTACTTTGTAGCTTGTAGGAACTGCATCCGTTCCGCGCCGTACTGTAGTACTATACAACCATAATTACATCCAGCTCACAGGCCTGTTGGGCTGTACGTTCCACCCCTTCATTCGAAGCTCGTCGCATAAAACGTTCGTGGCAGACGCTATGGCTCAGCCTATCTATTACAAAATACATAAAAACATGCCATTCTGCTACCATCTGACCAAAGCACGAATTAGTTAAGCAGAGAAACGACTCAGCAGTTATTCCACGTTTACTGAGATCCTGGAAGCATTGGAAACCAGTAGCTTGGGCAAGCGCTGAACATAGTATTAAACCAATCATTATATATGTTATTGCACTCGTAACTTGAAGATAACGCTGCACAAAGTATAGAATTGTCTGTAGCCTAAATGAAACCACTAGCATTCAGTATAGGTTACAACATTATTTTAGAGAAGTTTTTAAATGGTTTCCTCTGCGCGGCGAAACTTTACTATAATATAGCCTCATCAGCGAAAAACAAGACATTGCAACTCGTAGACAACGTGAAGGCTAACAACCCATGCAGTTTTGCCAACCAGCCCTGCTAACCACTTGTACACCTGTGTCCTATTTCTTAAGATGTTGTACTTGAACGAATTCACACGTTTTCTGCCCGCTGCTATATTTACGATATATATACAGGCACAGGCTTGCGTGCCACGAGGTCGCGGTTTGTGAGCGCGCGCGCCCCAGCGCTTTGGGTCCCATCCCACTTGATCCCAGACACCAGTGCCGACTGGCGCGGAGTTTCGACACCGCACAAGATGCAGTTGCATGCTTGACCACAAGACTGCGCTTCCTAGCTTCTCCATGTCAGTCTTCTCTGAAAGATTCATCATCTAAAGCCTAATTGAGCAAAACAAACCTATCAAAAACACGTGTGTCGCCAGTGGGGGAGCGCTGATCTTCGGTATAAACAAACATTAGACACCACAGAGAGTTTCAACAGGATGAGAGATTTAAAGCCGAAAGTATATGAATCTAGCTTTGCCATCAGTAAATATAAACATGCACAAGCAGCTTACATTCATTCCCTTGTGCACTATTTTGCGATAACCAAATAAGAATAATGGTTTTAGTTCCTTGAATTTGAGAAAACGCTCAACTTTTTTCCAACTCGGAAGAATGGATGTGTAGTTCCGCTCCGTACTGCAGCCCAAAATGCCGCAGAAATACTCCCTGATAACTTAATCGACATTCCACTGGCAATTTAGCACTGATAGCACAGAGCCGCCACGTGGAAATCATTTCTTACGCTGATAGACGTCGCATACAGCTCATTTCTGTGCACTGGTATCGAGGTATTTTCTCAAGGGTGCAGTGACTATGACATTGTTGCTGGCCTCCACATTTGTTGTTTTCATTTTGCGAGTCAATACAATTCTTTAGGAAAGTAAGTAATAACTTTTGTAGGTTTTCCAAACACGGGTACTTGTTTTGTAAAGCGTAAAAAAGGAGAAAGGAGAAATAAGTCAGTAGAGGACATGCATGCCGCTTACAGCACCTATCAATTACCCCGGGCCATTCATGGGCCGCGACTACTTCCGCACTACTGCGCAAAAGAATTCATCGCTACATATGCAAAAGTAAGACAGACTAATATTTATATTTTTGCTAGATTACCATGGCTTAAACTGCAAAACGTGTTAGATTTACTTCATGAATATTAATTTAAAAACAATGAAACCCTCGAAATGATGAAAAAACGGCGTGGTTAGTCATAAATCTTGCTTATTGGTAGACATTCCGCGTGACTAATAATAAAATATTTTGCCGAGACCCAGTGTAATAGTCACGAAATTGGCTCATCGCTCAAGGCAGATCCGATCCAGGAGCTCCCTTGATGTAACCGAATTCTCTGGTTGGTCGAGACAATTACATGTCATATATATGGTCACGTGAAGTAAATAATATTAAATACATTTTTACACTTATGGGGACGCTTTAGTCACCTTGAGAGCAGAATGCGAAAGCATCGGAAATAGCATTGCAACTTGAGGTTTATGCGGCTGCTACAGGTTTAAGTCCGACGTGCTCACTATGCTTCTTTAATATTGTTACATTTTAAGCACATTTAGAAGGGTGCTGATCCAACACAGCTATTCTGGGTTGTATCTGCACTATTGCTGATTCCGGCATAACTGAATCTCGCTCCATTTCAACCAGATACGCACAGCAGTCTAGACACATCTGCACACTACCAAACGCAGCCTTCAACTGCCGCAGAGCCTGTTAGTACTATCGGTCACGTCAGGTGACGAGCATCTGCCGTATCAGCTGTGTTGCGTGACATCATAAGTCACACTCACCGGAAACCAGTCAGTGACAATGCCAACACAAGGGCCAGTTGGTTATTAATATTTTCAAGCGTAGGCACGACTTAAAAAGAACAGAAAAAAATGGCATGCGGAGAAAGAGTCAATGCACCTTTGTACTTTGCAGTGCGCCATTTTGTACTCATGTGTTTCCTAAGTAGCGCATACGTTTGGATAGTCCAATCAGCGCTTGATACTGTCTCGCCTGCCCACTGGCACCTGCCAGAGCACCTGCCAAATATGCCGTATCACGTCCCTTTGTCGTCACATGCCCCGCCGACCAATCACCGCTCGGCCATGTCGCATCAGCTTGTCACGCCATCAATCCCTCGACCAATTAGAGAACTTCCTGACATCGTCGGATTTTGAATGGGATAGCGCTAAAGCTTTCTTTTCAGTATAGGAAATTTGATGCCGGCGTTGTGAAGTAGTTGTGCCCTTTTTTAGCGACGAATTTCGATCATGCATCTGGCAGATGATAGTTGGCAAGTGACATGAAGGGCATTTATTAGTCGGCGAGTAGTGTGACGTCACAAGACCACATGACACGATCAAATTGGCAGTTCTATACCGAGGGTGACATAGAATTCCAACAAGCGACATGCAGCTATCCGCAGGCCACACAGGCATATTAGAGCGGGACTTTATATCTTGTAGTCTTTAGAATGACGATGTAGCTGACGACTGCGTGATGAGTACGTGAGTGGTAACAGGAGCAGAAGTTAAAGGATAAGTGATCAAGCGATCGTGAAAGTGCATGTACGTGAACCAAAATCAGCATGGGGAGCCACAGGCGGCACCGAGCTTTTTATGACGTCATGCCCCAAAAAAGGTGCACCTCTGATTCTTTTCTAGATTTGGTAGAGTAAGACTCTCAGTGCGCAGTACTGGTGCAAAAGCACTCATGCGATCATCAGAACAGGCCAAAAGGAGAGATATATATATAAACAGAACAACAGAATGGCAAGGAGCTTAACTAAGCGATCCTCTGTAGGCTACGCTTCACGTGGAAAGAGAACGATTGGAGAAAAAGAAAAGAGTCGAGCAAAGATCTTGCTTGTGCTCGACTTCTGATTAAACCGCCAGACTGGCACTTTTCAGTTAACGTGTCCTGGTACGGGCATTTCAAAGAGGGCTCTCGCACGGCACCACCTGTCTAACCCGATTAAACCTTTGGCAATTCAGTAACGCACTGCACTGCACGCTCATATGTGCGCCAAGAATGTTGTGGTTTGCATATGCCGAACGTGGACTATAAAAAGAAGAAAGACCTTCTTAGCAGAGCGCATTCAAATCATTGATCGTTTTCAGGAAGCGAGTACGGAGCATCTTATCGCCATTTCTTGCGATATGGTGTTTATTGAACTGAAACAATCTTCTATATCAGTTTTTTACATACTACAGACAATAAAGAAAACAAGTAAGCGATCAAAAATTATAAATACACTATATAAAATGAATGAAGCTAATTGCAATGGTCAATTACAGTCCCATAAATACAAGTGTAAAATTACATAACAAGACTAGCAATTTTATTAGAACTCGATTTCGATTACACAAACTCCCGCAAACTGCTTTAAGCTAGTGTGACTTCTAAAATGGGGAGAATGGGCCTAGTTGGTTATTCATAGTGGCTTTGTCAGTGGTGTTTGTATTTTCGTTCTATGTGTTAGTGCGGTGAAACCACTAGTGTGACCTGCCTGAAATTTTATTGGACATTGTTCATTTTCAACGGAAGCTATGTTTTTTTTTTTAACTTCACCCTGATTTGCCACAGTTTCCTCTTGGTGAAATCTGCCGTTCCCCTGTACAGTCTCTCAACGAAAGCGCTAAACGATAAGGCGGTGTTGAAAAGTGCGAACACTTGCTCATCCGAGCGTAGTTTCGTATTGCTTCGATGGCACTTTTTACTTTCTCAGTAAAGCGGCGCGCTTTTTTAAGGCGTAGGTCTTTCTAGGCCCATGGTGAATATCTCGCGTCTGCGAGAAGCCTGGGCGTAGCGATAAGAGTTCGCACGCGCGGTCTTTCCAGTTGTGTGGTAAATTCATGGGGTTGATGTGGTGAATAATGTGGTAGTCCAGAAATTTGCGCAATACTTACAGGCACTCAGAGGCACTCCAAGTTAATTGGATAGCCTACATGCTCATTGCACCCCAGTATATTTACCGGGTGTCGAAACCCATGCACATAGCAAACCAGAGCCCTGAACGTTTAGAACGATTGGTTGGAGCTCCTGAAACTAAGCCAAAATGATCCACAAAATACATAACTTCATGAATACTTGGCTTGCAAGCGCAGAAAAACTCGAGCTCATCTGCAAAAGCTAATGCCTTCAGTTTCTTGACCAAATACAAAAATCCTTGATGGCTGCGCTGTTTATAACACTAACGCAAAGAAATTACTAGTATACAGCAAACAAGAACAAGTCCTTACAACGCACAAATCAGCTTCGCAGGAGACTAAATGGCAACTCGTTGTTAAAAACAGCCATTTTAAGCGTTCGGAACAATTTTTGTATGAAAGGCATGCCTTAGTATATGCAGAATTGAACCTAGATACAACATTAAAATGAGAAAAAAGGAATGAATTTCTTTACGAGATAAATTTGTAGCATTGCTAATTCTTGCTGAGCAACGCTACAGTGCTATAAAATTACGCGATACGTGTACATCAGACTGATTTGACCGGCCCTTTAGGTCTCATGTTGTGAAACCGCCGCAACCGATCACACTGAGTACGGACTGCAACCCACTCTCGCACTGTGCACGGCACATCGGCGTCAACTTCCATCTGTGCACAAAAGTTTTAGGACTTCCTACGAAATTCAAGTACGTTTAAACCTTACAATTTATTTTTGTTAGAAGTTTTCTTTCACTACTTATTCAAGCTGGAGACCCAAATACACGACCAAACACGCAGCTGCATAACAAGCAAGACATCTAAAATGCAAAGTGTGAAAGCAGGGATGCTCTCGCGATTAAAGATCATGAACGATAATGTATGTGAATTATAGATGGTCACGCATCTGATGCGACAAGTTACTTGGCACTTTACTTTGGACGTAAGGGCAGGCAACGGTGAATTAGGAGGTTATCTTGTATTGAATTAGATTAAGGCTGTGTTGCTGTAACGTATGAGTGTACGTCAATTGAATGGAGTGAGTTAAATAAAATTAAATTATATGCTGGTATATTGGTCCGATAGTACTAAGCCGGAAGTTCATGCCCTAGCAAACTTGTTGCTTGCATGTGGAGTAGCGCTAGCAGCATATAGCAGTAATCCAAGTATTGTTTGACACTGTTCCGAGGCTGATAACCATACAAATGGCATTCATGACTCGACCATTACTTGATCTTTGACCTAGACCATCACCTCTGACCTTGACAGAGGAGAATCGCCTACGATGGCGCTGCTGTAGAGCAGCCAATTGATAAAAGCACAGATTGAATTGGTCACCAATGTATGCCTGATTTCAGCTACTACACATAGCTAGGCGACAGAAGAGCGAATCCTGTGCCACACCGCTTTCGCAGAATATTACATCTTAGCAAACATTGCGTGCTCAACTTTCTCAAACATCCTTGAAGTTGCGCACCACGTACCTAAGCATGCTCCTGCAACCACCATTCACGTTTTATCTCGTACCAGTCTTCGTTTAGGAGGGGCCTCATACAGATATCGTAGTGATAAAACCTTTTTTTGCATTCGACCGTTATTTCCCCCAAAGTAGGTGTCGAACCCTAGTCATTTTAATGCGTCGCACCCCACAAAGAAACTAAGGAGGGCAAACATCCAGGCGCTTGAGCACTTTTTCGACGACATATCCCGACACATCTAAAGCAGCTCCCGCCTCGATAAGCACCGACGCGTGAAGGAGTTTCAACATGGTTTACCAAGGGCGCAATATATTAAACGACACTAAAGAGGTTCGTTCTAAACGCACATAAAATGTTTAGTACACTCTTCGCTACCCTTGCAGAAAATCGACACTCAGGGCTGAAGTTAGCACCCCACACTGACCAACGAAAAAACAAAAGGGGAGACGTGAACCAATGAATTTGCAGAACAAATGATCCCGGTCGGAAGGATAGGTAATGAGATGCCACTCCAATGCATAAGGTACTTCCGAAGTTCTCATACACAGGGTGTAATTTGGCATGTTTATTTTTATCCTGTCTTTTCTTTTCCGTTGATGCAGAAGAAAACAGCCCGAACGTTTTCGTTCCGCAATGGTTGTACGTGGATGGATGCAGTACTAAAATTTTCTCCACACGGCACATGAACAGCGCTCGAAGAAATCCACCATACTGTAGTTTCCAGGCTGAAACCACAAGAACTGCGGCTGATCCACTGAATAGGTAGTCCAGTGCTGTCCCTCTGGCGCAAAAGGTTTGCTGGGGGTGAATAAGACAAAAAAGTGTTGTATCGCCTTCAGAGGTTATGTTCACTCTTTTGCGAAGGCTATCAAGCTTCCTAACCAGAATAGCTTTGATTACGAATGAGCAAACGATCAAAAATAGCATGTATCCAGCCGCGACAGGAAGAAGTCTAATGCTGTCTGAATCGTAGGCTATACGAGACTAACAAACGCATAATGATGCTAGGGCTGTCTTTGTTGTATGCGATTCCTGCGAGGCTGACAAACATTGCCAAAGCTCCCGGACAAAATATTAGGCTGTAAACAAATTCAGATACACGTGGTCTGGATAAGTGCATTCCCAACTCTTCACAAAGCAACAAATATAGAATAAGTGCCTTTTCTAAACTATAAAGGTGTTCTGCGAGCAGTTCATAGTACATTCTAAGTTTCGTTTTCTAGGAGGCGTAGTATTTACTATTTCACCTCATTTGGTCATGAGCCACGTACATTGAGCCATCGTGTGGTAATAAATTCAGGCCCCGTATTACGTCGCTGGCGCTTTTTGTATCCGCCTTCAGAAAAATTTTAGCTAGCATAGAAATGAGGCGCCACCCATTCTTACGCCACGTCAGAGAAAATGGAAAAGGGGGCAGGTAAACAGTTCTAACACACACACACACACACACACACACACACACACACACACACACACACACACACACACACACACACACACACACACACACACACACACGCGCGCGCGCGCGCGCGCGGGCGCGCGCGTGCTAGCAAGCACAAAAAAAATCTCTCAAGAAAGACTACTAAATCGTTCATTTCATAATCGGATCTGTAAGTATCATCACCCTTATGAATGTTATAAGTATCAAGTGGACAGATGAGGTGAGCAAGATTACGAGATGAAGGGCACTGCCTCAGCGTTTTGAAGGGAGCTAAGGGAGAGATCGCTCTCCTGTAGTGAAGGCAACCCACTCGATTGTGATGATTATACATACCGTCATCATCAGAACATTAGCAATTTCTACTTATTACTACTACCGAATACATTTTTATTTTTCAAATAATTTCACATCTAAGCGTTTACCACATTAGTTAACTCTCGCCATTTACTCTTCCTTACAGAAGTCAGCTGTAGTATAGACATTACTGCTGCTATTATTACAATTACAAATGGCAAAGAACATAGTGCTCGTGACTGTGGCATGCACTAGAATTCAGAGAAAATTTGGTTTTCCAAATGTAGTTCTTGATTCGAAGCTCTTAGCTACCCACTCTTTATTTATATTCCACTTCCCGCAAGGACAAGTATCAAAGTTGAACACTGGGAACGCCAGCTTGTGAAGTTTAGCCATGCTCTTCACTAAAAAAAAATGCACCGCCATCTGGCGGCTCTGCGTCGGTAATCCACAAATTGTATACCTATCGCACCCTGATTTCTGCCATCCTATTGCAAATTGAAATGAAATGTTTTTGGAAATTCACCATTGGTAAGGCCTCATGACATATACATCGTTTTCCCGTATTCAGCAAAGCGATGAAAATCAGCAAAGAAAACTCACCCTTCTCGAGCAAAGGACACTAGCATTTTCATGGCAACCACGCTCAGCTGTTGGTCTTCTTTAGTGTAGTTAGCGGTGTCCAAGAAAGGAATTCCAAAGAAGTATGGAATCTCTTGCATGTGTGCGACGCGCATCCATTCTGGTTGCATCTGTTTCCAGGAGCGGTGTGCGAACACCATTCCGTACACTTTGCCTCCACGGTCCGAGTTGTATTCGCTGAAAAACTTGCTCGGACAGTAAAAATTGTGTTTGCCTATGAAGTCTGCAGCTCTCTGTCTTAATGCAGTCTTTTTTTCGGAAGAGCTGTTGTCCAGGTAGGAAAAGGCTAAAGGAACAACTTTCTCCTTAAGCCAGTTCGAGAGGATATCCCTTACCTCGGATACAAATGCCTGGTAATCGTAGCCACTAACGTCATCCTGAACTAACTTGTCGTCAGATTGCATTATAAATGGAAAAGCGCCCTCATTTGATACCACCGAAATCAGCGTATCTACAGCGGGGTAGAGCCCATTTTTTGATGCAATAGATGGCAAGTGCGGAACATACTCTGTGTTGAAAGTTGGCAAAAAAACAATAACTTTTGGCGATGTTACATTTTCTGTCGCATCAATGATCTCTTGTGCTGACTTGCTCCGAAGGCATTCTATGACTTTTTCAGGATGTGTTGTGAGATCCTGAAATGCGTTCGCGCAACCAAGGGCTCCTGAAATGGCGTTGCCTTTCGCGATGCTCTCGAAAACTGAGTCGACATTTGAGTTTGTAGTTTCGGTTCCACTCATGGAGAAAATACGACGGAACAGACCTCTGCCAATGGACGAGATCAGGTGGAGGTGAATGGCCATGGATCCAGAGCTCTCTCCAAACACAGTTACAAGTTCTGGGTCACCCCCGAACGCCCTTATATTTCTCTGCACCCACTGCATAACCAGCACCTGATCCCAAAGGCCCATGTTTCCCGGGGCTGCAGCGTTGTTCGCATCGAGAAGTCCCAGCAGGCCACTACGGAAGTTGCAGGACACGACAACCACATCATTTAGGGCGGGCAATACAGCACCGTTGTACCTGGTTTCATAGGCTGACCCCAATTTAAATATCCCTCCGTAAAACCACAGTAAAACAGGAAGCTTTGTCTTGTCAGTTGCTTTCGGCGTCCATACGTTCAGGTACAGGCAGTCTTCAGAGAGAGCCGTTGGTATATAAAAAACCCAGGGGACTCGAGGTTGCATGCAGGAGTCTTTGATGCTAGTTGCATTATAGATTCCATCCCATGAGGCTATTGGTTGTGGCTTGAGAAACCGCAGCTCTCCGACAGGGGGTTTTGCGTAGGGTATACCGAGGAATATATCGATGGACTTTCCGAGTATTTTTTGAGAGCCCCCTTGCACAAGCCCTTCAGTCGTGGAGATGAGCACTGCATCCAGCGGCAAGGAGCAAGAAAGGAAAAATGCCACGACGAGTGAGCTCTTCCAGGCCTGTGTCGTATGGGCTTCCAAACGAATGCTGCATACAAAACAAAAATGCATATTGAAAGATTTTACACCACAAATACTTGAAACGGACCACAAGAGCACCAGTTTTACTATTTTTTTCTGTTTGATACTTCTTCTGCACATGATATTCTATGTTTATCATAGCCATCTCTTTGGTTAACATTACATATATCTCTTCTCTCCTTGACCCTTTTTGGGTTGCAACGAAGCAGAGAGGGTCAGAGAAGGTGCAGTACAGGGACGCCACGAAGGAAGGTTAATCTTTTGGTAGTAGGCTTTTATATAAGTCAAGAATTGAGAGTTATAGCTATCTCTCTCTAGTACGTTTTGAACACCGCGCCGCCTAATTTCAGGCCATAGTCTCAGGGAGCCAGGAAATTTCTTTTTCCGTGCCCTTTGCTCGGCACTCTTCTGAGAGCACTTAATGACCCCGTGAAAAAAAAAACAATTTAGTTTAAAAAACCTTATCATGATTATTCATTTTTAGTCTCTAATCGTCTCGTCAAGAGCAGTCTGCCTTCTATAGATGTGTGCGGAGATACCACGAAGGCTTCAGCATTGCCAACAGCTGTGCCACCACACAGGAAAGTTTCCTCCACACGTGCAGCAGAGGTCGAGCACTGCTTTGCCGTAGATGGGGGCTGGACACTGACACAATAAAATTTTATAAAAGTAGTTACTTCTCAAAAATAATAAAGCTTGTATTTTATAGGATATGTGTGCTTAACAACAAAGGCTTGAACTCTTTTTAAAATTGGCTCGCATACGAGAAGCTATTCACTATATTTTTCACTAGACCGCAAGAAGTGGCTATATTCTACCACTCAGGGCATGCATTGAAATTATAAAACACATGCGGCAAACGATGAATATGGGAATATTTATCGGGAAAACTGGCTGATGTATTATAGTGTGGACATTTCATAGGGCTCCTATGGATATCTGGACATTGGCATATGGAAGAAAATTAACGCGCTGAAGCGTTAGTTAAGCTAGCTCATGCTCTTCCATCCATGTCCCGTCTTCGGGAAGTGACCGTGTAGCCTTACCGGTGAATTCAACGCAGCCTGTAATAAGTTACGTTGGAACGATGTAAAACATCAGCAGGATCGCTTTTCTTGGCTTGATTCTGGTTCATGACTCTCATGCTAAAAATGTTATACGGGTCAAGAAACTCGGTTTCATCTGTTACGACCTGGCGTTGCGTATATATACATCAAAAGCTACCACCACAACATCGCATTTGAAGCTAGCTCGATCTAACTGAACTACAGGATTTCAGCGACAAATATTCATGTTACGAGTGCCATCGCTACATAGGTGCGACGAGGGCATTAGCAAAGAAACCTCAGGTAGTTTTACAATCGGCCTCTCTCTGAGGAACTATCCCAGGCGCAGGGCGAAATTCGCTGATGGTTGCTCTGCGGGGAGGCGCTATTTTCAAGTCTTCCCGTAAAGCTTGCGCAGATAATCGTCTGTGTTCTGTGCGAGTATACATGGGTTACAACATGGAGCACACATGTGGATACGCGTTTGTTTCGGGACATGTGTCTGAGCAGCTAGAAACATAGCGTCGGGTTCGTGCATTAGCGTTTGTTCCTGGATATGAAAAAGTTTAGTGATGTTTGCTGCAACTATACGCTGTGTGTGTGCACGAGAATTTTAAGCTCACGCTGATCGCAGTCGTGAAGGTCGTATACGCCCCGTGCACTGCCTATAGTGGCACCACTAAAAGCCGTCTCGCGGTCGGTTTCAAAATCCTACCGGGATACTAGTTGCCGCTGCTCCTGTCTCGCTGCAAGCCTTCTCTACGTTTGCGGAGGCGGTTATTGCTTCTTTCTTTTTTTTTTCAGCTTTTGCTGATTTTTTCTACGGTGGGCTTAGCATAAAATTAAGGTAAACCTCTGTGTAGAATCGAAAATATTCAATTCTATTTCTTCCGTTTTTCTCTCTGTGACGTAGCAGGACAGGGAAAGCTAAAAGCATGCCGACTTTTTTTTTCCTGTCAATGAATTACTTTCTGTTATATATGAGCATGAATATTATTATTGTACTCTGCTCTGATATCGCCGTCCTGGGGAATGCATATAGGCCTATGCCAAGTCGCAATTAACGTGTTTGGGTTTTTTTTTTTTTTTTTTTTTTTTTTTTACATCAAGTAATGCCTCGACAACGTATTGCATGAAAATAAAGCAGGTGCATAAAAGAATGTCTTGCAACAAATTCCCAAATTAAGGACAGGGTGTGCACCGCTCTTAATATTCAAATATTCTGCTCAGCTCTTGTTTTTACAGCCCGCGCGTTTATGTCCTTGCTTATTTATCACTGAATACGACCTCCAC
The DNA here is from genome assembly GCF_055883805.1 of Amblyomma maculatum. Lineage (NCBI taxonomy): Eukaryota > Metazoa > Arthropoda > Arachnida > Ixodida > Ixodidae > Amblyomma > Amblyomma maculatum. Next base: position 15,419,284 of record NC_139349.1, on the reverse strand, counting down.
GCTTACACCGCAACCAACTAAGGCAACTGCGCGCTCATAAGCGTGCGATTCTTTCCCTTATAGTACCCAAATGTAAGCAAATAACGATAGAAATAAGGCCATTGGACAACCCTACCAATGACTGACGAATCGTTTTGCATGCAAGTCTATTGGAAGATCACGCGATTCGTGAAAATGAATTGAGATGTACTTACTGCGCGGTGAAATCCATGCTGAAGGCGCTCGAATTTATCTGGTATATATACGGGTACTAAGCTCGGTCACCTTTACCTTCATAAGCAGTTACGAGCGTTATCATCCCAGACACCGCGGCTTTGCTGAAGGCTGCAAGCTGAGTGCTTTTATGAGCATATACACATGAAAACAAAAAGAAACCCTTCCCGTGTCCTCGAAACTGCGGTGAACGAGCGCTTGTGCACCGCATGGGGTCTGCGTAAAAACAGTTCTCTCAATTTTTTATTTGTTTCGTTTAGCTGCAAGTATATCCTTCCTGTTCTTTGCAGCATCGCTTGGAATGACCTCAATGCCAGCGCACTCCGCGTATCCCAAGTTTTACACCCCGGCAGAGGGCATAGGGTGGCTCTCAAGCTGCAGCGACACAGCTTTTTGCCTAGCTTCCTCTCTCCTTTGGGTTTGGAACTGTTTGAATTTGATGTGCACTGCATTCCCACGTTATGTTGTACAGGGGAGAGGTCTTCCTTCACCATATGCATTCGTTTCTAAATATAGTGGGATGCATCGCGTGTAATATAAGTAAATTAAGCCAAATGAAAGGCATTGGGAGGCTTTGCTCTGACCCGGAGGCTCAGCTCTACCTGGTCACAAGAGCTCGCGCCAACCGCTCGTCAGCTTAGGCTGAAGAGGCGAAGGTAAAAGGCCCTTAAACATTTAATAAAGTTTACTCACTCACTCGCTCTCTCTTTTGCTAATAATGTAACCCTGAGAGAGTTAATACACATCATTCATAATCATAGTCATTCATAATTTTCGTACGACGACGTAAAGGTTGAACGGATTAAAAAGCTGTAACTTTGCATCCCGATTTATTTTTGGCTGAGCTTCAAATACCTGGTGTTCTCATTTTACTACAGGTAAGCTAATCCAAAGCTGAGGAAGCGCTGTATGAGCGCCCGCCTAGCTTACTACATCGCAGTGACAGAACAGAAATGGAACTGTATTGTGGTTTTAATCGGAGCCTGTTTCTGCCGGTCGTGTGTTTTTCTAGGACTCTATTGCTGGCGACATTTTGGCTCCTAATGTCCGCTAGCTTCTGTTCGTCTAAGCATATTATTGTAAAACACCTTAAAGTAATTTACCCAAAGCAAAACTGCAGGCATAGGCTACCGGAGGCGTGCTTGACGCTTTGAAAAGATGGACAAGTATTATATTTTTAATGATTCGGCTCCTGTCGCATTCTTTTTTTACATGTATTTAGTCTGCATTTCTACATCCAAAACTTGCTGGTATGCATAAAACGCTCAGAGGTGTCGGCCTCAGGGCATAAGAACAGCAAGCAACAAGCACAACTGAGCCTTAAGCCGCTCGAAGGCGGGATGGACGCAAAACTGCCCGTGATAAAATTGAGTTCGCCTTACTAATAAAAGAATATGGCAGTGAAATCTGTGGATACTGAGCAACCTTGAGAGTTGATGCGATGGCATCGAAGCCCGGATATTATCCATTGCTTCTATGTAGCGGCCTCATTTATTTGCTAATAGCTCTACTTAGTAGTACTAGGTAAAGTCATTTGGCTCAAGTTCTTTCATGTGCTGTAAAACAACAAATTGGGTTTGTCACAGGGCACATATATCTTTGCTGACGCTCGGAGCTCCAGTAGACTGAACGACTCCAAACTAGTACGCCCATGTCTCGTCAGGAGCAAACTTTTCCAAAATTTATATATTCCCCTCACAACATATCCCCTCACTAAATATCAGTTTTAAGATAAGTACCATTGTGCTACTTGGTAGGCTGCTTAGCAGCGATAATTGTAGATGCTAATATTACCTACATGATATGGTAGTGTAATATGAGGCTGTTTTCTGCCCTGTAGAGCCATGTCAGTTTTCTTAAGGATAGGCTACAGGGAACATAGATACCAAAGAAAGTAAGACGATTCGACAGCCATCACTTTAGCTTATTTCAGTTGTTCATCTGACGCGTATTTCGAAGCTGGTGGGTTCGTATAGCACCAGAAAAGCATGGTTGTTTCTTCTTCTTCTTTCAGGCCAGTTATGTCCAAGACTACATTATTACTTCAAACTGATAAAAAGAATCGTCTGCGCTTTCCTTTATGCCACTGGCTGCTGGCTGCACTTCGCATGTGTCTTATAACAAACGCCTCGTTTTTCTTACAGTCATTTGCTTATAACCTTTAAACCACATACGCTCTCTTGCTTTAATGCATGAGAATGCAGCCAAAAACACAAATACCAAATATGTCTGTACTTAGAGCCACTGAGCTGCAAAATACATCCCGACATACCTTCGCACCACACCGCCGTTTCAAAAAATTCCTGGGGCGCACTTAAGTCTACTTAGGTTCAGTAATGTGAAAGCATTTATCATAAGCAGCCGATGTTGCTGCATGTCCGTTTCTTTGTGCCTTGTCTGTTTCGGATACGGATTTTGCGCTATAAATAAAGGGTAAATGAAGGCTCGAGGCTCATTTGCAGCTCCTAGCGAGAACGAAACTCTCTCAAGACTCAACGCGTCTGTCAATTAACAGAAGTGTTAATTGTTATCTCTGTTTTGTTTAGAATTTTGCATGCGCAGATTTCGCAACGCTTTCGTTTTCCTCCATAGCCTGTACTGTGGGACCGTCCATGTGCTATGCAAGAAGAATTTCAAAGTCTTTTCCAGGCAATCAGTGTACATAGGGTATAGTAGTTTGCGAGCTCGAATGAGAAGCGGCAGGATAGTGGTTCGATTCCTGTGGGTAGAACGATGTTCTTAAGTGTCATTTTTTGCGGACACGCTATGGGCAGCGTCTGCTCACGCCACTCTTGAGCCAATAAATGCCTTCACATTAGTATCAAACTTCCGGGAGGTCCACATAAGCATCGAGATAGGGCGGAAAGTCAGAGCGTTCTTCCAGTGCATCATATATTCATCGAACCAAAGCGCAATGCTCTAGAGCACGGAGTTTAGTGAGCGTGATGATACGGCATTTAGGCCGATCATACGGCTCCTATACTAGGACAAAATAGTCCCCCGTTAGCACAAAAAGATCCCAAAGCACAACATGTTCCCTCAAAATGCAAGAATATAATAATATATGGTGTGATTCCAGTGTCATTCTCTGTGGACATTAAACGCGCAACACACCCCGTTTCCTGATATCAATGCTCGTTCTGCTAAAATTTAACTGTTGCATGCAAATTTCTCTGTCCCAAGCCTAATAATGCTCCTTTCGTCCCCCAGTTCAAAGCTTTACTGTATCCGCTCTGTGAAGCGCGCACAACGAGCGCATGCATGTACACACTGTAAGGGATCGTCAAAATATTGTCCTTCCTGCATGCAGAGTGGATTTAGTCCTTAACTGGTCACGAGTACAGCGCGTTGTTGGCAGTAGTGAGGAGCCATGTGTTATAACTCGCAGATAGATCGATATCTGCAACACGCTTTCTACCTCTCCTTTCATTGGGCTTGATTGTGCGGCTTGTGATGGCACTGAAGTGTAGAACGGCGCAGAAGTGGCCACGAAATGACGGTGGCCTGACGCGTGGGACAAGCAGCGCCTGTGAGTGCTCCCCGAGTTAGATAAAGTTGTTCGTATGCTGCTGCACTATATGTGCTCGGTTGCGTTTGCGTCTGGTGGGATACCTCGATCCGTACAACGCTTGGCCTTCGCGCACGTCGTATATCACACTGGCAGGAAAAAGTAAAAGAATTCGCACGTGCGCTGTTATTTCGAAACGGACGTACCCCGTGGTTGCTAAGAGCTGACCTTGCTTGAAATGGCTGCTAGCAAGCGGCTTGCTCTCTGGGCGAGCGTAGAGCTCACGAGAAAGCGCACATCATAACACACCTCATTATCCCGTACTGCGGCGGTACTCGCAGCACAAATGCTAGTCCCAGTTGTTATTCTGCACAGGCTAACTTTAATTATTCTGGGTAGGATTGAATGCAGCTATCATACTTTTAGCCAACACATCGAGAGGACATGATCTGCATGTTTAAAATCTAAACCCGTTTTGATTAGCTCAATTTGTAAGACAGTTGATAGTTGTCTGTATCTGTCGTTCCCAGACGGCAAATTTACATGATGCAAAACTTAATTGTAAGTCGGCTACCTATAGCGAGTAGTGTACACTAGGCGGAATTGCATTCGTTATTAAATTGACATCAAAAGAAGATAGCGTAACACTTAAAGCGCTGCCTTGGGGAACGCCATTTCCTTGAACGAACACGTCGGACAAAGTTTTCCCCAACCTAATTCTAAATGTGCGGAACGAGAGTAATTAGTAAAAATGCGCTCTAAATTTTAGTGCAACTGAGCGTATGCCACAAGAATCAAAAACATTTTTTGCCTCTTCCTCTGCAAAAATAACCTGAACGGAAAATTGGGAGCGGAATTTGGAACACAGAATGAGCAGCTTCAATACAGCTGCGCGTGGCATGTACGTGAACAGAATTCATTCAAGTTGGCAGTGTCGGCGAAAAGAGCACCGCGTGTCATCAATTTCTATATATATATATATATATATATATATATATATATATATATATATATAAGGGTGCAGGCCTTACACTGAAACAAAATGTCTTAATTTTGTAACATTATTACTCTTAGCCTTGTCGTCCATTCCCTTAATTCTATATCCGCTTTTCGTCGGCAGCCTCACTCTCGCAATTTTATTACTATTATCTGACGTGATAGAGCGTCGCTTAATATTCGTCTGTATTTGCGTGCGTGAGCTTGCGTACGTGCGCATACCTGTGTAAAGCTAAATGTTTTGTAGCACTTTATCATTCATCATACCATCATCTGGTCCCGAATACAAGGAAAACGTTGTTGAGGCATACAGTCAACTTCGCACACCTGTGACAGGCTTGGTTGCAAAACATTTCGACCTTCGACGGCAGAGTATGTAAGCGCGACGCTTGTGGCACCGGAAGAAAACAAAAGTCACTTGTGCTAAATTACGGTTTGCATAGGAAATGTGAAAAGGGGAACCAGTGAGGCGGTGGCATGACGGAGAAAATGAAGAGGACATAACCTTTACCTAGCTCGTGCTATACGCTTCGCGAGGCCTAAATAAGGGCTTCACAATATTTTAAATTATACCGCCTTTGCTCGAATCTATAGGCCGGCCTCGATTAAATGTCGACACCCGGAAATTGAAGGCTGAGAAAAAAAAATTCTAGAATATAAGCCGGCCGAAAGGTGAGAACGAGAGCAGCTACAAAATGCTAACGACATTAAAATCTGTCAAAAGTCTCGCAGTCACTCCTCGCCGACGTTCCAAGCGCATGGCCAAATATAGCGCGCCGGCTGCCCGGTCAAGCTACAACAGGAAACTCCATAACCCGGAAACTTCCTGCTGTGTCAACTCACAGCCACCCTCCAAAGTACTTCCGCCGGCCACAGACATGAGTGGTAACGGCTATACAGTGTTCTTTTTCTTTTTTTTTTTTCTGAAGACATTTTGTGGGGTCACCAGCTCCTTGCAACTTTTTTTTTTCAGTTTCAATAAGTTTTCGACGTGTAACATACGACACACACACGAACGTGTACATTATATATATATATATATACATATATATAAACCAAATGCATACAACTGCCAGCCTGTTCGCGCACTAAAGGCAATTTTTGTTTTGCATTTACTTAATTAGCTAATTATGTTAATTTCTCTAATTTTTTAAATATCGACTTTAGACCAAACATGTGAATTGGAAACTTGTAGAGCACCTTCAGAAACCCCCATTCCATTAACTTCGATAAAGAAAGTCTCACGTGTACCTTTTTTTCCGGGCTCAGAAGAAAGCGCGCGAAATACAAATAATACCACGTGACTAGCGCATTTGTGCGCCGTGAATGTGGCGCTCTCAGTCGTGGTTTGAGCGAACGACATAAGCTGCGTCTGTGACCCGATGATCCCGTTGCAGCGGCAGGCAGAAATGTTGGCGGTGGTTCGAGCGAGCTCGAGCTCGCCCGTCGCCACCGCGATTTTGGCCACGCCTGCGCACCGCAGCAGCCTACATCACGACAGGCGGATGGCGATAAAGAACCGGCAATTGAAGGTGCAGCGCTAATTTTAGTCGAGTCACATGATGTCATCACGCCCCTTTACCCAAGCCTGTATGCGCAGATTCAGTGGCTGATACCTTATCGCTCATTCGTTTGTCGTGACGTTCGCTGATGGGAGAGAGGAGGCCTTCTTAGAATGTCGGTGGTGTCGGCCCGCCGTTCTCGCTGCTACTGCACCGTCACGTGGGCCGGCTGTCTGACGCGGGCGAAGAAGCCATCGCAGGCATATCGGCCTGCCGCTTTAACGGGGCCAAGAAGACACGGCCGCAGCTGATTTCGTTCGCTGAAACCACGACTGAGAGCACCACAATCGCGGCGCACAAATGCACTAGTCACGTGGTATTATTTGTATTTCGCGGGCCTTCTTCAGAGCCCGGAAAAAGCGATACAAGTGAGACTTTCTTTATCGCAATTAATGAAATGGGGGTTTCTGAAGGTGCTCTACAACTTTCCAAATGACATGTTTGGTCTAAAGTCAATATTTAATAAATTAGATAAATTAACATAGTTAGCTAATTAAGTAATTACAAAACAAAAAATTGCCTGTAATCACCAAAAAGGCTGGCAGTTGAATGCAATTGGTTTCACTGACCTACCTCAAATATATTATTTTGTACCCCTTGGTTCAAGTTAGCTGGGACACCCGGTATATATATATATATATATATATATATATATATATATATATATATATATATATATATATATATATATATATATATATATATATATAGGAATGACTGTGCGAGGTACAGGCCACGCGCAGCTGTGTTGAGGCTGCTCATCCTGTGTTCAAATTCCGCTCCCATTTTCCGTCCAGGTTATTTTTGCAGAGGAAAAGGCAAAACATGTTTTTGATTCATTTGACATACGCTCAGTCGCGCTAAAATCTAGAGCGCATTTTTACTAATTTCTCTCGTTCCGCACATTTAGAATTAGGTTGAGGAAAACTTTTTCCGACGTGTTCGTTCAAGGAAATGGCTTTCCCCAAGGAAGCGCTTTAAGTGTTAGGCTATCTTCTTTTGATGTAAATTTAATAACAAATACAATTCCGCCTAGTGTACACTACTCGCTATAGGTAACCGACTTACGATTAAGTTTCGCATCATGTAAATTTGCCGTCTGTGAACGACAGATACAGACAATTATCAACCGTCTTACAAATTGAGCGAATCAAAACGGGTTTAGATTTTCTCTTGAAAAAACCAATTCAGTCTGTTTTCACGAACATTACGTCTGCATGCGCAATCATTCTTTAAGATAAGTAGAAACTCATCCCTGTAAAAAAAGAACAATCAAGATGCTTTTCGATACAAAACTAAATGTTTAAGGATGTATATATATATATATATATATATATTGTAAGGCAACGCGAAGGTCGGACTTGGGGAATCAGGCTTTATTACAGACCTGAAGCCTTGGTCGCACACTGCAGCCAAACACACTCCGCGATGACGATGGGTATCTACAAGAGGGAGCAGGATGAAGATGAAGCAGCACGTTCAGCAGTGTGGAAGATGAAGCGCCACACAGTGCTCACACTATTTCGCCCGCGCAGTTCAAGCGGCCAGCCTGGCCGCAATTAGTCCGCAGGATTGCGCCGAATAAAAGGTTTCATACGTGAAACGTGGACAACTTCAGTGCCGCGGTAACGACAGTCCGGAGGAGGGTAAACAGGGGAGACGCGATAGTTGACTGGGGAGGTTTTTGCAAGAACTGTGTAAGGACCAATGTAACGGTGCTGTAACTTGTCACAAAGGCCAGGAGTGCGTAATGGGGTCCAAAGTAACACCTCGTCGCCGGGACGGAACGAAACTTGGCGATGGGTTGCATCATAGCGGTACTTGCGGTCTTCCTGGCTAGCTTCCGTGTTGACGCGAGCAAGCCGGCGTGATTTGGCCACTCGGGAAAGGAACTGGTCAGGAAGAGAGGATGAGGAACTGGCATGTGTAGAAAGAAAAGAGGCGTCAAGAAAGGTAGGGGGAGAACGGCCGTAGACGAGGAAAAATGGGGTGTAACCTGTGGTCCGCTGTACAGCCGTATTGTAGGCGAACGTAACAAAAGGAAGTATTACGTCCCAGTTTCGGTGGTCCTGGTCGACATACATAGACAACATGTCAGAAAGCGTGCGGTGGAACCGCTCAGTCAACCCATTGGTCTGCGGGTGATAGCTGGAGGTCAATTTGTGATGTGTGGTTGAGGCCTCAATAACTTCGGCTACAATCTTCGACAGAAATGTCCGACCACGATCGCTGAGAAGCACTTGAGGGGCCCCATGGCGCAGTACGAGCGATTCCAAAAAGAAGGTCGCGACCTCATGTGCTGAGCCATTAGGCAGGGAAGCGGTCTCAGCGTAGCGTGTTAGGTGGTCGACGGCGGTGACGATCCAGCGATTACCTCGTGCGGACAATGGAAGTGGCCCGTATAAGTCTATGCCAACAACGGCAAAGGGAGTAGCAGGGCAAGGTAGCGGCTGTAGTAGGCCAGCAGGAGGAGAAGTGGGCCGTTTGCGGCGCTGACATGGCAGACAAGAGGCGACGTATTTTGCCACACTTGAGGCGAGGCCTGGCCAGAAGAAACGGGCTTTCACGCGGTGGTAAGTTTTATGAAAGCCTAAGTGACCGGCTGTAGCATCATCGTGGAAAGCCGCCAGGATACGGGTGCGAAGCGCTTTCGGAATAACGGGGACCCAACGGGTGCCTTCGGAGCAATAAATATAACGGGAGAGCACGCCGTTGTCAAGTTTGAACTTTTGGAGTTGCCTGCGCATCCTAGCGGTAGGAGGGTGAGAAGCACCGGTGAGAAGGTTGATTAGGGAAATACAGTAGGGATCTGCTCGCTGGTTTGAAATAATGGCGTAGCGATCTGGAGCAGCGGCAAGAGAAGCACAGGTTAAGGTTGGGGCTCTGGACGACATTGGGACGTCGAGGGTGCACGCAGGAAGGCTCGAGGAAGCACTAGGTGGTGATTCTGAGAGCGGGCAGCGGGAAAGAGCATCGGCATCTCGATGTTTGCGTCCCGATTTGAATATGACATCAAAGTGGTACTCCTGCAAACGCAGAATCCAACGGCCCAGGCGTCCAGTCAAATTTTTGAGGGTTGATAACCAGCACAGAGCGTGGTGATCGGTAACGATCGTGAAATGGCGGCCGTAAAGGTAGGGGCGGAATTTCTGAACTGCCCAAACGACGGCTAGGCACTCTTGCTCAGTGATGGTGTAGTTGCGTTCCGCTAGTGTTAGAGTTCGACTGGCAAACGCAATTACCTTTTCCCGAGAAGCGGTATCACGTTGCAGAAGTACGGCGCCGATACCGAGGCTGCTGGCATCGGTGTGAAGAATGGTGGCAGCAGTGTCGTCGAAGTGAGCGAGAACAGGGTCCGAAGTGAGGGCATTCTTTAGGGTTTGGAAAGCTTTTTCGCATTCTTCGGACCAATTGAAAGTAGTACGGTCTGTAAGGAGGCGGTGGAGCGGTGCAGCAATGGTAGCGAAATTTCGAATGAAACGGCGAAAGTACGAAGACAGGCCAAGGAAACTGCGTAGTTCCTTAGTCCGCTGAGGCCGTGCAAAGTTCAAAACTGCAGCAAGCTTGTCAGGGTCGGGTCGAATGCCATCGCGGCTGACGAGGTGGCCCAGGATCTTGATTTCTTTCTTGGCGAAATTACACTTTTTTGTGTTCAGCTGGAGACCGGCGGATGCCAGGCACGTTAGTACTTGATCAAGGCGGCATAAATGATCAGAAAAAGTTGCAGAGAAAATAACTATGTCGTCTAGGTAGCACAAGCATGTTTTCCACTTAAGTCCTCTAAGAACAGTGTCAATCATGCGCTCAAACGTAGCGGGGGCATTACAAAGTCCAAAAGGCATGACATTGAATTCGTAAAGCTCATCGGGAGTAGCGAATGCGGTTTTTTCTTTGTCGGCTTCGTGCATCGGTATCTGCCAGTAACCGGAACGCAAATCCAAAGTGGAGAAATATTCGGCGCCCTGAAGACAGTCGAGGGAGTCGTCAATTCGTGGCATAGGGTAAACATCTTTTCGAGTGACTTTGTTAAGTGCGCGGTAATCAACGCAAAAACGCACGGACCCATCCTTTTTTTTTGACCAAGACGACCGGAGATGACCAGGGGCTAGCTGATGGCCGAATAATGTCTCGCCGGAGCATATCATTCACATTATCTTCTATGATTTTACGTTCTGATAAGGAAACACGGTAAGGCCGGCGGCTAACAATAGAAGTACCTTCTGTAATAATGCGGTGCTGTGCAGAAGACGTTCGGCCCAAGGTCGGAGTAGTGACATCAAAGGAGGCTTGGTGTTTTCGAAGTAATTCCTGCAAAGCTTGGCGGTGAGTCGCAGGAAGGTCAGGATTGATGGTGCCAAAGAGAACACAGAGAGAAGCATCGGAAGAAGCTGCTGGTGAGGAAGAGGGGGCGGTAAGGGTGGTGAGGGACACCGGGTGAATGTCCAGGACACAAGGAAAACATGTCCCTTTAGTCAGCACAATGGGCTCTGGGGAAGTGTTCGAAGCAGCGACAAGCGCTGTGCCATGCTCAAACCGAACAAGACTTGGTGGTAGCGCGATTCCGCGGGTCAGATGGCGATCAGAAGGCACGATTAGCACATCTCCGTTATCAATGTCAGTAGAAGTAAGCGCGACAAGTTGTTCGCATCCAGGGGGCAACACTGAGTTAGTAGCGGCAAGCAGGCGATAACGGGGCTCGGGAGGTTCAGAAGACGGATCGCTCTCGTTCATGTAAATGACCCTGTCGCGACACGAAATGCTGGCTGATGCGGCAGACAGAAAATCCCAGCCTAAAATAATTGGGTGAGCGCACGGTGACATCACGGCAAATTGTACATGGTGGCGGACACCATCAACAAAAACTCGCACAGTACACTTTGCAGAAGGCCGAATTATTGCACCATTAGCTCCGCGGAGTTCAGGTCCATCATAAGGCGTTTTCACTTTTCGCAAGCGGGAGCACAAGTCAGTGTGTATCACAGAAACAGCGGCGCCCGTGTCAACCAAAGCCTCAACAGATAATCCTTCAACCCGCACTAAAATAATATTCCAGGGACGTTCCGGAGGATTTTTGGGATGGCCGAAGAGTGCAGTTTTCCCTCCTAAAACTGCAGTGGTCAGTTTTCCGACAGGCGGGGGGTCGTCAGAGAAGCTTGACGGAGAGGCGAGGTGGAGCGGCGAAAAGGCGAAAGAGAACGGCGTCTTGAAGGCCTGTAACCAGCAGGCGGAGCGGGGCTTTCTGGCGGGGGTGATGAACGTCGGGGATAATCAGGGAATGAATGGTGGTTAGAGCCGGAAAAGCGAGGAGGGTAGTCTGCTTCAAATGATTCGTAGCCGCGGCGTTCATTCTGGAGCCTGCGACGACAGAAGCGGGAAATATGGCCTCGGTACCCGCAGTAATAACACACAGGGCGGGCTGGGCGCCAGTTGGGGTAGTATGTCGGCGCCGCGGCAGGTGGTGCCAATGCAGCGACATGAGCAGTGGTAGGCGCCGGTGGCGTAGGTGCTCCAACTGCGGGCGGCAAGGACGTGATCTGGGCGTACGTTGGCACCTGACGGATGGTAGGAGCGACCGATGTTGGCGGGGAATGGGTCATTGAGGCCAGCTCTTCTTTAACAATGCTACGCAGGCCGGCACTTGAATTATGTGGCTCAGATGCAGGGCGGCACGAATTACCTTGAGCCGAGAGCTCTTCACGAATTATTTCACGAATAAGCACACGGAGGTCAGCTTCGGCAGTGAAACCAAATGAAGTGGGATCAGGCTGCAGGCGTATTGACTGTAGTTCGTCAAGGCGTTGACAAGTCGATATGATGGCGTCAATTGTGGTTGGGTTCTGCACGGCCAGGGCGTTATAGGCGAGTGGACCAATACCTTTAAGGACGTGCCGAACCCGCTCGGCCTCTGGCATGGTGGCATTTATGCGCCGACAAAGTGCGAGAACGTCTTCGATATAAGAGGTATAGGTCTCATTGGACCGCTGAAGTCGGGCTTCTAGCTTCTTTTTGGCGGACTCCGTGCGAACAGTAGGAGCGCAGAAAATCTGGCGTAACTTTTGTTTAAAGGTAGCCCAATCCGGAATCGTCGACTCATGATTTAGAAACCACGTTTTGGCCACATCCGTCAAATAAAAGGACACATTAATTAATTTAAGAGAATCGTCCCATCGGTTGAAAGCACTGACCCGGTCGTAGCTGTCGAGCCAGTCATCAGCGTCGTCGCCGCGGAGACCGGCGAACATCTGAGGGTCGCGCTGACGGCTACTGACAGTCCAAGTGGCAAGGGGAGCTGGAGTCGAGTTGGTAGCAGCCGGAATAGCGGAGTGGCCCTCTTGTGTCATGACGATGGTGGTCGGGATCAAACGGCGGCCAGAACGAAGCTCCAGGTGGATGCAGGTGACGAAGCAGCGGGGAAATCAAGGCGCACCTCCACCACGTGTAAGGCAACGCGAATGTCGGACTTGGGGAATCAGGCTTTATTACAGACCTGAAGCCTTGGTCGCACACTGCAGCCAAACACACTCCGCGATGACGATGGGTATCTACAAGAGGGAGCAGGATGAAGATGAAGCAGCACGTTCAGCAGTGTGGAAGATGAAGCGCCACACAATATATATATCCTTAAAAATTTCTTTCTTAAGTTATGGGGTGCTGAATAGAGATTGCGTACTCCAGGTATACCGGTTGCTCTCTGTTAAAAGGTGGACTATGGATATCAGCCCCGCCGGGGTGGTGCAGTGGTAAGACTCCCGACCACTGTGCCGGAGTACCCAAGTTCGAACCCGACCGCGGCGGCTGCGTTTCGATGGAGGCGAAACGAAGAGGCGTCCATGTGCTGTGCGATGTAAGCGCACGTTAAAGATCCCCAGGTGATCGACATTACTCCATAGCCCTCCACTGCGGCTTCTCTTTCTCTCTATCCACTTTCAGTCCCACCTTCCTCCCTTCCCTTACGGTGCGGTTCAGGTGTCCACAAAAACAAGTGTGACAGATACTGCGCCTTTCCCTTCCTGTGAACCAATTATTATTATTATGATTAATGAGCATGAATATAAGGCATAACTACAAAAATTTTGTTCCTTTCTTTCCCCTTTATGGTTTTCTTTTTCACAAAGGTCTTAAGCACCTTTTCTGCAAGCGACGCAAACGGTTCGGAAATTGCATTTCGACGCTTTGAAACACCTTAACGAGGAAGTAATTATACATTGACATTCACCCAAGCGCAGCCATACGGCTACAAGGTAAAGCTATACAGCTTTAAAAGTTCGTAGTTAAAGAAAAAGTCCTGGGGTGCTGGAATGACTTCCTAATTGCACGCTTGAAGAATGCAACCGCAACATGGAGCTTTATCAGTTTTCAAGGCAGCTGGAGGACCTAGCAGCGAAGACTGTTGTTGTTGTTGTGGCTGTAGGAAGAAGGAAAAGAAAATGCACGGGCCTGCTACTGGATCTGTAGCTGAGCCACCTCCGCTGCCTGGTGCAGACAGAAAAGAAAATAAAGAAAGAAAAGGAGGAGGGAGAGAAAGACGTCCGCTGCATCAACAGCCGTCGTCCGCCACCGAAGCGGTGGCGGATGCAATGACGGCCTACAACAGATAAAAATTAGGTGGCAAGCTAGCCCCCACCGCAAGCGGTGGTGACCCACCTGCCCCAGCCCCAGGCCCTCGAAAGCTTACCAGCGAAGACTAGAACTACGCCAAAGAGGTCCACGTAGCAGACGCACTTTGCTATATATTGATGGAAATTTGTTAGCAAAGCACTCGCGGCCCCGTGGAAAAAAAAGAAATCCGAACGAGAAATCAATTCTGCAGCGTTCCGCAATGCACGTCAGCACAACATAATACAGGTGGAACTGGCGAACTTATTCCCGTTATGCCGGCAAAATTATGGCCGAACGTCTGCCCGTAAAGCTTGTCACGCCAACCTACAGTTGTGGATCGAAGTTATACTGTAATTATAAGAATTCATCACGGATGATAACGACGAGATGAAGATTGAATGCATTCAGGCTTCATTTCGTCATTATCATACGTGGCGAATGACTTGGCGGTGTGATGGCTAGCTCTCTGTGCCGGAATTTAGGATCCGGGTTGAGTGGTGAGCCGGCCGGGAGCCACCGACCTCTCCGCAATTTTGCCTGCTCATGTCGCCTTTTGTCCGAACACGGACGGCGAGGAAGGGTCAATTTACGACGTTGTGGAATGCGTGGGATACGTGCTAATGACGGCTACACGGGTGCGAGGATGGCGAGAGTTCCGAAAACGGGAAGAAAGTACGCGAGGTGACAACGACAGCCGCAGAAGGACGGTGGGGCCGAGAGCTAGAGGAGGTCGACCCAGCATTGCCTCCCTAGTGACGACTGCCTGAGGATACAAAGATGGCTCACTAGCCCCGCCGGCGCCTTATATTTAGCTTGCCGTGCAAACCGTCATCATCAGCACTACCTGCAGCTATGGTCATCATCTCCCACCACAAGCAACCGGATCACCGCATGGCGACCAGGAGCAACCTCACGACCGTCGGGTGAGCGGAGGCATCCAGCTCCGATTAAACCTGTTACCTTATTTCGTGGCTGATTCCTGCTCTCCACCCCAAAAAAGCCCTACAACCGGGACATCACAACGGAAGGCAACAACCGATCGTGAGGTAAGGAATAAATACGTTCTTAATGTCGATACTAAAGGCATAAACTGTACCGTTGTTATGATCTCTGAGAAATAAAATGTTTGCATCTGTATTAGGAACGCCAAAAGTATAACCACGTGTGTTTACTTTCAATGCTTTCTCTGCAGATACAATCAAACATGAATCTGCCATGTTGCATGTTCGGAAAAGATGGGTGAAAGAAATACCATGCTTATGCGCCTTAGCTTAAAACAATACATAAAGGCGGTCCTGTTTTCCGCTTTTACCGCACCACATAACTTTTCCGGGTTCATGTCTTGGCCAACCCTCTTAATTACACATGTCTGCACTCTAGCCATATTTAGCCACAATAAACCACTGCTGTCCGCGAACGATAACCGCGCTTAGTCTAGTGCACTTCACCCCATAAACAAAGGCCTCAAACAGTTTTGAGCACTGCCCTCGTTTTCACTGCAAGTCCTCACCATAAAACAACTTCCTGTCGTTTGCATCCGCTTTAAATCCGCCAATTATAAAAAACTCGTCGTATGCCATATTAGAAAGGAATACACATCGCCTCCCCAGGTGCGCCGCATCCGGTTGCAAATACCGTTTGAACGTGAACTGGTACAGTATAGCGATAAAGCGTCGGTCGTTAACAATCGATTCACGTCATATACAGATCGCCGCTCAAGCAGAAGCCGGGAAGTCGACATTTCAGAATTGGAAGTAAAGGTTTCTTCACAAAGTGCGACAGGAACGGGTGGTTTAGGTACGTGAACTCCATTTTGCAATGCGTATCGAACGGGGTCAAGTACGGAGACGCACTGTGCCGGGCCGCTTTGGAAAGTTTCGGATAGACCTACATCAGCTCCCTGTTCTTTTTTTTTTTTTCAGGTATGTTGTCCTACACTGTTCATTGCAACTCGCGAAACACATTCTGGAAAGGTTGTATTTTAAGCGAGAAAATACGATGACCACCTGGCTAATGATAGTGAGAAAAGACCAAACGGCAATATTACAAGAGTTGACCGACTACTTCGTATGAATCGGGGTTCGGCTAGATGACGCACGATGCACTGATCCACACAACAAGTCGCTGAAAGAACCTATGTAGGTAGTTTCAAGACTTAAAGGTTTTTACACTAAGGTTTGCTATAGGGCTGTTGATTTCCTCACCTATTATTTGTGTGCCTCGTTAACTATAGCGACCGTGGCTGTCAGGTTTTAGCTGCAGGACAAGTCAGTCTTTTGGGAATCTGATCATTGAACGAGCTGATGATAATTAGCCTTCTTTATTGCGTTATTCAGATGACGACTCTGCTTAGGAGCCCCTTTTAGCCAAACCCAAGGTGCATTGGACGTCCACAGAATTTTGGTGGATATATCTTAGAGAATCTTCGACGTCACAGCAATTCCCGATGGGTGAGTGACCGACTCAAGTACGCTTGCAGCAGAGTTGCGTGGTTCTGTGCGGATGTTTTTCGACTTTTCGTCTGCAATGGCGACAGTTTATTTCAGCATGAACAGTTAATACCTATGCGTGTCGTGTTCAGCTCCCAATCCAGCTGTCATCACACATAATCAAACCTCACAATTAACGTCAATGTTAATTGTGACGTTAAATAAAAAAAAAGGAAAAGTTCTAGCAGCTATGTCTGCGCAAAGTGTCAGTACGCCGCAATGTACCTAGAGCGGTAGCGACGGCCACATTCCAGCACAGACCCTCTCCACATACTCGATAACCAAGTGGCATTACGGATGCTGACCGCTCAATTCATGGTGTTTCATTATGGCCACACTAGCCGGCGCCGTGCATGGCCGCTCTTGTCACATGGAACTGTACATTTCAGGTAACGTTCTCCCGCATTGTTGATGATGAAGGCGCTTGTAACTACTTTATTTTTAGACAATTACGGTTGCGAGTCTGTAGCGCGCGTTTAGAGCGTTATGGGCGAAGGAGAGGCGGGAGGGGGGAGGGGGGGGGGGGCGAGGATATTTTCAGAAAACGGCGCAGCTTTGGGGGAACAAATGGAGAAAGTCGGGAGGGGGTGCAGGGAGTTAACGTTCAGAGAGGATTAGAGGAGAGAGTCTCGAGCTTGATGTGCTTCTAGATCAATCTTTCAATCATGACATCCTGCTCTTGTACTGCAGTAAGCCTCGCGTAAAAATTCACGAAGCAACCAAGCCCTGTCTCGGAACATACTAGGTGTAATGCTGCCTTTAGTGAATGCGAGGCTTTACGCTGGCATTCATTTCAACAAGCGGAATCATTTCTTTCTTAACCGCAGCTACAACTTAACCAAAGGAGTTTGACCATAAATTGAGTACTAAGATATTTGCATAACTAAACATCGTTAATTAACTAATTAGGCGGAAATTTAAAATATTCTGAGGAGCGCTGCACGATATAAAACAGTATGTTGTTGGTAGCACTTGGCTATCTGCACCGCTTTTTACAATCCCTCGTACAAGTTAATTGGCACGTTCTGAATAGGAGCAATGGCTTGGAAAGCCTTCGGAAGGCGGGCGGGAGAAGGAATATTTTTATCTGCTGACGACCTATGCTATCAAAACGAGGTAGGATCTATTGAGTTAAATATTTACGAGGCATTTATTTACCCTTCTGGCAATGACAATTTTATCAAAAGCAGTGGCGACAAGAAATGCCGATACCAGCCGGTCTATAAGATAGCGCAAGGTAAGGGTGCAGTACGTATATATACACAGAATTTCTAGTGGAAATCTCGCGCTGAGATCATCGTAATCACCCGCGGCCAGTAACGAGACACAGAGGCGTGAAAGTGGGGGTGGCTAGTGTGTGAATTAAAAGAGGGGCCTGAGCAATATATACTTGATTGCCCACATGTTCATTAACCCTAATAGTTGGTTGGTTGGTTAGTGGGGTTTAACGTCCCAAAGCAGCTCGGGCTATGAGAGACGGCGTAGTGAATGACTCCGGAAATTGCGACCACCTGGGTTTCTTTTACGTTCACTGACGTCGCACAGCACACGGGCGCCTTGCTTTTTGCCTCCATCGAAAAGCTGCAGCCGAGGCCGGGATGCGATACCGTATTCGATCCCGCGTCCTTGGGAACAATAGTCGAGCGCCATAACCACTGCGCCACCCCGGCGGGGTATTAACCCTAATAGTCGAGCGTCCTACATTATGCAAGCAACGCACAGGTGTCGAATTAAGAAGGCGAATGTATGTTTTTCAAGAATTATCCCTACTTGGAACCGTCAGGGTTTGCAATCCTGACCAACCTGAGTGACGCGTTGCTATGGTGTCACACGTGACCTTGCTCCATATTGAGTTATAATGATTGGTTAAAATTACCACTATTGTATTCCAACGCCAGTGTTAGTAACGCCACACAAAAGGGCAACGTACGCTCAATAACCGTTGGTGTAAAGCAAATTACTGATCAAACCCTTGCGAGCCACTCCGCAGGCTACGTAATGTAGCCACAATATGTTTCAACGTTTTACCACAGTATTTATGCGTTATCCGTGTCTAGCCACGAAGGTACGCTCCCGTTCCTTAACGACGCTAACAAGCCGCGCGGCGACCAAGCTAGGCGGAGTCCTATTGTCACATCTGGTCCTGTCGTGTGTGTTTTCTTCGCTTCTTCGTTTTCTCTGTGTTGCGAACATGCTTCAAGCCCACTGCTCCCGCCCATTTCAAAAAGCCATATCTTAGTGGGCGTGGTAGGAAAGTCACAGGCGAATTTTTCGCCTTTCTCTAAGAGGCATAGCACTGGCAGCAGGCGTTCCCAATGCTATTTCACTCCACGTGCATTTGCCGTGGTACGCATGCCCCGCATTACGCTTCCGGTCAGAGAACAGTATGGCGGCTTCCTAAACAGGTGCTAAGTCGAATGTCTGCCGTTCAAAGCCCGCATTGTCCTGCCTGTCACCAGCATTACCACGTACAGTCCTTGTCAAAAGTGACAGAGCAACTGAGTTTGTTTCTCAGCCATGTAGTGAAGCACCTATTGAACCCTTTGAAGGGACCCCGATGACCCTCTGGAATAAAATGTAATAAAGTGTGGTTTTGAGGCATTGCGTCAAGAACGCTGGACATTAAAATTGTTTTCAGAGGGCTTGCACATGCCGGCTTCACAGATGTCACAATCGTCGAACGAAAGCGCGTAAGGGGTTTAATATAAATTCTTTTAATGGCGCGCTTGACTCTAGTATTAGGCTGTTACTATATTTGGCAACTAATCTAAGCAATGCTTTATTTATTTATTTAGAATTTCAGCTCTAAAAGCAGCCTTTGTCGTCACCTTTCTAGGTGTTCTGGCCCCTAGTGGTTATTTGAAGGACTACACTATATAGCTAAGAAGCAAAGCCTGCGAAATGAAAAAGAGGTATGTACATGGTCAATCACACTTAACGGGAACATGGTTCCGCGTCGCTTCACACATGCGGAGTGCTATTACGCCAAAACCGGTAGCCAGCTGTTGCAGAGTGTCATGCGCCACGCGCCACGAAGCACCCCATGGAAGTAAATATTATCGTGTGCCATTGTGCATTGATTCATGGGCAGATTGAATGTAATGGCGCTCCGCGGGTGCATTGTCGCGCGAATTCGTGTTCCCGCTAAGCGCAATTGACACGGTACAATGCACCTAGAGTAAAACGAAGCGCGCGAGCGATGGCAAAACGTCTTTCCAGAGAACCTAATCATATGAGATATCCAAGGCCGTTGAAAGTTTGGAATTATGCCTTACCATCTATACTGGCGCAGCCGCTTTATTTGCTCCTGACTTCGTCAGGAATGCTTGTAATTCTTATGTAAGGGCTTATCGTTGGCACGGCTGAACTGCGTGGTTGAACCTCAGCAGGCACGCGAGCACGCACTCTAAACGTTGTCGCATTCGTCATGTAGCAGAACGCGCCAGCCACAAAAGACCAACTCTCGGCTCGATGCGCGCCAGAGATTAATCTCTAAATGAAGCTTTAAAATGTCCCCTGGTGAGCACTGATATCATAAGCGCGGCTGCACTAGTGCGTCACCATCGAGATCTTGTGAAGGCCTGCGCACACCAACAGCCTACGCCACGACTACGGAGGGGTGATAAAAGGTCCGGAAATCAAACTGCGAGCGAGGATCTGAGTCGAATCACGTGGCGTCACCTCGCCACTTTTGCAGGATAGCAAACCAAACATCGTTCTGGCTATTAGCTGACATGTATTCCCTCTTTCTTCCTCTCTCTGTGCCCCACAGATAAATGCCACTACGCACGAAGAGCGAACATACGGCGAGGTTGCAGACCAAGTGACGGCGGTACACGCGGCCTTGCACCGTCTCGGCCTCGGCGCCGGAGATCTGCTCTGCATCCTTGTGGCCAACCGCGCAGAGCAGCTGGCCATGTTTCTGGGTGCGTCGTGCGCCAACGTGGGTTGCGCCTACGAGTGTTCCGGATACTCAGTAGGTACGGCTCATTAAACTTTAGTTCTCCCTCGACAAGTGGCCACATTATCGAAAGGAACAAACCAGTAGCCTTACTACCATTTTTGTACGAGTTCATATACAACAAAGGCCCTCTTACCAGCTGTATTTGTTTACTGTCCAACGCTGAGCCTTCCCTAGTTCTTTCTTTTATTTGGTGGCTCTTAAAATTCAGATCAGGATAAATTAGAGAGAGATTTTCATTCAATAAAAAAAATAGAAACATCTGGATGTAATTCAGAAGTCTCTGGATATAGGATCCATTAGTCCACAGAATGCAATCTGAAGGTTGTCTACAGGTTTATTCCAGTAGGTTATCTTTACAACCGAGCTTAAATATGACCAGACTGCAGCCAGCTTGCCCTGTATAGCGCCTCAGTGTTCTTTGCTTCACCGCGTAAAATATTTTCGGCCGCTTTTGGATGGGACTCCATTATTTTGGTCAGCAGTTAGGTACGCGAGTTTTTCAGCACCGTCAAATTTGCCGAGCTTCTCGCTATGCGTTAACCCTGTGATGCGTAACTTCTTATACTGAACGTAATAATGTAGTCCTAATCAAAGCCGATATATCTAGGTAGGTATTTCTTATTTTTTTACGCTCTTTTGCCTCTGGTCTTGAGCAAAAAAAAGTGATGCCGTTTCTCACCTTCCCACCCGTGAAAAGACTACTGCCTAAATATGCAGCTGCAATCGTCGAAACAACCCTCTGGCTGAATTCTGCGTCACCCTGCCAGTGTACACGAACACCGTGCTCACAAAGCACAAAACAGGCATGCTCTGAATGCAAAGGGCAGTGCAGGAGCCAAAGAGCTTCATGTTCGAATTCACAAGTGTAGTTTACACAAACCACGAGCAAAGATACCATTTACTGGTACATTTAAACCTTCCTTGTCTCTTACTCATTGGAGGGAGTTCTTAATGACGAATTTCGCACGTAAAAAGACGGGCAGCAGGGAGAAAAGAAGACGAAAAAAACTGATATCAATAAGGGTTATATAGGTGGTGTGCACATACGCCCAGAATGGTGGGATAACAGGAGAGAAAGAAGACAAATCAAGCCTGCGCGCAAGTCAACAGAAGCCGCGCAGGAGCTTTTTTTTCCGCATTGTACAGCATCACGGATGTAGCACTTCCTGCGCGGCTTCTGTTGACTTGTGTACATGTATAATTTGCCCTTCTTTCTCTCCTGTTCCCCAACGCGTTAGACACGTGTGCACACTGCATATATACGCCTCCCTGATATGATTAAAACCATTTGAGTTTGTGCTCTTTCTGTCTTTGTTTTCTTCCTGTGCTTGCTTTTTTTTCTTTTTGCGTGAGAAACTCGTTATTAAGGACAGCCATGTACCAACGAGTTGAACAATATGTTCTTCTATACTGTCTTCGGTAGGAACGAGGAAACTTTTTAGATATTTTCACGACATCTAAAACTGCGCAAAAACGAACAACGACGTGAAGGAAATGCGAATAGAGCAGATTCCTGCGCGATAACGTCGCACTGGCCTAACAGCGCGCTCTCTTTACTCAGATGCCTCTGTACACAATACAATTTGTGCAAGAATGAGGGGCGTTCATATGTAAATCCGCACGCAATTGCAACAGCGAATGGACTGAAAGAAAGTATCGGGTATTGCAGACGTTCTTGTGGAATGGATGAAAAGTTTGGAGTTCGTGGCCATCTGCTGCGAGCCCGATCGCGTTGAAGAAGCTTTGAAACTGAGGACCAGGCTGCCAACGATTAAGGTGATTAATATTTACTCATTCCTTTCTCCCCTTGAAGCCTCGCGCAGGGTACCAGATCTCCAAATTGAAAGGTTGAAATCTTTGAAAGTATCCATATACAAAACTTTCTAACTTCCACTGGCAATATATTACCTATTTTTCAGCACATCATAGCACTGGGTGAACCAGTGGGCCACAATCCTGGCATTGGGGAGACAATCTCGTGGAGCAAACTGATTAGGATGGGCACTGAAACACACGGTTCAGTACCGCCACCTATCGAATACCAGAAAAACAGAATCTGTTACATGAACTCGACAAGCGGAACGACTGGGAAGCCGAAGATAGTGGTGCACTACCATGATTCGCTTGTGGCCACTGTCCTAGCTAACAGGTGACAAAATAACTTCTTTTTGTTCGTTTATTTGTTGCATGACAATTCGTTAAACTTAACTGCAACCTCTCCAAACCTTTCATTTCATCGATGCAAACCGCGATATTTATCTCCTTCATTAACATACAGGGGCATTGCAGCTCAACACTAGGAACGTATACTCGCTGACTGCTTTTTTTATCATTTCTCTACCATGGTCATCGGCTGAGACCATTTGACCTTGAAGCCAGGACCTTTCAGTTTGGTTGAATAAGCACGCCGCTTAACATTGCGTTGACCAATTACCCCAACGACCTTGAACTTTGAAATGGAAGTTTGACAACAGGCGTAACCAAACCAGAGTTCTCACTCTGTATATTGGTTTGGAAGAGAAACATCGATAATTTTATTTTCGTTAAAAGCGGGGGGGAGGGGGAGTTTCGATGCCCGGATGAAGCAGGATTGGTGCCCCGACATTAGTTCTCAAGGTCGTCAACGGCGGCTAGACACAATTCAGGTTCAAAGGCTACATTGCATAAACGAGCATTTTGTGTGTTTGTTTTTATCATTTCTCAGCATAATATGCTACCGCAAGTTCTTGTTTCCACTAACACAGATGGCGGATCAGGAGCGATAGTTAGATAGGGCTCGACGAAGTGAACCGCCATCCGCATCAGCACTGTTTTATAACTGGTGGACTAGAAGAGTAGTGTTCTTAGAATCAGGACAATACTTGTCACACGAGGCACATCCCAGCGCAAAATTTATGACAAGAGATTTTCAGTTCTCCCTTGTTGAGTGTTGAGACATCCCAACGTCTGGCCGACATAGCACACACCATAACAAAATACATTGTGATATACCATGTACTGGACTTACACTACTTCTCTTCAATTACGGTGCAAGCGGACTGAACGCAGGCGCAATTTCTGAACGCTTTCTTGCCCACCTCTTCCTTTCGTCCAGCCCTAGGACGAATGTCATCGAGCAGGAAGGCACTATAAAACCAACTTTTGCGCCAAACCTTGGCCCCACATTTTCAGGCCCTATAGCGCTCTAATGACAATATGAGACGGCGTTCGAGATGCATAGATCGCTCGACCATTGTTTGTCATGCGTCTTTGCTTTCTGACGCTCTTGTCCAAATCTTCGCATCAGGACAAATGTGGTGAGAGGAGAAGTGATATAGTTTAGACCGAAAGTTGCGGGGAGGGGAGGAAAACACAGCTTAAGGTTATGATTACGAACACAGGATTTTGTTAAAAATGAGCCCAGACCACTGGGCAATTCATTTCTTCGCTAGTTTCAAGTATCCTGGTATGTACTTCAGTAAGGGATTCACGACCTCAGACCATGCACCCAGCAGGTGTGACCAGGATGAAATTACACAGTGGGCAATGAAATGAAGGGCATCAATTTCTGTTAACAAAATTGTAACGATGAGCCCCAAATTATATTATCTGAGCTCCTTGAAGATACCGCTGACAGATAAAGGTGAATCACACTGTTTTACAAAAAAGGCAGTCGTCTACGTATCTTAAGACACGGACACTAAAGTCACCCAGATTCTCCGAAATGTAGTGGACCACTTGACAAAGGAAAATGGCGCTTAGCATATGCGCCGCACAACAGCCTACATGCAAGCGCCTGATATTTGAATTTGCCCATTTCTTCACCATTATTCGAACACTGTCTTCAATAAAAAGAAGCCTTGCTTCCTGAAAGCAAGCTCTGCCCCCTCCCCCCCTTGTCTTCCTCTATGCCGTCATGCAAATATCTTATCAATGTGTTACACAGAAGAAAACAAATACAAAGCATTGACGTCAGCAGGGAACGGTTTTCACCTCGTTTAAGAACACGCCGCTGAAGACACCCACCTCTTATCTCCCCCCCCCCCCCCCCCCCCCATCGACTAGGCTGCTAAGATGTCTGTGAAGAAACAGCGTAACGAGCTCTATACTTAAGTAAATGAGCAGCTCGATGAGTGAAATGTAGTTTCATCGATGAATTACGATCTGATAAAAGATCGGTGACTTTCTATACATCTGAATAACCTGTTTAAAGGATCAACGATTTTCTCTTTAATCAGAAACAATCATCAGTCTCGAACTTCACTAGATTCCCTTCCTCCATCGCGTTCGATGTGTACTGTTCTTTGATGATGCTATGATGCACGCGAGATAACAAACGGCTGCAAACTTAAAGATATCGGCTTCTTCTTCATAAGCACACTTGGTTTCCCTGTGATGAAACTGGGCTTTGAACGCTGTTGAAGCAAACTATGTCATCCGGCTAATAAAATAGGTCTTCAAAGTTTAACGACTTGTATTTCCTCTGTATCCTTCTGAAACCGTTTATAGAATGAGGCGCCAGACATTTGAGAGCTGAGCTCTCTTCTCACTGCACGAGACAAAAGCGAAATTCAGGCGTAAGGTTTACAGCTACATGCGTATCTCATAGCAGAAGTTTAAAAATGAAATCAATGTATTATATACCACGACAACAGGCCTACCCGGATCATATAAGCATTTAATGTTTGCGGACGACCTCGTCCCGTTACAAGCAGCCATGTTTCAACGAAAGCTCCACATTTCGTATTGTCTCTAATAAAAATGGCACGTGCCATCAATCATCGGGTAGTGTAGGGAAATTATGCAATACAAGTCAAGCTGATAAACTCACAGTTGAGAGCTCCGAAATACGATCATTGTTGTAGTTACGTGTCTACGTGGTCTCTGAACAGCACAGGCGTGTTCTGTGAGGATGCGAGCTGTAGAAGGAACCCATGATTCATTTTGAAGGACGAAGAAAAGGAATCTGAAATTTGCTGTGAAAATTAGATTACTTGCAGCGGTGCCTCCATGGCTACAGCGTAGACCTGTTTCGCTCGAGATAACAGGTTTAATCTTTATAGCCGAGGTCGAACTTAGAGTGCAGTGACTTGTGAACAACATGGTTACAACATGAATACAAGCAGCGTTTTGGGCGAGTTATTCTCTGTAGTAGTAGTCTTTTTAGCTTCTGTTGGATGCAGTTCATACCATAACGATCTGCTGTTGTTTTCTCAGCCATCCCCAACACATGGGTCTAACACGGGATGATATTATGCTGTCAACCAGTTCCCTGGGCCACGTGTACGCTTTGTTCGACTGCATAAGCAAAGCCATCGTCCAGGGTGCCTCGACAGCCTTTCTCGAGAGTTCGAACACTGAAGCCCTCCTTGAAGCGTTGGAGCAGCACAAGGCAAGTATACCTGCCGACCAGACTAATGCTGCAATCTCATCATACACGCGATTCACACAGGTCACCGCGCTCTACACAGTTCCATACGTGGCGCGATGTCTCCTGGACCACCCGAAACGCAACAGCTGCGACCTCAGCCACCTGCATTACGTCACAACGGCAACAAACTACATCAGCGAAAATGTGGCGAAGAGACTGTTCCAGGAACTCCACCTCAAAAGCTACATTCAGCGTATGTTTCGAAGCTGCTGCCATAGGACCATTTGTTACGTAGGCCAATGAAATAAATGTTGCATGTTCACAAGCCTACAGTTTGCGGCATAGAAGCTCGCTGCAAATTTTTTACCAGGGACGTATTTTTTTTTTTTTTTTTTTTGCATCCAACACGAAAAGACATTAGCGCCCATTGTAAGGTAAAATACTTTGTTCGATGTAATGAATATTCTCACACGTTTCTATCGGTTACAAAATGCAAAAATGAATCGATTTTATTAGTTTGAAGTGCGAGCATTGTTTTTTTTTTTTTTTCTGCTAGCTGCAGAAGCTCTTGTGACTGCTATTGAATGGGACCGTACTGCGTTATCGTTTCTTTATCTGATTAGCTTTGTACACAGTCCGCCAATTCCAATACCTTCAATCAAGGTATTAGTTAAGATATTATGAAGCTATTGTGTTTTTGTTTCAAGGTGTCATCTATTCTTCCTTAGGAATAGCATCCACAATGGTTAGTTGCTCCTCTTCTATAAGAAGAGCAACTAATCATTGTGCATGCTATTTAAACGAAAATATAAAATTAAACAATCATTTTATTACGTTTTCAGTTGTTCTTTCGCGGTGCATGAAAGGCGTGACATTTTTATGCAAATTATGAAGAAAGCTTGTACAGAAAGGCCGATTGTTAATTCTCACAAACTTTGATGGCGAAGCAAGTGTGCGCCGCTATTCAACCCTCATAAATGTCTCTCTCGTACACTCAACTGCTTGCAGTATACGGACAGACCGAAATTATCTTCGTGGCGGGTGGACTGCGCGACGCGCCGCCCAGATACAACTCCATCGGCCGCCTTGGAATGGGCCTTGAGGCCATGGTGAGGAAGTCTTGTATATTGGATGCCTCAGTGAACCGCGAATGCACAACACAGAGTATATCTAATATATACGCGAGCGAATATTGCACTTTCATCTCGACGCCAATACAAAGTGAATTGCTACTTTGTTCGAACCGTTTCGAAGCGAAGGGAATATTTCTGAATCGAGGCAAAATGTTACATATGTATATATGCATTGCTGCCTGTGCCGCGAGACAAGTTGAGAATTACCGCATTTTTCGGTGTATAACTCGCACACCCTCCAAACAAACTTTTCGCGAAAAAAAAAAGAAAACAGAAATGTCGCACTGATGTATATACACACCCGCTTACTAATTATAAAACTCGTTGAGAATTACGTTGTGACAAAGTACGACGAAAATACATGCATGCGGAGGCCGCCGCATTTGGCCATATTCCGTGAAACGTAGTGCTCACGCAAGTGCAAGTAGTGTCCGAGTTCTCAACAGTACTTTTCAAGAATCTTTTATTTTGATACATACAGGTCTAGATAGTATATACCCTTGCAGACGACGTTTAGGCGAAACTATGGGGGAAAAAAGGGGAGAGGAAAAGGAAGAGGAAGAGGCACCGGAACAGCGAAGGGAAATATGCAACGCCAACTACAATTGACTGGCCTTCCTGGTGGACTTCATTGACCGGAGCACACTGGCGTTTTATTTTTCGCCTCGCGGGCTAGCAAGAAATAATAAACGACGCGACAGATGTGAAGCGCGCATGGTGGGGACGGAGAAAAATATGCACTGGTATAAAGGCAAAAGTATTTAAAGAACACTGCATATGAGCGTTGCGGGCAGTCTTCGGGCTGCTGGTTGTGGCGTCCATGATGTGCAGCCGCTGCAGCTATCAATGCAATGAAGACGCCGCGGCGGACGGAAATGGTACGAAAGGAAGTGGCTCTAGAATTAAAACTTGTTACTGGCAAGCTGACATTCATAGATGAAAAATACGTTTTCAACCCTCCAAATTAAACTGGCTATAAAAACATATAAACTGCATTTCGTTTTTGTTTTTGTTTTGTTTTTGTTTTTCAAGAGAATTTGACGTTACTTTTGAGTTCTTTCGAAATGCAGTTACTATGCATGGCAGAAGATGGTGCGCAGTTGTGCCGGGCAATTTTCCGGCTCAAGGCATGCATGCGCCATCCACCCGATATTTTGCCATGTAAAAATTGTAAATTATTGGGTTTACCTTCCCAAAGTGACATATGAGCTATGAGCGACGTCGTAATTGTGGCCTGTGGATTAATTTAGACGACCATGGTCGCTTAGCATATGCTGACATCGCGCAGCGCACGGACACCTTTTCGTGCGCTGGCCAGACGTGGCCGACGCGGCCCGGATTTCTTACATAAATAAGTCACACCGGTGGGTAAGACGCAGTGACAAACTTTTCAGAAGAAAAAAAAACGCGACTTATACACACAAAAAAAAATGTGTAGTCAAGTTACCGCGGGCAGCTTTTTTTCCTAATTCCACCATAAAACTGTATATTTTACGGGAGTAAATATTTAATGCAATTTTTCATTCACTCGTTTCACTGGACTCCCCACAGCTACTCCCCATCTACTCAAACCAATGCTGCTTAGTCTAAATTTGCCTCCAGCTGTTCGTTTATACTACATGAGATGACACATGTGACTTCATGAATTTCCGCAGGTTGTAGACAGCAAAACGGGTAAACCACTCGGCCCGTGGCAGCGAGGCGAACTTGTGCTTAGAGGCCCCAGCCTTATGCGAGGATACTGGGAACGGCTGTATGAGAGCGCCACCGACGTCGAAGGCTGGTACAGAACAGGTGATGTTTCGCTCCCTATCGTGTGTCTGCTGATGCAGGTGCTCTGCTGTTTTCAATATCTTATGTCGGTATAGAAGGCTTGTTTAAGGGCCGTTATGTATGCACCGCGTTGCGTACATAATAAATGAAACAGAATTCCCAACCCGCAGTAGCAAGCATGCGCGAGAAATCAAATATTTGATAAGCCTCATAGCCTTGGTCGCTTTGCTATGTTAAACCGTATAAATCAAATCAAACCAGTTTATAAGATAAAAAGTGGAGAGGTTGGCTGGCGCCAAGGTGAATTTATAGTCTGCTACAGCGCAGAAAGAAGAAGGGAGGGAAAGGGCGAAGTAGCGCGAACGAACCATCTTAGCCGGCTGCTGGATAGAACATTACGTCATCGCCGCACCTTAACATCGCGCGTGTCAAAGGGCCCGTCAATCATGCTTGGCTTTGTACATCGGTCTTTGTATTCGCAAACCTCAAGCCAAGTCAGTCCGCAAGTCAGTCCGAAAGCAGGATGTATGCGGGCATTCGCACATGACAACCTGAAGTTAGAACGCGCGGCCACAGCGGAACTTTGCCTAAACCTTGCGGCGTCATCTAGTCTTGTAGGCTCTTGAGAGAATTGTGAATTACGCAACCAGATGAATGGACTGCATGGAAACACGGCGCCCTTCACCTCGCTTATACTGATCTCTGGAGGACAGTACGTATACGGTGTGAGCCCTGTGTTTCAAAGAGACGTCGATGAAAATGGTAATGCTGGCCTTATTCAAATTTCTTGCCAAATATTCGAAACATATTTGGTTTGGTTTGATCTGTGGGGTTTAACGTCCCAGGGCAATTCAGGCTGTGAGAGACGTCGCAGTGGAGGACTCTGGAAATGTCGACCAACTGGGCTTCTTTAACGTGCACTGACATCGCACAGCACACGAGCGCCTTGCTTTTCGAAACATAATTAAAAAGTGTATAACCTATTCACTTCACTTTGCATATTTTCTAAAACACTTTATGTGATTTCGTCCGAACGACCAAATACAAGAATATCTGATTCCCTATTCGAAAATTTTGATTATTCGCTTGCCTTTACACATATATGGTTCACTTTAAAGGATCGCTGTGAAGTCTATGAGGGACACTGTTGTGGAGGGTTCCGGATATTTCGACCACTCTAAGTTTTTATAAGTGTACTGGAATCACACAGTACATGGACACTTTGTGTTTGACCTTCATCGAAATGTGACATCCGCGGTCGGGATCGACTACGCTCCCCTGGGATCAGCAGTCTACCGTCCTCATCACTGAGCCACCATAGCGGTGTTTTTAGATATATATACTGTCATCCTCATTTCACGATCGACTGCCTGCGTTACCACTCTAACTGGCTTACTGTAACACTGATCCCCCATTTCGTAATCCACCTTCGCAGGTGATGAGTGCTACTTCGACGACGAGGAATGGCTCTACCTGGTGCAGAGAATGAACGAATTCATATTTTGCCGAAGTACGAAGATACCACCGGCCTGCATAGAAGCCGCCCTCCTGCAGTGTCCCGAGCTGGAGGACTGCGCCGTAGTGGGACTGCCGCACCCGGAAGACGGGCAGGTGGCGCACGCCGTGGTTGTGCCCAAACCAGAAAGCAAGCACCTCGGCCCGGAACACTTCGTGCGGTTTGTCGACGGTTGGTGCAGGAGGCTTGCCGTTCCCGTTTTTCGTGTCACGTTTGAAATGTGTTATCGTAAACGCTGCATGCAAAAATCATCTATTTTTCTAAAGCGCCCATGGTCAAAAAATGGGTCGCTGCTTATAGAATTCATTTATTGCCTGGAGCGAAGTGGCGTCATCAGATCGCTGATGACAACTAAACGTTTCGATGCATCTTCAGTGTATCCGTGTCGTCACCTCTATACACTTTCGAGGAAACAGACTAGCTATATGACGCACAGAGACGCCTCGTTGGACAGACGTGTAGGGCTCCGCAAACACAACCATGAAAGAATGACACAAAATTCGATGTTAGTGCATCAACCGCTTCTAAAGCCAACGCCTAATGTAATGAGGTGTTTGCTGGTATCATAGGGATATTCTGGCCCCTCGTATCCTTTTTGTCTGGAAGCACAATGATATTCAGTACGATGGGCGTCATAATAAACAAAAATGGAACCAACTTCCATGCTGGCTATACCTGTAAGTTGATATACCTGGTTTTAGACGTGCGTATAGCGAACCATCACACAGTCGTACGCTGCGTTGCGCGTTACTTGAAATGCGTATTTCTCTTCTTACACCATTTCCATCATATACCTGACATGAAACTGAAACTTACAAGTCAGACTGATGATATCGAATCAACTTTTAGGAAAAGCATATTTTTCCAAGATTATAGGCTTTTTATTTCCTGATATAAGAATTTAGAATCAAATTTTCAAGGAAGACTGCTAGTATAGCTTCAACCCTCAGTAAATGTATATTTTGTGAAGATTCTTGACTTTTTACATTATATTACTTTAGTCAAGCTGCAGGTTCTCAACCGTTTTCGACTCTCGTCCTATACTCCTCGTCTTTACCGTGCCATTTATACCGCATGAAAATAAACGTGAAACCGTTGGGTTCTGTTTAGTGCGTAGCACTACTAGCCGCAATCACGGATCTCGCGGATGTCTGTCCGAAGCCGCTCACTCTCTCTCTCTTCGTGAACTTGAAGTGGAGAAAGAGAAGGTGACTACGCGCGCGTCTCGCGGCTCTGAGGAGGTGGAGCGGCCTCAGAGCAGTAGCAGAAGCCGCTCTCTCTCTCTCTCTCTCTCTCTCTCTCTCTCTCTCTCTCTCTCCATGAACTTGAAGAGGAGGAAGGGACAGTGGCGACGTCCTCATCACGCGACTTAATAGTCAAGGGGTTTACAAGAAACCGACAAAGTCGTGTCGGGGAGGCCTCTCGGGTTGAAAACCGGCTATCGGGCTTATGTATATGCTAGGGGGTCGAGCTAAACGACCGTCGGGCCGGGTCCCGCCAGCCCGACTTCAGGGGGTGGGTTGGCTCGACCATACCCGATGGGCGAGGGGCATGTATATGTTGACGCGTCGGGCAGGCGCCTCTTGTCTTGCCTCCTTGGTGGTCGGGGATGGGACCGTGAGCTGTTCAGCTGAGCATTCCTCCTCTTCCTCCTTTCCCGCCTGCGACTGCTTCACTTGCTCGACGCACGGTGTAGCAGCGATCTTTGCCCAACAGAAACGAGCTCATGTAAACCCGGACAGGTCGGGATGGCTCAGCTCAGCTCGACAACCGGCTCCCTCCTACCCGACCCGCTTGCGTCGAGCTCTAGCTCGACCCCCTAACGTGTACATGAGCCCGACAGCCGGTTTTCAACCCGACAGACCTCCTCAACTCGACTTTGTCTGTCTCATGTAAACCCCTTGAGTGAGAGAGGGGCGTGCCTGTTGCGGACGTGGCAACCGTCGCTGGGCAGCGTTGCACAAGCGTGTGTGCGTTTGCTTCGCGTCGCAATGGACGGAGCCGGCCCATCTGGCACTTAAGTGCTTGGGACTGGGCTAGTTGGAACATCTTCTCATAAATGCTGCGCTGCTTAGTTGTACACGGACAAAGGAACAGGACAAACGCTGAGGTTAAGCGCAACATTGGATTGCGCTTAACCTCAGCGTTTGTCCAGTTCTTTTGTCCGTGTACAACTAAGCAGCGCAGCATCTGGCACTGCGGCGCAGGTTCACCGTGCTCGACGTACTGAAGTACAACGGTTACGAAGGCAGAACCGGAAAGCCGGAGGTCCGTAAATCAACAGTTAAGTTTGCGGGATTCTCCCACAAACGAAGTGTTCACCGCGGGTCCAATGTCATTGGGGAGATTCTGAATGGGCAGCCAAAGTCAAGTGGCATCTTGACGCGAGTTTATTTATGACGGTCGCGCAGGCGGCCGCTCTTCGGAACTGGTATAGGAATACGTACATGGAAACGGGCGACGCCGTCGGTTCGGTCCGTTCCGATTCTCGGAAAAGTCGCGCTTCGACCGTGCCGCGAAGGAGGCAAACTAGAGCAGGTAAAAAGCACAGCGTAAGCGCAGTGGTTGTGGGTTCGGCGCTAACTGCTCTGTCTCTCGGTTTGAGGGGAAAGAGCGCGGAGGCCATAAATGGCGGCGAAACACGGGCTGGGGAGAATGCGCGGCAGAGGGAGCTGCGGTCGGTACCTTCTCGCGAAGACGCCTGGACATGCGTCCCTTTGAAACCGCCGCCCGCGCGCAACCGACCAAGGGCAGCGATCGGAATGTTTGGGCCTCAGGTTTGTGTGTTGTATGTTTTGGAAGCACAACCGTCGGCGCTGTTTGTCTTTGTGACATCTGGTAACCTCTTACGTGAGCTGAGAGAAGACATTGGAGAGACTGTAAATCGCAGATGTGTGTGGTAATGCATGAAAGGTACAACGGGGATAAGCGGTGCTACGCACCTACTTCGTATTTGATTAACTATTTATATCGGCCATTTTTTTATTTCGTTTTGACTTCATGCATAAAAGCGATCAGCTCGTTTAAAAAGTTGACGAGGGAAAAAAATTAAACTGCATACATTGTGCTTAGCATAATTAGACGACCAGCAGGAATATAGCACGTGAGGCATGGCATTAGCCAATGAGTATTCTTAAGCATGAATAATTAAATTGCGTGCATGTGTCCAGCTGTCACACTTGGTAAAGAAAACGGAAAACTGTACGACAAAGCATGCCAGAGGATAAGACGAGCAGCAGAATATTGCCCGTCAGTTATTGCCTTATCCGCGGTATATAGCCGGCAGCACAAATGATTAAATTGCATATATGTGACCGGCTCTTTTTTGTGCGCAAGCGAAGTACCTTTCCACAAGAACCTTTATTCTACACATACATGTACAACCTTTTTCGAACTAAAGTACGAGCTGTTAGTGTTCCCAACAAATCAGGGTCTCCATTTTGAAAGCTGCTATTCGGGAAAGCATTGCGGCCTGATTGAGCGGAATTTTCGTTAACGCAAGTCGGGCAGTCGTGATTTCCCCAAGGCAAGGCACCGAAGACGGATACACTCAAATCAGAACTTTCGCAGGGTACGATGGCAAATGTGTCGTCATTCAGGTCACGAACATCCTGACAGAGTTAACCAGTCATGAACTGCTCTTGCGCGCGAGGTGCTCCTACAGTTCGTCCTCTCCCTTGAAGATAGCTGCAGGTTCAGTCTCAGTGCCAACCGGACACGCGTCCTAGAAGAAATAAGGTTGAGTCAAAGTCAGTTGACCTCATTTAGGAGTAATTTTTGAGTTTTACAATTCTTTCTTGTCAAGGTAACAGAACACGAGCACCCGTGAGGAACCTACTATTGAATGGACGGTGTCGTTAATGATGTGCTCATTTCTTTACTTCATTCTCATTCTACGCTGCAACTCTGACGCGTCAAGAAGAACACAGCTA
The DNA here is from genome assembly GCF_055883805.1 of Amblyomma maculatum. Taxonomy (NCBI): domain Eukaryota; kingdom Metazoa; phylum Arthropoda; class Arachnida; order Ixodida; family Ixodidae; genus Amblyomma; species Amblyomma maculatum. Next base: position 15,385,249 of record NC_139349.1, on the reverse strand, counting down.
ATAACCTGATTCGTGGCGTCTCAGTCTCACGATTGCTCATGCTTTTTTTTTTTTATAGGGTCTAGCAAAAGACATTTTAGAGCATATCTAGTGGTCTTGATTTCGTTTTCATTGCCTTGTTCATTGCTCTCATAGTTCTTTTCTATATGCCGCAGCGAGCGTTCCTATCGAGCTTCGACTGGAGGGAGGAGTTACAATCGTCGATGAAATTCCGCGAAACAAGCTTGGCAAGTTGGTGAAGCAGGAGCTTCTCAAGTACGTACTCGAACGGCGAGCCACGAAGAACTCTAAGTGAAAATGGGAGCGTCCAACTGAATGCCCTCTCCTCTAACCTTCATTAAACGTACCATCAGAAAACATCGCCTGTATTTTGTGCAAAAAATCTAGTCTTCTGGCACGTTTCATTTCAGTATTTATAAAACTACAGGTCACAGTACTTAAAAAAATACTTCGATGGCGCTGTCTCTTTCCTGGAGCGGTAACCATGCTGCATATGAAGAAAAATTGCAGCCGGCTTACCTTTCTCGGCCAGATACCAAGTATGTGCCCTAGCACGTCACGTTCATTTCGCTTTCTGCTCGAGGCTAGGGTTTCAAGGTCTGGCTTCAGGCAAAGATCGACGAAACCGGTGATTGCAAACTTTAGTGGTGGTTTTATAATTTTTTGACCACTTAACGCTATTGGAGAAGGCAGTGGGCTATCGATTTGTTCTGGATACACTGCTCACCGATGTAGGTTGATGAAGCTGATGAAATGGGAACGCACAGCGTGGTACAGCGGCAGAGAACGGCGTGCGGTCCAGTGTGGCGGTAGCATATATGCTCCCGTGCAGTGGCCAGCGAAGCTGTTCGTGCCGCCGAGGGATCGAAAGTATAGTCAGTCAGGACGGCCAGAGCGACAGACATAGCCAGATGGACAGGCATGGTCCTGAAAACGGCTTTTCAGTAGAACGAAAGCCTTTACAGGCTACTGCTCAAAACCTTTCTTAGCTCAGGTCATGCATACAACGAAGTTTATGATGTTCGTATATTTAAATATTCTGTGGAAATGTTGCGACTACAGGGTGCACTCAGTACCTTGAGAACAAAGTTTTCAATTGAAAGAAGAGGCTAACAGCCAGCCACTGAAGCCAGAAGGTAGGCGCGTTAACCATTAAAGTGTGAAAATAGCAAGTAATGTCGACCCTTCTGCAAATGGCTTCGGCTATACTATCACCTTGAAGTGACCTTTCGTTGAGCACTCTATGTACACTTTAATTCAGAAGCTGCATAGGACGCCTCAGTATTGAACTTTCCGATAACGTTCAAACCACGGCCGGATCCGTTGCATGCGCAACATGTCGTGGGTTAAAAAGCAAGATATATGCTATGTTTGCGCTATGCTAAAAACCACACAAGATCAGAATCTGGGCTAGAAATGATATTAGAGGGAATGTGTCTATTGAATTAGGCATACGTCCATGGAAAGCAATGGGCAGCTTGGGGAACTATGTGCAGGACAAGGATTTACCGCAAAAAGACAGGAAGATACCAGAATGTGTCAGGGAACAAGCACTGAGTTGATGATGTCCTAGGGAAAATAAAGAAGAAAAGGACAAGGACAGGACATCTATACCAAACGTCAAATAACTGATAGCCCCTTAGTGTAACAAAATGTACTACGATAGAAGGCAAGCCTAGCAGGACATGGCAGAAAGTCAGGCGGGGGGCTGATATTACAAAAATCGAGGGGATAAGCTAGCCGCTGCTGACACAGGACGGCGTTAATTTCAGGGAGTTAGGAGGGGCCTTTTCCTCCTTGAAGGATGAAGACGGTCAAAAGGTTTAAGCAGCTAATTCTAATCTCCGAACACTCTCTGGCTCATTAGGAGTCGTACTTACACTTCTCGCCGAATGAAAGTGGCCGCGTCCCCAAAACAAAGTCTTGACAAGTTGGCATCATTACTCTAATATTAATGCGGTCGCATAAGCAGCCTCATCTCAAAAGTTCCAGCATAAATGACCATTCAGTTCTTTTATTCGTCTTTACCAGGCGTCGTCATCATTATCATCAGTCTGACTATATACCCACTCCAGGGCGAAGGCCTCTCCCATATTCCTCCAATTAACCCTGTCCTGTGTTAGCTACATTCAAGTGACTCCCGGGAACTTAACCTCATCCACCCGCCTAACATATTCTGCCGCCCCCAGCTACGCTTTCCTTTCCTTGTAATCCAGTTTATTACCCTAAGTGACCATCGGTTATCCTCTCCTCGCACTGCCTGCCCTGTCCATGCCCATTTCTTCTTCTTGATTTCCACTAGAATGTCAGTGACTTGAGTCATTTCTCTGACCCACTCTGCACGCTTCCAATTCTTAATGTTACCCCTACCATTCTTCGTTCCATAGCTCTTTGTGTTGTCCTCAACTTAAGTACAACCCCTCTTCGTTAGCCTCAACGTTTCAGCCGCATAGGTGAGTACAGGTAAGATGCAACTGTTCCATACTTTCCTCTTGAGCGATACCGGTAAGCTGCTAGTCTTAACCTGCGAGTGCTTGCCAAATGCATTCAATCCGAATCTTATGCTTCTTGTTATTTCCCTTTCATTGTTCGGATCTGCAGTTGGTTTGGTTTGTGGGGTTTAACGTCCCAAAGCGACTCAGGCTATGAGAGACGCCGTAGTGGAGGACTTCGAAAATCTCGACCACCTGGAGTTCTTTAACGTACACTGGCATCGCACAGCACACGGGCACCCTGCTTTTCGCCGCCATCATCCAAAAAAGCGGCCGCAGAGGCCGGGATTCGATCCCGCATCCTCGGGAACAGCAGTCGAGCGCCGTAACCACTGCGCCATCATGGCGGGGCTCGGATCTGCAGTTACTACCTGTCCTAAGTAGATATATTCGCCTATTACTTCCAGTGCTTCGCTATTTAACTTAAACTCTGTTTCTTCCCGAGGCTGTTGAACATTGCCTTAGTCTTCTGCATATTGATTTCCAAGCCTACCTCTATATTTTTTCCTGTCTAGGTCATCAATCATTATTTGCAGTTCATCCCCTGAGTTACTTAGCAAGACAAAGTCATCAACGAATCGCAGATTAGAGGTATTCTCTATCTACCCTTATGCCTAACTACTCCCATTCCAAGTCTCTGAATACTTCCTCTAAGCAAGCGGTGAATAGTACGGGGGAGATTGTGTCTCCTTGCCTAACACCTTTCTTTATGGGAATTTTGTTACTTTCTTTATGCAAAACTATATATATCTTCCAGCACTTTCACGTACGGCTCGTCTACCCCCTGATTTCACAACGCTTGCATTACCGCCGAGGTTTCTACTGAGCCAAATGCTTTTTCGTAATCAGTGAATGCTATGTATAAGTTTGTTATATTCTGAGCATCTTCGATCACCTGGTTGATGGTATGGATGTGATCGATAGTAGAGTATCCTTTCCAAAAAACCTCCTTGATCATTTGCTTGATTGCAGTCTAAGGTTGTCCTGATTCTATTAGAGATTAACTTAGTAAATACCTTACATGTAACAGACAGTAAGCTAATTGGTCTGTAACTTTTCAATCATTAACGTCTCTTTATGAATTAAGATAATGTTTGCGTTCTTCCATGGTTCCGCTACCGTCGATGACGCCAGGCACTGCGTATGCAGGGTGGCCGGTTCCCCCCCGTCCTTCAACAAATGTACAGTTACCTGATCCTGGGTTCTCGCTCAGGAACAGCTCTGCCAGCGGTGGTGCGCTTTTCTTTTTTCCCAGCAAGCTTCGTAGAATTCCTCACAGCTTTTTAAGGCCGGGTTGGCGGCCGAGAATCGCACAAGTGCTGTGCCATGCATCTGTTTCGAGCTGTTGTTGGTACTCCTTGATGAGTTGATACTGGCGCTGAAAATAGCGAAGAGCAGGCCTCTGGCGAGAACGTCTTCTTATACCGTCTCCGCCGCTATCTGAAGTCTATGCGAGATATCGGCATTAGAGCCCCCACTCGTCCAAATAGTGATATCGTCAGCGTATATGCTATTTTGGATCCCCTCTATTTGTCTCAGGAGAGGGGAGAGTTTCCTCAGAGTGAAGTTGAACAACATGGGGGAGAGAACAGATCCTTGTGGCGTTCCTCAATCCCCCATCGCCAAATAATACGATGGTAGTCTGTCTGTCCGAAAGGAAGTTCTCAACGTACCTGAAGCATTTCACTCCTAGTTTGGAATAGTTCAGACCTTTGAGTACTGCCCTGTGTTTCACATTATCTGTAGTGGAGGGCTTCGAACCACCGCGCCATAGGTCCAAAGTGCCCCTTATATTTTTTTTTTTTTTCGCGAGCTTTCTTTGGAACACGGAAAAAGGCGTGCACATGAAATAAATCACGCAAAAAAAAAATCGTTCGGGGGTATTTTCTGAAGGTTGTGGGAATGCAGCATTCCCCTCTCCCATCTGACGCGGCGAACACGTACCCTGTCTATCTCTTTCACGGGGAGCTCTCATCCTTCATCTCCTGGCCTCCTTCCCCCGGAGCTGTTGCGGAGATGTCAGCGGTGAGAGAACTGGCGTAGTCAGCGCCAGCGTAGCGCGTCCTTCCCCTCTCACTTCGGCGGACAGCATCTGCATCCTGGAAGAGACGACGCCGCGACGACGGAGCGCGCGGATGCTGCTACGAGACCGAGGAAGAACATTGGATAGCTTGGCCCGCTGGCTGTGCCTCGATGTGCCGTTCATCAGGCGACGGATGTGGTTCGAGCTAGCGGCGAGGAGCTTCGGCTCTAAGAGCAGAGCTTGAGCATAATGAGAACATCCGCAAGGGGATCTACAATTTTATGTATTTATCTCAGTCCGCAGGCAATACTAAAAAGTTGAGTATAATTAAACGTAACTAAACAGCTATAAAAGGAGAAAATAAATACACTAAGCAACTCTATCCTAGTGTCATTATTATGCATCCTGTTGTAGTAGCGTCCCAAGTGCCTGTCAAGAAATTGGTGAAAATAGTGAGTCTCAGTTACAAAACATGGATTCTATTTATTGGAAAGCACGAAGCGAAAATTCAGCTTCAAAAGCCTTTAACATAACTATTTACCGAAACATTTCAGCCCGTCAGAGAATACAGACTAGCATAAACTCCGAACTGTTTAACGTTCCATGTGGGCGTGCACACTTTCTCACTTCACACGCCCATAACAGGGAAGAAACACCGTAAAACGTAGGACGAGTAGAGTTTATGCTAGTAACGCAACACAGACGTTTTACAAAGACGCGAACGTGTACCCACCTGGAGCGCGGCACGCTGCCTGGCGCCAGCTAATGCCCTACAATAAGTAAAGCTGCATATTTAAAAATTTCAAAAGCTCACAGCTTACGTTTCACGCCATAAAAGAGAACACGATAATCAGACAGTCGAGGGTCACAAATGCTCAAGCTGAAACTAGACGCTCTCATAAAATTAACCACAATGAATTGTGCATGTATCGCGGAGTATGCTCAGTCACAGCCCTCGAACGTGTTGACGCAGTAGAGAGCAGTACCAATGAAAGCTCATACGGAAAAAAAAATAAAAATAATCGAAACAGGAGCAGTTTCTTTAACAGACACAAAGTTCATATGTCACTGAGCTAAACTGAGAACTAGAGGGTTCGCTTTGTCAAATTAATTCTGAACTCTAAGGCACTGAACTGTCATTTACCATCGAAAGATCTGTGAGTGCGAAGCCCATTACAAATATCAGAAAGCAGAACATTTTCGTTGTGGGTTGAGAGGGCTCCCGAAACCACACTGGAATGTACGAGCGAAGTCAGGAATATGTTGTAAAGCAATGTCGCAGACAGGACGGAACCGGCTGAACCTGCTCTGGCACTTCAAGTAACACCAGGCGACTAATAATAAATGATCTGGCGTAAAATTTTCGAAGTTCACAAGCCTCGCAGAGTTAGATCCATCGTGTTTTAGTGCTGAAAGTAGAACATTGACGGAGAGAATTTCGTTAAGAGTGGTCGCGATATTTTCGTGCTCAGTAAAGGGTATTTTTCCTAGGCACGCCAAAGTCTTAAATACCCGACTCGTAGCAGAGTACCGCTGTAAAACTTGCGCCCCAATAGCTTCTGATACTGCTGCCCCAAGCCCCGCGTACTTCACTGCTTCCGGCAGCTCTTTTTCGTACACCGGAAATGAAAAAACGAACGGGGCGAGAACAGAGTCTCGCTCATCATAAGCCATGGCGTACAGGCCCATACGGTCGATTAATGTCCTACCAAGCAAGCCGCCTGAAACATGTGTATGCGCTATTATTTTTAGCCAGTTCTCAACGACCGACTCCGTCATATGAGGAATGATGCCCCTCTGGCTTGCTGTAGCGCTTTCAGTCAAACTGCTGCCAGATAAATGTATACCCTCCAGAAAATTCAACCCCACAGCAGTCATCCCCATGGCATTTGAGGAATCCCAATTATGCAGAAAGCGTTGGTACGCTTGGTGTACAGACAGCACGATCTTCTCAGCGTCGGCACGATTCTCTTTGCTTAAGGTCAGTCCAGCGAATTTCGAAAACGAGGCGTCGCCCAGAAGGATATACACGCGTCCGAGACAGAAGGTACCATGACGAAGGGCTGCTGCTTCTTTGCTCCCGTAGTGGTCCACAATGAGCTCAGAGCTGGCGAACAGAGCGGCTACTTGGACTGTGCACAGAGAGACATACGTGTGCACAGCCCGCTCTCCGTATCGGAGGAGGAGGTCGAAAAAGAAGCTTCGCACAAAGTCCTCCTGGCGGATCGTCACGCTAGTACGATTATTAATGCTGATGTTGTATGTAGCGAATGCTCTTGCTACGCGTGATGTAGTCAAGTTCAGAGTCCTGACATTCAGCCACGACAGTGATAAAGGCTTCCGAAGTACTCCCCGCGCGTCGGTGTTGATAAGCGCGGCATTCATGATTTCCGACAGCCGAATCATTTCGCTTACACTTACTTCTTCTCCTCCCTTACGTCTGTAGAATCTGTCGCGCAGCAGTTGGAAGTGGCGCAACTTTTGTGCGTAGCTGCCAAGGCGCTTGTGCTTCGAAGCGACGATCCAGAACGCGCTCCCCATTGCTAGCAGTATCTCGTTGCGCACTTCGGCAACTCCTAAGTAGATGACGGTGTCCCATCCGAGAATCAGAGATGTTGTCAGAAATAAGGCTAGGATGTCCGGTTGGCTGTTGCAATGAGGCCACGTCACACCTGCCTTGGTCAGTACTTCCTTGACGCTGCGCAACTCGTCGCGGTCGCCCTTTCCAATCTCTTCACAGCTTCTGTACAGGACACTTGCTCGGTCTTCTATCCTCAGGCCGCTTTTGAGAACGTCAATGGTTCTCGCAGCTAGTGACACATTTTTGAGCAGATCCCGGTAGAGGGATTCACGAACTGAGTAGACGGAGTTGCGCCAGCCATCACACACGTAGCGAGAGAAGCTGCGGCACGGGTCCATGGACCTGTTCACGGAACCCCGAAGAAGTCTAGAGTACTCTGAGCATGGTTTGCTTGCGCATACATACACTTTCGGCCAACGTTCGCTCGAAGTAGTTAAAAGCACAGCAATGATGAATAACGCAAACGCTGCTGCGAGACAAAGCGAAGCGATCCGAGGAGCTCTGATCAGACAGATGTTACCTGGGGTCCGTATGCTTCGCATCCGAGTGAACAGAACGTTCCTGGGCCCTTTCGGCATGCAACTTTCACTCCGAAGCTGCCATCTAATATTGCGCAGTATCTGAACACCGCAGGCCCATCAAAACTTCCACTTCTTCACTTGTTTTGAGGCCGCCATCAACTTCTGGAACTGCATGTGTGACGTAGGAGTGGATTGGAAAACGTTTATTCTTAGCATTGAGCCTTATTTTGGCGCTAACTATGAATGGCCTTGAGCATGTGGTGCTCGGCGACCTTGCGAGCCCACTCAGTGGTCCGCACTTGCGTCAACGGGTCTGAGATGGCCAGCATAGCCTCCCACCACTCTATAGAGTAGAGACATCGAAAGAACCTCCAGCCCCGAAATATGCCCTAGATTGAAGCTTTCTTTTCAAGTATGATTAATTAGTTTATTCGCCTTTTCTTTGCCGTTTACTTTCCAAAACCAAAATACGTACCTATAAGGATAACAGATGGTCTATTAGGGCAACAAACTAGATTCCAAGGGAAGGAAAGCGTAGCAGGGGCGGCAGAAAATTAGGTGGGCGGATGAGGTTAAGAAGTTCGCAGGGGTCAAGTGGATGCAGCTCACACAGGACCGGTTTAATTGGAGGAATATGGAAGAGGCCTTCGCCCTGCAGTGGGTATATACAGTCAGGCTGAAGATGACGATGATGATGATGAATTTTATTGAGTGATTACACCCTTAATAAAATCAAACTATGTTAACACGTGCTTGTTCCTCTCATCCTACTTCTGCTTTTTTGTTGTAGCTTGCAATGAATTCATGTGTTATAAAAAAGGATTTTGTGCCTAAATTTATGCAGGACTTCTGATAAATCTACGTACGGCTTTTGAACAAGAAGTTTGGGTTCCTAACCCTGGTTTATATCTTCATCACTACCGCTTAGTATCAGACCTTGACAGCAAAAATCACCCTATAAATAACCACTAAAAAATAAGAGAAGCAAAAAAATAGGACTCACTCTTATACGGTGTCTCTTGGCCTGAAACTCGACGTTCACTACGAATATTGCCGCCAACCATTGAAACTTTTATTTGTTGTTTGTTTTTTTTTTTTTTTGCAACAACCGCCGGTCCGCGAGATTAACCGTGAGTATAGCCAACAAAAGGCTTTTGTGCTTTTTTTTTTAATTTTATTTATTTACTTTATTTGCAATACTGTTAGCCCTTCCAGGTTGTTACAAGGAGGGTATGATCAGAACAGGGAGAAGGTGACAGGAACAGTTAAAATAAATAAATAAAAATGCAAGTCATGCCAGGATGAAATGATAACAATACCTATAGGCAAACAGGGAATTGACACGTATAAAATGAAGCATAATTCTTATTTAACACATGTTTCCAGTTTCTGTATAAAATCCTCTGTTGATGTAGTGCCAACAAATTATTTTGACAAATAAATGAACCAGACGCGGCTATTATTTTCTTCGTCGCGAAAAATGCGCCGAGATGTATCTAGAACGCTTCCAGCCACTTCGGTTTGTTTCCACAATGTTCTAGTTTCTTCTGGTCACCTTTATAGCTTTATTTTTAGACGTTTCTTGGTAGTCTTCAAATTGAGCACTGATGAGTGCAACAGGCATTCGCAGTTGGACGAAGGCCAAGCACGCTTGTTGTTATCGCCACCGCCTAATCGCTTAGTTCTTTTACGGGCGCAAGTCAGCCCCATTAAAAAAGAGTTCCTTAAGTGAACTCCTGGACTCTTCACTTGTTGTCATCGGCCTTAACTGCGTGCAAGTTATTAATTTAAATTTAGCAATCTTTTTTCGGTCATATCAATTATCTGATCTTGCACAGTCTCTGGACAATATCGGCACTGAGAGCCTCAAGACAATACTGGGAAAGAGCCTGCTGTATTATTTGCAAAACGCATGACTGTGGGCGCGGCAACCGTTTATCTGTAAGTACGCTAGGACTGTTGGACCACGAAGGCAAATCGAGGGTTTCCTTTCGGTTGGCAATGAGCCAGTTCTAAATGTACTGATGTAATGTCATTCAGGCATGGTAGATTGAGAAGTCCCTGCCCCCAACACTGCAAAACATTAAGGAATCCAGTCAGACATTACACGCATGAATATCTTGCAAATATTTTTAGGATAGGTACAGGTTACTTACCACTGGTGTCAATCTGTACCTACCCCACGTGAACTGTAAGCAGAATTAGCGTCTATTAGTTTTAAAAAGAGTGTTTACATTTGTGCATGATTTTTTATCATTGTCAACAGCACCATGAGCGACTTGCGGGAAATATGGTCTCATGCAATGCTTATTATTTGAACAGTGCCTCCATCTACTGCAAACGCACATGCGCTACCTCTTCTCCCTGCAGTCAAAACCCTGTAAAACTATTGTTTTAGGAAAATGAATAACGATTCAATATAGATGCAAAACAACAATGATGAAAGAGGGGAACCTTGGCGAGCACACCTTTCGGCCCAAATATGGTTTCCAGCATTTTTTTTTTCCAAGATAAGGCGTGTTGTGCGGCCACTCTAAGTCATTTTCATGTCATTGTGAATTACCTTTCCCTCCTTGGTATGCTGCAGCAGGAAAAAAAAAAATATCGTGAGAGGGCAAGGTCAAAAGATTTTTCTATACCTACTTGCAGCATTGCAACTATAGTGCTCGTGCGGAATCACTTTCCTTCAGAACACTGCACGCCTTCAGTATATTTGTAACAATACTACGTTATTTGAAGCCGCAAGACTGATGGATACCCACAATATCTTTCACCATTCATTAGACAAATCGGCTTCTAGGATATAATTTGTCACCGCGCTTGGTTGAATCACCCGTTTTAGGCATGTGGAGATAGAAATAAAGCTGAAAGGAGTTCATTATCATACACTTCGTTAAAACATTGGTCAAAAAGGGCGCCATCCGTTTTTCAGGCTTTTATAAAACGCTGTAGGTAGTCCATCCTGTCCTGATGATTTACCGGAGTTAGTCTCGTATATGGCTTTGCAGACTTCGGCAAATGAAATTGGCTGTTTCAAAATTTTTCTTGTGCCTTTATCCACTTTCGACATTAAATGAAATTACTTTTAAGGCTGATGGGAAAGCAGCCTACAGTAGCATTTACAAAATGCATTTTCAACGGTCATAGCGTCCGTTGTTACATATCCATTCTGTCCGATTTCCCTAATCGTATTTCGGTGCGCATTTCTCTTTTCAAGGACTAGAGCAAGCTAAGTCGTAGCTCACCAGCTGTTATTCTTTCCGCCCTAGTGGTTATCAGTGTAACTCGGTATGTTTCTTCATCTGGAGCCTCAATCGTTTGTTTCAGGAAACAGATGTTATCTTTTTTGTTCCCAGGCTCTGCAGCCTCTCACTCTCAACGCCTTTAGGTTCACCTTTAGAACGCTTTCTTGTATACTTTCACCGTGCGTTCGCTTACTTTCCTACACATAATCTTTGTTCAGCTGACAATTTTTCCCAGTTCATTGCTACAAATGAGGCATGCGATCATAGAAGTGACAGATGTTTTTCAGGTGCCGGATCAATGAACCTTTCTGAAAAGTGAGGTGCATCCTTGAGTTACTTGAGCTCTTCACAGCAGTGGGAGGAGTCGCGGATCCTCGTCGACCTGGTTAGGGGGCGCCTTGGCGGCGTGGTTACGTTGTTTCTCTTCAGCCCGCTCATATTTTACCACAGCAGACTATAGGCATCAGAAGGCGCAAACTGAACACGACCGCAAAGTGCTGTAACCACCTCCTTCACTTTAACCTTAAGTTTCCGTCTTGCCCTCTTCCGCCACTGCTGTCCTCCCTTTTTAGCCGCATCACTATTTTCCACGCTTTCAGTCCCGCCCGTGCGTGGTGACATTACTCCTTTATCATGCCAAATACCTGTTTCTACGGTAGCTATCCTTCTGATACTTCTTGTAGCCCCACTCCGTGTTTACACACTATATACAGCACTTGTGTTACTCTCCTCTTTCCACGATAGCCACCCTATGAATTCTTCCTCTGTGGCCGCCATCTTCTGATGGTGCATGCCTTCCTTCTCGCCGTACCCCAAGCTACTGAGCTGCCGATTGCCTTTCACATTATTTCCCTTTCAAATGTTGGGCGGATACTTCTAACTCCTCACTGTACAACCTGCTAGTCGTGTTTAGTGGCAGGTAGCTCTTTGCTTTGTTGCTAACTGCCACGACTGGGAAATGGTCGGCAGGACCATTGAAGTGTGTCCAATGCCGAGCAGATCGAATCTTGTGCTCTAGGTTGGCCTTTGCCACTTTCAATAGGCTCGCCACTCGGACGCCCTTTCTGAGTTCACTTAGGTTTCACCTTAAAGTGGAAATTCGATGGCGGTAACAACCCCCTTCGATCTAATCGCTGCCATTCACCACAATGTCTGAACCGTCTGCGTTCCGGTTGACCGCGGCTGGTTGCACGAGACGGAGTAGGATATTGCTCCCCAGACTGAGCAATGCAAACTGTTATAGACCAACACCGATCTGTGACGTAAGCACGATACGGTGGCGCTTCTACCGCCATCGTGGGCCGACTGGGGGTGAAAAATAGGCTTAGCGCTCGTAGGAATACATGGAAGCGAAATATTTCAAAGCAGTTTTCTAAATTCACAGGTCATCTGTGATGTTATTCGGTACAGAGCAACCATAAACGCCCTGGAACAGATCGTGGAAGTGTGAAAGCTCATTACCAAGGCGAAGTATTTTTAAAACACTGCGAAACGTATCGGGGTGCGAGCTGAGAGGGCGACCCATAGAAATACATGTAAACACAACTTACCGCAACATTTTGCTCGGTTCAGCAGCGTTGAACCCTTCTCATCTTTTGGTGAACGTCTTGTACGACGCCCCGACGTCATGTTGCATGACACAATACATTCTCTTGCAAGTAATGCAAGTCTGACGACTTGCGGGACCGCTCACAGCACGATAAACTGACCGCGCACAGCTGCAGACGACCATGCACCACCCGCTGTCGCTAGCAGACGCTCCGCGGAGCTGGAGGCGGCCGCGGTGGGTATCGCCAGCTACGCTGTCGTCTGCTGCAATGCGCGAATCTCGTTCGGTCCATATTATCGTATGGCGTTTGACAACTGCTTTTTAAATGTAATTCTGTCTAGGACGTATCACTGCAGCGACCGTATTATCAAGCTTATTTACCCTATGCGGCAGCATATCAGACTGTAAGCAAAACTGCGCGATTCGCTACACCCAGCTTGCCTTTTGGCGGTGTCTGGATTCATAACACAGGTTATTCGGGGAGTTTCAAAAGTACACTGCCTCCGTAATGACGCACCATACTTTATCATACACTTCTTCAAAGCGCTGGTCAACGTTTAACGACTGGCCACCACTTCTGATGCTCTGCGAAATGAGAAAAATGTTCCGGTAAGTTGTGTACATGTATTTCTACGGGTCGCCCTCCCAACTCGCACCCTAACATGTTTCGCGGTATTTTAAAAATACTTCGCCTCAATAATGAGATTTCATATTTTGACGACCTGTTCCAGGATGTTCATAGTTGCTTTGTACCGAATAACGACATCACAGGTGACCCGTGAAATGAGAAAACTGCTTTGGAACATTTCGATTCCATGTATTCCTATGGACGCTAACCCTTTTTTCACCCCAAGTCGGCTACGGCGCCGCGAGCGCCCCCTCTGTTTGTAAACACGGTGTTGGTCTATAGGTGCAAACTGCAACACAGTGGAGCGAAACCTAAAGTTTCACCCCGAATAGTAGATCTTCCGCCCTAAAACAATTTAGATTCCGATTCAGAACATCGCGGAAGAACGACTGCCTGATCCTATCTCTTGGAAGAAGGCAGCAGAGAAGGTAACAACAACACAAAGCGTAAGAGGCACACACACGCACACAAGGACAACGCTGCACTGACAACTAAATATTATTAACTAGAAACCGCACATCTCTCTTCGCTTCACGTCTGCAGCCAACTTCTTCCTTGTTTTTAACATCCTGCCGGTTTGCGCAAAAATTCTGCTTCCTTCTTCAACAAAACCACTGATAGCATGCTGATACATTGGTCTCCCAAGTCACAGATTGCATATGCTTCATAAATCTCCCTTGCTAACTTAATTATCCTTCATCCTTTTCATAACCTTAACATTGTGAAGGTCAGCCGGACATTTTTGGTCTTTACAACCAACGCAGTCTTTGCAGTGCACAGCGAGATTAGTGCCAGACGTCTGATATTGCCATAGCGTGCTCTCTAATCCTGTCATTGAGAAATCTTCCTGTCTGTCCAATATATTTCTTTCCACAATGCAAGGGAATCTGATAAACAACCCCCTGAATACACTTAGAGACCTAGTCTGCTGCGAGGTTTTGCATCCAGAGTTGAAGTCCTGGTTGTTAACCTGCACACACATCCCTTTAGCTCTGTTTGGTGCCGTTGGAATAATCCGGATGCCGTGTCTTTGGGTGAAGCCATGCATATATGGTACCACTGACCACTTGTTTCTTTGAGTAAGGTATTCTTTTCGAATCCTCCGCTTGATCGGTAGGACAATGCTTTCAATTATGCTACACAGCAAATGCTCAGGATACCCTGCCTCCAGAAGCCTCTCAGTCTGGCTTAGAAAACTTTTTTTTAACACGGTGGTGGCATGATTTGTTGAGAGCCGACGTCAATGCAGCCTTCGCAACACCTCTTTTTACTGTCTTTGAATGTTGAGACGTATACGGAAGAAACTGCTTGTTCGCTCTTAGCTGGTAGGTCCAACATAAGTGTTCTGGTAAGAATCCGAGACTCAAATCCAGGAACTTTCAAATGAAGGTGTTTTGCGCTTCCTGGATTTGAGTCCTGGACAGGCGTCCACAGTTTCTCTTTACCACCAAAATTAAAACGAAAATAAATTTCTAAGCATGCGTACCGCCGCAACCTGAATGTCTTGGTTCAAAATTTATATTTCTCCCTGTACGGAGAAATTCTAGCGATTTGTGTTCCCAGTGTTCTGAAATCCTCGATGGATCCCTGTACCTCTAGCTTCTATAAAATATTAGGTCAATATCAAAACTTACGAGAAGCTATCCTGCGGCTATCGACATCTAAACTCTGTAACCCACTCTTCATCTACTCCGTGTATTGCAAAAGCAACAAATAACCTCCTGGTCATGTTATTATATATTTTTCGTTGCGTTTAGATTTCTATCTTTATTTAATTTTATTTAATTTATTTAATTTTTATTTAATGTTATTTCATTCAGTCATCCGTATCTGTCATATCAGCTTGCCATCAACAATTCACCACATGGAAGTGCCATTTTCTCCTTCTCAGCACTGCGTCCTCGGGAAATGTGTCGAGTTCACATCAGAAATGTTCCACAACTCTATAGTTCGGTGTCGGCCTACACAATAAAATTAGAAGCAATTTTTTTTCAAAACTGCGTCTTTGTTCATGTAAGTTTGTCCCGAAGCGGCCCATCGCTTGGCTAAGTGACTAAATTACATTTTGATACAAAAGCCCAACATGACTTGAATGAGTTTCTTGAGTGACATTTAATTGGCTAGAATGGCCATGTCTCATGGTATGTAATTAAGACGATGACTGAAATACACATTAAATTCATCAGCGTGTGCACAAAGAAAAATTGCAAGGAAAGAAAACACGATATCAATTGTTAGGCCTATAGTAAAAACAATATAATTCAAAAGCACCAGATTTGTTACCACTGAGATTTTCTCTCCGCGTCAGCTGTAATTTCACAATTTTTAAAATCAGTCTGCCTTCAGGTGTCACAGAAAAAGGCTCATCCGGCAACTTAGAGAGAATACTTCGGACGCAAGCTGAGTGCCTGACCGCTCTATCTATGTTTTGTTCTTGAACGAGTGACAAAACGAAGGCGTTTTCTAACCTTTCGCATGGCAGAGTTTGCTTGCTTGTTCGCTTGAATTTATAATCCTAAAAATTCTTAAGGACGACAGTTTTAATCAGTCAGCATATATAATGAAGTAGATCAAGTATGCAGAAGATATGTAATCGTGGGAGATTTATAGGTAACATTTTTACTATTTTTTATAATGCTGTCGACTCGGCATCTGCAACGATTCGAACAAAAGTCGAAGACTGTAATGACATATATCAGCACAGTCTAAAGCAAAGCGCAAACAAAAATTTTATTTATAAAAATGAGTACAAAACATCTCACTTTTAATAACGACAACCATGCTTCCAACCTCAGTTTAGGGAAAACACACGATAAGGGCTTTTACCTGGATAGGCTGCAATCGAAAAAATACGCCAGGATGTTTATCACATTCCATGTATTCTATAGGCGAACATTTACACGAAAAAACAACCCGACTTGTGAAAGTAAACAGACCAGCTGTGTTTTCAGTGAAGCAATACGCAGTGCACTGGACAGTCAGCCACTTATTTCGCAGTATCGCCGTAACATCGAGCCCTGCAGTGGCCTGCTACGAACCGAGATGGCAAAACAGCCGGGAATCAACACTTTCGCACTATTTGCTTGCTGCTTTCATTCTGTTTTGTCACTTTGACCCAGAACGCTTCATAGTCATTTGTTCGAAACTGCCACGACACAAAAGTAGCCGGCTGTACACGCCATTTTGCAAAGTATTACCGGCCGTTCGGTACGAAAGAGCCTTTGTCAGTAATAAAGTGCCGTCTGCATATTGGAACACCAACTATTTCAAAACTGCCGACCATCTTGTGTAGTTATTAGGTAAGCGTACCCATTCTCCTAACAACATCCATGTGAAACAAGAAAGCCAACCTTACAGGCAACTTTATTGTGCTGTGGCGAAACTAAGTCAAATATGTGGAAAGCTTGTTTTTAAGGTGTACCACCATCAAGCACTGCGAAAGGGCAGTACTGTCTTCTTACTGTTTACAGCTACGTAACTATTTCTATATAAGCTTTTCTAAAAATACAACAGAAAATAAGACTCTAAACATCTTTATAGTTTAATAATTTGGCTAATTTGGTTGCTTAGGACACGCGTGAACTCACTCTCCGTCCATAATGCTCAGAACTAGACTTTTTCGAACTCAGTATTTATTCTGCTCTTGATTTCCTTTTTGATTTATTCCTCCCCTCCCCCAACAATACTTTGCTGGGTGTGTTAAACTCGCACGTAGCGCTCCCCCGACGCTCAAAATCAGCTATGATGCCACCGTACAACCATAAACAGCATGCAGTGCCATGAGACCCCATAAGTTGTGCTACTGGGAGGCTCCAAACTGCTTTCTTGGTACGCTGGGTTACTGCAAATGAGAAGCCGCATTCTGAAGCATGAGAACCACGCATGTAGCTGACAATGTTTTTCGAATTGCTTTTCTCCACGTAGCCCACTTATCTAACCGCACACAACGCATGGTTTCGACTGAATGTTATTGTTCATGCCGGTGGGCGAAGACAAGTAGCATGGAAAAAATTGCGGATGACCCAAAAATGATTGCTCGTCTCGGTGAGCTGTGTGTTAGGGTGCTATGATAGGCATGGTGAACTTCAATGCAGGTTACCAGCATATCTGGCTACTGTGCAAGCGATAGTTAAGATTGGGAACAGCTTTATTAATGTCCTATGCTACGCAATATATCTCAAATAGTAGACTTAAAACTGCCGCAAGCGCAATGCTCATTGCATAGCAAGAATATGGATACGCCAAAGTCGATGTTTATGATTTCAGCGCAGCGTCGAGGCTTCACGACGCGAGCGACGACTCAAACGTAGTTTAAAAAGCGATAAAATTCACGTATTTGTTCCCCACTCCTCTTAATTCTCTACTTAATACTTCCACTGAAAGCCGCCCACACAGGCGAAACAAGGAGCAAAAAACAAAAGCTGCGTGTTAGTTGATGATTTCAACCACTTCCTCGCTGTTAAGGAAATACGCTTAGTTAGGCTCTCCGATTATAAGGACGTGAACATGAATTTCTTAAGTTTTGATGGCCGTCCTTTCTTTTCTTTTTGTTTGGTCCCCTTACTCGTATTTGAAAGCGAGCGCAAGAACTAGCTCGCTGCTCCCCAAACGCACTTGAAAGCTTGTGCTCGCTCTGTCAAGCGACAAGCCAGCATTATAGTCGGCAACTGCGCAGACGAAGATTTCGATTTGTAACAGCTGAAATATTTCGAATATGGGTACGCCAAACTCCATACATGAGGTTTCAATGCAGAGCCGGGACTTAAGACACGAGCAGAGTTAAACATAGGTAAAAGGGCAATAAAATTAGAGAGTTCTCTAAATAACGCTTCAAAAGGAAGCGGGTATCACACGAGAAATAAGGTGTATATTGCCACGTCTCGATAGAACGCCAAGGAGGGCCTAACGATAGATGGTTTGAACGGCCGACCAGAACGAGTCTTGCGTTCAAGCTTCTTTCTCTTCCAGGCTCGCGCTTGTCGTCTCAGATGTCATCTTTTGCGTCGTCTTCTATGCGTCAATATATACACGTGTGAGGCAAAACACTCCAGGACGTCCAAATCAATGAGGAGGGCCAATACTGTTTGGGGAGCGGCCGTGATCGCCTCAAGCTGCAGTTTAATGCATCCTCTTGACGCTTACAATCCTAGCAAAGCGACGTCGAAATTATTGAAATGGCCTACGAGTTCGAACTGACCCCCTTCAGAGAAAAGGGATCCACGAGCAGTGCATTGACGAGCTCTACTGCATCGGGCTGAAGTACGGGAAGGCTGTCAAATTAGGCGAGGTGTCTGTAAGAAGAGCTGATGGGACAACACGTAGCATTAATGTTTTGCCGAACTGAAACGAACAGCATCCCAGAATGTGAAAAGGCCTGAAGGCCTAACGCCTCAGGAGCGAAGGAGCAAGACTGCTGTTGATTGGCACCAAAACAATACTGCCTGCCGAGGCTGCACGAGCCACGACCAGGCGCCGTCTTTATTTTCTTCGCCTGGCGCCGCCCGATATCCGGGTTCCCGGCGCCACCCAAGAGGGCGCTACGGGCCCTACAATCAGGATGTACAAGGGACGTAGCAGTAGTATTTGCACCAGGCAAACAGCTGAGATGCAAATGCAGACTATAAGCCTATATATAACGCAGAGGAAAATAAAAGTCAACCTCAAGACGTTCCAGACTACCATGTCCAGAGGCAGAAGAGCGGTATCCGAATCCTGTCGTACGTGAATTTCGACTGAGTGGCAAAGCTGCCCAGCCTGAAATCCATGACTAGACAAGTGATGCCAATTGGCACCTGACATACATCAAATCTTAATTACTGTGCCTGCAGACTATACGTTTCACTACTCAGTGATGAAGCTCCGATGCCTCACCGCCCCACAAAAGGCAGGAACGCAGACAGCGCGCTTTTGGAAGACTGAATACAAGCTGCCACCATCACGTTACAAATGAAGGCGACCTCGGATCGTCCCCTTCTGAGATGCGCGAGACACGAAGCGAGCTGTCGTACGAAGGCAGGCTGTGCCTGGTGCAGCCACATTGCTAGGCACGAGGAATGTCCATGAAGTACTCCCCAACTGCATCTGCACCAGCTGAACGAAGCGGCTGCAGCAACTCGGCAAAATAAAAATGCGCTTTTTTGCGAACAGGAGACAAAACATATATGAGGCCCTGCTACGGCAGACGGTGGCTGTCACTTAGAGGTGAGATATGGAGAAGTACAGGTAATGTAAATAGTAAATCTGTGTGGAACCTCTCTTTGATAACAGTGTGGCCAGTAGCCTCCTCTTCGAGGCTCTCTTCGAGGCTCCTCTTCGAGGCTTCGAAGCTCATAGCTTACCGTCGGCGCTTTGACGGCAGCGTGAGGAGTGCTATGTGTAAAATGTGAAGTGTATGCAGACACAATTGAAGAACATTCATTCCTCATTCTTTGCTGAAAAAGGTAGCCCAAGACCTGAAGGGGAAGTGGGGGAGGCGCGTAGATAAGGTTTAGGACACCAACCTACTGTTTTTCTGGGCTATGTTTCAACTCCGGTGCCCTAGCCGAACCTCTGGTCTTCCGCCACGCTGGTCTAACCAGCAGACTATCGTACATTACAGCACACTACTGTGGACGCTAGGAGGCCTCGATGGCCAGCACCGCTCTAGGAGATGATGACATCGATCGGTGCACCCTATAGACCATTTAATTTCGATACCTGGGCCCAGCCATCTTCATTTTATGGTGGCGCCCCGTAGGAGCCAAACAGAGAAAGTCCGCACCGATTCCTCCCGACGCCATATTGGGCTGTGCGTGCGCATTTGATGCTGTGGTAGAAAAGTTCTAGCCACCCTAGCTAAATGGTAGCTTGGGAGTTGGTTAAAAAGCAGTGAAGATATGAAAAGCGAAAGGCTAGACGAGAGGCTTTTCGCTTCAAGATATCCAGGCGTAACCTTAGCTAAGCCACAGCTAATTTTTGGCTTCGTCTTCCTTTGTGTAGCTAGGTAGCCATTCACGCACAGTATGCAGTCGCAGACGAACTCGTTGCCAAACGTTCTTCAGCCTTTTCGCGGGCTGTAGGCCGCCTTTTCTGCCAGTCTTGCCTTTCCTGTGGTTCTCCGAGTAGTTTATCTTGGTACATGTTAGACATAGGTGACAATGTCGCTGTCTTCTCGACCGCTGTACACGTCGCTTGGCACGGCATATTTCGGCCCTCAACTGCCGCAAAGGACGTCACTGCTGACGTCACAAGCCCGTTTATTGTAAGCAAACACAAAGGCAAGCAACTTTAAGGCAAATGACGTCGCAGAAATCGCTGACCAAAGCTGTTCCCCAGCCACGTCAACTGCCAACTGCGAGAGGCTTTGGTTGCGAGGTGTATCTCTCGCTCTAAAAAATGTCCGGCATCGGCGCTGATGCTTGACAAGAGAGCGCGATGGCCACGGAAACGATGAGCGGAGAAATTGAAGAGGGTTCAAATGCAGGGCTTAAAGTCATGGCGGTCTTGGTGTACTGAGACCCCCCATCAGCACTCAAGAGGGGTCTGAGACCCCTCCGCGCTCGAATATTGTGTAAGGAAGGCTACCATCGTTCATTGTCAGTGGTTGTCAGAACTTTCCTCCTCTGATGTTCTGGTCATTTCTCAGTAAGTTTGAGTAAAAAGCCATACCCATATTTTCTAAAACCACGGGGAAGAAACGATGTCTCCCCTTAAATTTGCTCCCCTCTTTATTTCCCTTTACACCTGTGCTCGAACCACTAGAGACCAATCCCATTGAACCAAATTCTCGAAACATAGTTAGTTAGTTAGTTAGTTAGTTAGTTAGTTAGTTAGTTAGTTAGTTAGTTAGTTAGTTAGTTAGTTAGTTAGTTAGTTAGTTAGTTAGTTAGTTAGTTAGTTAGTTAGTTAGTTAGTTAGTTAGTTAGTTAGTTAGTTAGTTAGTTAGTTAGTTAGTTAGTTAGTTAGTTAGTTAGTTAGTTAGTTAGTTAGTTAGTTAGTTAGTTAGTTAGTTAGTTAGTTAGTTAGTTAGTTAGTTAGTTAGTTAGTTAGTTAGTTAGTTAGTTAGTTAGTTAGTTAGTTAGTTAGTTAGTTAGTTAGTTAGTTAGTTAGTTAGTTAGTTAGTTAGTTAGTTAGTTAGTTAGTTAGTTAGTTAGTTAGTTAGTTAGTTAGTTAGTTAGTTAGTTAGTTAGTTAGTTAGTTAGTTAGTTAGTTAGTTAGTTAGTTAGTTAGTTAGGCGCAACCATTTCTTACTATGGCATCGTTGTATGTAGCATGGACTGGTCCCCGCTTTGATTATTCTGGTCATAAACTTTGGAAACCACCGCATATATAGTCACCATCAGATTCAACTTACCGGGGTTTGCACTTCGCGTTCAATACTGCCTCTGAACGAATTTCGCTGGCCTCCTTCTGACATGTCCAATTTTGGCGATGAAGATACTTAAAAAGCTAGCATACCCCCCCCCCCCCCCCTTTTCTTTTTCTTTTTTTTTTTATAAAGTACGTCAAGGTAGTGCTAACGTACAGGCGGCAAGACCGTGACGCTGTGCAGCTGCACTCGCCTATAGGTGGTGAAATTGTTTGTGTAACATGTAAAAAGAAGAGGAAGTGCACTGCCATTTCCAGTTTTCTCAAGTGCTCGCTCTTTTACACCAATGCTACATAACATTCATAGCGCATGCGTGTTTAAGCACTTGGTTCCATCATTTTGTTAGAAATTCCTTGGTCGGAAGCCGCCTTTTGACGTTTAGTCGATATGCACGGTCGCTCTATCCCAGCGGGAAATTTTTGCATTGAAGAATATCGTGCCGAATTTAAAGAACGCAAATTTCAAACCGGACAGCTCCCCTCTAACTGCCCAATTTAAGAATGATACCCCTCCCGCTCTCCACACCAAATATCGGTCCTTACTCTACATTCTAGAAGAGTGAGGGTGCCGTATTTACGGCGACATAAGGAGATCATTTTCTCACCACAAGGAACAAACGAGACACGTACAATGACAGCATATTGAATTTTATGTCTTTTATGTGCCCCAGCTCTGCGACGAAGGCACTGTTTATTTTCTCTAGCCTCTGTATGTCGCGAGTGTCCATGAACTAATAATCCCCTTCAATCATGTTGCGCAGTAGGTTACAATATCGTCTAAATTCTACCGTAATTAGCGGGTTGTTTTATAAAAGACCACACAAGACATTCTAGGCTATCACTGCCAATCTTGAACGCTAATGGCAACAACAGCCTCTGGCCGGTAGCTTGCTACATTGTTCATGAACCAATAGCAACGATATAAAATATCTACATTTAAATGTTTCCTTAATGTAATGGAATAAACCAAAGGCACAAGAAACAAGCTTGAAAGTTTCGGTACCGGTCGTCAACCAACCATTTAAAGCAACTCATTGTCAACATCCGCGTAGGTCGCTTTTCGAAGGCGCTTCCTCGTGGTTGGGTCAGTGATTATGCTTGCACGTAAAATCATGTCCGCGTACTTGGCAATTGTCGAAATGGTCGACTTTGGCAGACCGTATTTCTTCGCAAAGTCGCAGTTCTTCACTCCTTAACCAAGTTCATTAAGAATAGCTTTCTTTGTTGCGCTGTCGACAGCCTTTATTTTCGCAGTTAAAGCTGGAACTGAAGCACAGTCGGCGATCACACTTGGCGTATTTGCAGTCAGTCATCGCAATCTTGCGACGAAATTTGCTTCCAATTGTCTGCAAGCCCCGCTGCGGTGGCGCAGTGATTGAGATGCCTGACTTCCGCGTCCGAGAGAGAGAGAGTAAACTTGAGTTGGTTAACGGAATTGCGTGAGTGATTTCCTCAGTCTAGGATACCATTGGCTTGGGCTGCCTCCCGGGCCTTGGTGAGCAGGCTGCGCCCCTCAGAGAGACCCGTGCGGCCCAGCTCTGCCTCACACTCCGCTTGGCTGAGTGCTCAAGCTTTATATTCCTCTGATTGCTCTTTATATTCCTCTAATTGCATATCATGTGAAGGATGCCCGAGACTTCACCGCATGCAGTGCATGTGTTATTTTTGAATTTTTCAGGCCAGGTTTTGTGGTACTTTGCTAGGTTTGGGAGTATCTTAGCCTGTACGTTCCTCCAGGCTACTGCCTCCTGTCTGCTGAGGTCTTTGTGTGGTTCTGCGTATCGTTTTCTTTCTAATTTGAAGTATTGTATTAGTTCCCCGTATGTGAGAGGGATTGAAGGCTTTGGGGCAGCCGGCGCAGCTGCCCGGAAAGTATGCCCTCGGGCTATCCTGTCGGCTGCCTCGTTACCATCGATTCCCTCGTGTGCCGGTATCCACAGGGCGTAATTTCGTCTCCTCAACGGTTGGGTGCCGCAACGTCTTTCTCCTCACTGGTTACCTCTCAGCGGGTTAAACGGCGATAGTTACCGAAAGGTGTCTCTGAACGCAACTTAAAGGTAACATACACTCACTGAAGGTAGGAAATAAAAACTACATATTGTAACCTAAAGGGGAACACTCCCCAGGAATGAGCTTGGTAGCTTATTGTAATGTTGCGTTAAAAAATAAAAATAAAAAATTGCTGTTACAGAATTCGGACGGATGGTTTATTCGTATATTGCTGAGGTAAGTAGTATTATTTCATTGCGCCACTGAAGCAACGAGTACGGGGCACTTTAAACCCACTATATTATTTATTTTTACAATATTTCCGCTATCTGTCACCAGGTGACGCTGCTCAGAGGACTCTGACTCTACCGTTGAGGGAACGGAACCACGCATCCACAGGATTGTGTGCTTCAGGTTCCCCCTCTTTTTTTATAATAATAATTGGTTCATAGGAAAGGAAAGGCGCAGTATCTGTCACACTTGTTTCTGTGGACACCTGAACCACGCCGTAAGGTAAGGGAGGAAGGTGGGAGTTAAAGTGGAAAGAGGAGCCGTAGTGGAGGGCTACGGGGTAATTTCGACCACCTAAGGATCTTATCTGTGCGCTGACATCGCTTCATAATTCGCCCCGCCGGGGTTGTGCAGTGGTAAAACGCCCGACTACTGTGCCGGAGCACCCGGGTTCGAACCCGACCTTGGCGGCTGCGTTTCGATGGAGGCGAAACGAAGAGGCGCCCGTGTGCTGTGCGATGCCAGCGCACGTTAAAGATCCCCAGGTGGTCGAAATTACTCCGTAGCCCTCCACTGGGGCTCCTCTTTCTCTCTTTCCACTTTCACTCCCACCTTCCGCCCTTCCCTTACGGCGCGGTTGAGATTTCCACAGAAAACAAGTGAGACAGTTACCCCGCCTTTCCCTTCCTATGAATCAATCGCTCCATAATTCGGTGTGATTGTTTGCATAAGCCCGTTTCACATGCTTGACAGCGCCCTGCGATTTGTCGGTGCGACGCCAACGGCCGATGATTCCGAATAAATTATTTTCAGAAAATAAATGTCAAATATGAGGTATTGTGTTAATTTTATTGTACGATATATTTTAATTTATATATAACGTACATTTAGGCAAAAAACTATTTTTAAAACTTTCGTCGGCTTCGACGGCTTCCGCTCCATCGTTTCCTGGAACGTATGCTTCGGAATTCTATTTGCTGACGGCTAGCCTCGTCGCAGCGGTCGCACCGGCTGTACGGCAATGCGACGAACTTGTTGGAAGCCCGTCGCAGTGGCTCTGCGACGAGAGCGACAAGCATTTCCGTCGCTGTGCGGGTGAAATCGCACTCTGCTGCATCAAGAATCGCATCATGTGAAACGGGCTATACGCGTGCCAGAGGGGAAGGCACGACCGGCCTTTTGCGAATCGCTGAGTATTATGATAGACACCTACTATGTCTGAGTACCCGGGTTCTGAGTACCCGGTTCACCTACTATGAGTTCCCGGGTTCGAACCCGACCGCGGCG
This sequence comes from Amblyomma maculatum, assembly GCF_055883805.1. NCBI lineage: Eukaryota > Metazoa > Arthropoda > Arachnida > Ixodida > Ixodidae > Amblyomma > Amblyomma maculatum. The sequence goes on along the minus strand of NC_139349.1, from coordinate 15,360,357 downwards.
ACTGCATTTGGATGGAGGCGAAATGAAATGGCGTCGGTGTGCTGTGCGATGTCAGCGCTCGTTAAAGATCCCCAGGTGGTCGAAATTACTCCGTAACCCTCCACTACGGCTACCCTTCCTCTCTTTCCACTTTCACTCACACCTTACTCCCTTCCCTTACGGCGCGGTTCAGGTGTCCATAGAGCAAGTGTGACAGATACTGCTCCTTTCCCTTCCTGTGAACAAATTATATATAATGAACCACAGAACGTGTGACAGATACTGCGCATTTCCTTTTCTGTGAACCAAATATTAAAACTAAAATGCAGCGACGAGAGCAGCGCGAACCACGTGCACCGTGAGCGTAACGACTGTACAAAGGCGCAATGCGTTAACTGTGCGCTGCTTGCTCACAGTAGCAACACACAAGGTTCAGTGGGGATCGGCGCATGTCCCGTGACCAGCTGGGTCAGCTAGCCATACCACGTGATAGCGCCGAAGCGCGCGTCGTCGCGCTGCGTTTTTGTTTTGGTTGAAGGAAGAACGAAAAGAAAATGCACGATCCTGCTACTTGGTTCTGTACCTGAGCCACCTCCGCCGCCTCATGTGGACAGAAGAGAAAATAGAGAAGAAAAAGAAGAGGGAGTGAAAGACGTGCGCCGCAACAACAGCCGTCGTCCACCACCGAAGCGGTGGCGGTTGCTATGACGGCCTACAACAGATAAAGATTCGGTGGCTGGCTAGCCCCCGCCGCAAGCGGCATTGACCTACCGTCACAGCCCCGTAGGGCCAGGAGCAGCCACCCTTCACCACCTCCTCCCCTATATAGCCGGCCTCTGCAATAAATACGCGCGCATGTTAAAGACGCTTCGTGTCTACTCTTATTTCAATGTCATGTTTACGCCTAGCACGGCGCTATGCGTTCGTGCCTAAAATAATAATAATTGGTTCAAAGGAATGGAAAGACGCAGTATCTGTCACACTTGTTTCTGTGGACACCTGGCCCGCGCCGTAAGGGAAGGGAGGTAGGTGGGAGTGAAAGTGGACAGAGAGAAAGAGGAGCCGTAGTGGAGGGCTACCGAGTAATTTCGACCACCTGGGGATCTTTAACGTGCGCTGACATCGCACAGCACACGGACGCCTCTTCGTTTCGCCTCCATCGAAACGCAGCCGCCATGGTCGGGTTCGAGCCCGGGAACTCCGGCACAGTAGTCGGGCATCTTACCACTGCGCCACACTGGAGGGGCGGAGAGTTAGATCTAGATCTACCTCTGTGGCCGTGTATGATTTGTGTACGTACCGACAGGACGAGGGGTCTCGCTGGAACGTCGTAGGGTTTGTTAATTTGGCCGCAGCTCCTGGCTCCTGGAGGGCGACCACACCGGGCAAAGTTTCGAATGTTTCAAAGTAGAGGCGCAGGGGCCGAATCCACGAAAGAGTTCGCTTTGGAACGCGTTCGCTTTGCCGTGACGTCAATTTGACGTAGGCATCGGGGGGAGAAGGGTGGGATGAACGCTGGGGGCAGAGAACAGCCAATCTGCTTTGCTGGGCGGTCCCATCTCGGTTGCTCTGCCTTGGCGCGGGCCTTCTCCTCGGGCAGCATGATTCTCGCGCTGAAGCGAACGCCACTTACCGAGTTCCACACACAGCGACCGAACGCGTTCGCTTTCATTTGATTGATATGTCTCGTGACGTCAACGAAATTCGTGGTCCCGCCTTCGTGAAATGGCGTCACCGCCAGCGGTGGCGACACGCGACCAATGGAGCGAGGTGGCGAGAGAGAAAGCGAACGCGTTCCAAAGCGAACTCTTTCGTGGATTCGGCCCCAGATTCGCGCGTTTTTGGCGGTTCCTGAAGCCCCTACAGTTCCATTGCGTTACCAAAAGTGATTGACATGACTTGGGGGGGGAGGGGGGGAACTGCTGGTTAGGCTGTCCCGCCATGACATCTAAGAGATCCTCTAAGTTTATCTTCATTCGTTTAGCCATTAAATCAGTTGTTTGCCTGCGTTTGCTCTGTGGCCAACACATTCACGACAAGTGGTAAAAGGCATAACTCAGAATGACTAGGGAACGACCAATATGTCAAACGACAACATGAATGACCGCAACTGACTAGAAACGAGGGAAAGAGGCAAATGATAGGAGAGGAAGGGTAGGCTTTCGCCGTTCTCCTCTTGAGAGACATCTAAGAGACCCTCTAATTTTTTTATTGCACAGCTGGACGGCGTTGCAAGGTGGCTCATGTGTGCGAAACGCCGACGTGTCGAAAACTTTTTGTATGTGCTTTTAGTTTGAACCGCCCAACAATATTAGGTTGGCTAGAATATCCACCCTAACATTATGTCGGCTCCGCAATGCAGGATTGCCACAACTGCCGCCTGCTAAACCTAATAGCGAATAGGGTTTACAGACGGTAGAAGAAAGTAGTCTATAATTTCCTTGTCCCTTTACGCCATATGCATGGGCTCCGAGATCTGCAGTGGAGCGCACCAGAATAATTCCGGCCAGTTGGGGTTATTTGACACAACATAAAAAGTTTGAGTAGCGGACTGTGCAGATGAACTTGACGATGATGATGATGATAAACTCTTTATTTACTCCCAAAGAAGGGGAACCAGCCGAAAGACTGGTTGCACTGCTTAGAGAAGGTCAGCAGGGATCCCTTGGGACTCTGCGGCCTCCAATGCGCGCAAGATGAGCTGGCGCTGTTGGGCGAGCTCGGTGGTACGCAGGAGGGACTCCCGCGCATCTATTGTAGCTGTATTGTCTGCGTTGTGTCGTATACAAGTCCACACCATGTGAATGAATGTGGCCGGTTGTGAGCAGTGTTTGCAGCTAGGTGCAATAAGATTTGGGAAAATTTTGCTATATAGCCATGGCTTGGGAAAGGTTCCTGTTTGTATTTTGCCCCAATTTGGACGGCCTCGCGCCGGGATAGTTCCCGGTGTGCAGGGGGGTATAGACACCGTTCGAGCCGATAATGCTGGAGGATGTCCGTATATGTAACAAGGCGTGAATGAGTGCCTTGGGGAGTGTCAGAGGAAGCGGCAGGCTGAAGAGGGTGCTCCGCCCGGTAGCTGAGTTCTCAAGCTAGAGCATGCGCCTGTGCGTTCCCGCTGAGCGCCTCATGAGCTGGGGTCCATATGAGAAGACAAGGTGTAGACGGTAAGGGGAGAGATAGGAGGACAGTGTGTGCCTGTCGGGATATACGACCTGCATCGAAGTTACGAATTGCCTGTTGGGAATCGCTAACGACTACTTTGGTGGAGGGGTTGGTCAGAGCTAACGCGATGGCAACCTCTTCTGCGGTGGTAACAGTTGCGGCGTTGAGGACGCTGCAGGCGTTGTGCCAATTTCGGTGCGGTGCCAATGCAACCGCAACCATAGCGGGGCGACGGAGGTGGTGGGAGGCATCTGTGTACGTAACGTCGGGGCGACCGGTAAAACGTTTGTGGAGTTGCCGGGCTCGGTCGGCTTTGCGCTCTGTATGATACTCTGGATGCATACGTTTGGGAAGCGGAGGTATTCGAAGACTGAGTCTTTGCACAGGCGTGAGGTCCATATACGTAGAAGTCACCCTCAGAGGAGTGATTCCTACCTGGCTCAGTACTGCACGGCCCGCGTGTGTCAGCGAGAGGTGCTCATATTGGGAAGTTAGAGTCGCTTCAATCAGCTCGTCGACTGTGTTGGAGATCCCGAGGGTCATGTTTGGTGGTGGAAGTGGACATGGGTAGACCCAATGCTGTCTTGTATGCCTTGCCCAGTGATGCATCCAGTCGTTCCCGATCTGTTCGCGTGAGGCGAAGGTAAGGGGCAACATAGGCAATGCGCGTACAAACGAAGGCTTGTACGAGGCGCAAAAGGTTGGATTCGCGCATGCCCTTATGCTTGTTGGCGACTCTCTTGAGCAGGCGGCTGATCTGGATTACAGATTGATCTATTCGCTGAAGAGTAGTGGCGTTTCCTCCATTATCTTGTAGATGAAGGCCCAGGATACGGATTCGGTCGGTACGGGGTATGGGAGTGCCCTGTACTTGCAGATTGAAGGATGCCGGAGGCGATCTGGGGCATCTTCCCTGGGTTGGGACAATGATGTATTCAGACTTGGTGGCCGAGCAGGATAGGCCGACTGTGGCCAGGTAGGTACCAACGCGATCGATGGCTGTCTGCAGAGTCTCCTCGATCTGGCCGTCACTGCCGTGTGTAATCCACAGAGTGAGGTCGTTGGCGTATAGGCTGTGGTGCAAGTGGGGGATATCTGCCAAAAGATTGGGCAGGCCAAGCAGCGCAATATTGAACACGAGTGGGGAAAGCACTGGGCCTTGGGGTGTACCCCGGCTTCCAGGAGAGATGGTGGTGGACGCTGTCAGGGCTTCACTACTGAAGTTGTATTTGATCGTATTTAGCCTAATTATGCCAGAACAGGACGACACTTTAGCGGTGCGTTTTATTTATTTTTATTTTTTTTTTTTGGGGGGGGGGGGGGATGGTGGCATGAAATCTCAGCTTGCGCTAGAAAGTCACTTATTTAGGCGATCTATATTGACTGCATGCAATTTTTCAGGCTGCTGTAATTCTGACAGTGTGGCATCTCTCTATTACACTGATGAAACATGATGGCACAGTCGTGATCACCCGAGTCTACTGCAGGACGACAAAGACCTTTCCAAATGGACTGCAGTTATGACATAACGGACGAGATCAGAGGTAGCTAGACTGGTCCGCACGTGCGTGGACGAACCAGTACAGGGCGACGCCGCGACGCTGCTGTGCCGTTTCCATGACAAAGGGGCATCAAGAGCGCCTTCAGCGCTGCTACCACCTTGTCCGACCCTCCCTGCCAAAGTAATGCATATGTACCTACAGCGACTCAGAAATAAATGAAACCTACAGGCAGTGCATGATGACACTGTAAAGTAACGAAAACACATTATTATGACATTGCATTTCTAGTGCATTGCATTTCTAGTGCATTTCTTCCATATTTATGATCAACCCCTGCTGCATGCGGACACTAATGGGAATTAAGACCTTGTGTGTATGCCAATAAGTGGAGCAGTTCTTTCTGGTAAATGAGTAATGTTTTCTTTTGTAGGGAACGTCCCAAAGCAACTCGGGCTGTGAGAACCGCCAGGACTCCAAAAATTTCGACCACCTGGTTTTTTTTAACGTGCACAGACATCGCACAGCACACGGACGCCACTCCGTTTCGCCTCCAACGAAACGCAGCCCAGTCGGGATTAAACCAACCCGGGTACTCCCCTGTCTGCGGGCAGCCAAGTTATGCTGAACTCACACCGGAATACCGCCTAAATCTCCGCATCCCTCCCATTCTCAAACGAATGCACCCGGAACACCACGCCGAGAGACGGGCCGACCTTCGACAAACGCTTCAGCGGACGTCCGGACGTCACGTATACGGACGCCTCTTTACCATTCATCGAGGCCAGCGATGGTGGCTGTAGCTCTCGCCCCTCACCGCAGCTGGTATACAGCCTGTAGCATTCGCAATACAGAAACAGTCACCGCAGCTGAGGAGGTTGCCATTGCGCTAGCCGACCTTAATATCAAAGTCGTCATCAGTGATTCTCAACAGGCTATCCGCAACTACGATGCTGGCCGTATCGCCTGCCAGGCGTTACACATTCTACGTTCTACAGCACCCTCTTCCACATCTCGCTTACTTCTTTGGGCTCCAGCCTACGAGTCGACCAGCGGAAACACCCAAGCGCACTCTCTCGCTCGAGATCTCAGCTGCCGAGCCGAGAGTATGATCAGACACCCTGCTTCCGCTGACTTAAAAATATATCACGCGCTTCTCTACTCACCATTTACACGGACATCCTCCAGCACTACCGACTCTAAAGATGCACATATCCTCCCGCACATCACGATCTGACAAGACGCGAGGCCGTCCAATGGTGCCAACTACAAACTGGCAGCTTCCCACACCTCCTCTTATACAGCAGGACTTTTCCGGAACAGATAGACCCCATGCGTAAGCACTGCTTAACTCCGGCCACTCTCATACACATGGCGTGGACTTGTACACACTACAACACAGACAACTCAAACACCCCAGATACGTGGGAGTCTCTCCTGCGTACTTCCGAGCCAGCAGACCAACGCTAGCTTATCCAGCGCGCGGTGGAGGCCGCGACATCCCAAGGGATCCCCGCCGACCTCCTCTAAGCCAGCGCAACCGGTGCTTTGACTGATCCCCCGTTTTTGGGCCCAATAAAAGAGTTCACCACCATCACCACCAGTGGACTCGTGGGAGATCTTTATCATCCCCAAGGTGTCAAACGACTTCTCTGAACTGTTCAACGGTGTTGGGGGCTCCGGCCTGCCCTTGTAATCCAGCTACTTGAAACCTTTGAACAGAGGTGGTTCAATCATGCGACACCATCCGTTTTTTTTTTTTTTTTTTTTTTTTTTTAACTGGGTCACAATGAGGCGGGGGACAATCTGTCCCCGCCATTCGTCCTTTGCATGCAGAGGGCCATCGCCTGGAGTCAGGGCGGGTCTGCCGCGGCGGTGGCGCACCTTGAAACTTGAAGGGAATTATCTCAAAGTCCACTCCCATCGTAAGCAGGGATGCGAGTGACGGGGACACAAACTTCAAAATACGACAGGTTGGTGGCGCTTCCTGTGTATCTCCAGCTTAGTTGGGACGTGTGGTCTATGGACAATCCCACTACCCCCACGAGGTGCGTCATGAGGTCGGGGAGGTGAAAGATGGCAGTTACTGGCCCTACGGGGATGGGACGGTAGGTCAACGCCGCTTGCAGCGGGGCCTAGCCAGCCACTGAATTTTGTCTGTTGTAGGCCGTCATTGCACCCGCCACTGCTTCGGTAGTGGACGACGGCTGTTGTTACGGCGCGCCTCTGTCCTTCTTCTTTCTTCTCTATTTTCTCTTCTGTCCGCACGAGGCAGCGGAAGTGGCTCAGCTACAGAGCCAGTAGCAGGCCCGTGCATTTTCTTTTCCTTCTTCCTGCAGCCACAACAGGTGCGTCATGGGAAACGCTGAGGGCGAAAGCTAGCTCTCTCTCAGGTTGTGTGTTCACACTGTTGCCTGAGGGCGTCTTACCACTGCACCACCGCGGCGGGGAAAATGAATGATGTGGTAGAGTGCATATATAACAAGTAGGAATTTTAAGGCGAAAGCCTTTATATACTCATGAGTGTCCGTCCGCGATAAGTGTCACATGTTTCTTTGCGAGACTCCGTGGGATCCCGCGATATTGTGACGTCCTCGGCCATGACAGGACAGTACGTCATGGACCGATGTGACGTCATCATGGTGTCATATCCGGTCAAACGTGACGTCATCAGGCCGTCACGTCCGTTAATGAAGTAATGAGGCCAAGTCCGGTCATGACCGATGACATCACCAGGTGATTCACGCGAAGCTGACCCCGCCGGGCGTCCGTGCAGCGCCTTTCATCTGGAGCTTCCGCACCACACAGCACACAGGAGCAGATGCAGTAAAGCAGGAATCAGCAGCGTTTCCATAACGCTTTAGTGGTATGAAGTGCCTTGAAAAGATTTTTGACTGCCGAGATACTGTGCTGGAGTACCAGGGTTCGATCTAGAAAGCCAGCGGCTGCGTTTCGATTGAGGTGAAACGGAGTGGCGTCCACGTGCTGTGCGACGTTAGTGCACGTTAAAGAACCCCAGGTGGTAGATATTTCCCGAGTCCTCCACTACGGCGGCTCTGATAACCCGAGTCGCTTTGGGACATTAAACCCTACAAGCCTAACTAATCCTCAGCACTTGATAGGAATCGGAGATATATTTCCGAATTGGTACCATTTTCACAGAACTTCCCTTGCACTGCATGCTAATGCCGATAAGAGCTGGACACAATCTCTGAAAAGGAGTGCTGCTGGTTCATTGCTCTGGCAATTTCAAGACCCTTCACATTGAGCACAGATACGAGAAATGCCTTGCACTGCTATACATTTCTGATAATGGCATATGCATGCATTGCAAGTTTCAAGTGGTTGCCGTTTAACAATAAAAGTGGATTTACAACTAAATATGCCTTTCGAGGCACTCCAGATGTGGTCTGGTCACCTTGTTGGCTTGCTGCCACAGTGGTGATTACGGCTGTTTCTGTGCTAGAACCGTCTCGAGTGCCCGTGGGTGCAACCGCCTCAAGTGTGTCACTGCAAAACAGCCCCCTTGCCTGGGTAGGGCACTCACCTTGTACACAAAAGCTCCCCCAGCCCCACATCGGTATTTGAAGAAACAAAGCACTTTAGGAAGCTGAGAAAAACCGTCCTCAGTTGGGTTTCCCCTCAAATTCAGAAAACTCTTACACAGGTATTCATCTGGTAATATTTCCTGTGAAGCACACTATTTTCAGGAGTTTTTTTTTCCATTCGATAATTCAAACTTTCAATTAATTCAAACATTTTGTCTGGTCTCTTGAGGGCCAAAATAACGAGTTTACTGTATAACCAATATAGTGGCCTAGTTTACCACCCTTTGATATTTTATCTGGAAACAAAGAACACCTGTTCGCTCTTTCATTCTCATTTAGACTTCAAAGGCGGACTAGAGATGAAGTCAGTCGAAGCAGCATACATACCGTAGGATCTTGCGCATGTGTCTCACGAGGCCCCAACCATACTATGTTTGTGTCATCAAGTCTACTATGATGCTGCTACGGTATGTGGTGTTTAACATCTTGGAGCAACTCAGGCTAGTATGGATGCCATAAGCAGAGTTCACTGAAAGGAAACAGCAAGTAAAAACACGTAGGTGAAAAGACAACACAGGTGCTGGAAGGCTTTGGATCATATGCCTTTCCCATTTCACCTTCATCGAAATGCGGCCGCTTCAGCCAAGTTAGAATACGGATGCTCTAGCTCAGTAACCAAGTGCCCTAACAGTTGAGTCACTATGGCAGGTGTCAAGCTGGCGAAACTGTAACTAGAAAGAACAAAAAATTCATTCATAAATTATTTGCTGGGATGGATGATAATAAGCATGAAAAATCAGGCAGACTTTAAAAATAAAGGTAGACGAATTTCAGCCGACGTGCGAATAAGTTTGGATTCACATGTTTATACACGCACACTTCCCAAAACTTGTACGAATAGTCATTTCATGATGCAGCAGCTTTGTTCGCATTGGCAAGTGCTGCTCGCTGGGCTCGATTTCGCCTGCGCCACTCCACCCAAGCAGCCACTTCTGGTTGTCGAGTGTCTCCTTTCTGTTCCAGCTGTGCGTAGTATGCCTCCCGAAGGACTCTGAAAGCTTGCAGGTTGGCATAAGGGATCAGGGTCACAGGATCAAAGTAACGGGCTGGGAGACGTGTGATGGGACACACACTGCGGTTTGCTGGCTTGGGCCGGCCACCAGGAAAATATTCCTTGAGTGTGGAATCATCGGGGAAGGTGATAAAGTTGCGAGAGCAGCGTGCTGAGGGTGTGGTGGGGCCCTCAACATCTACTTCTTCAATCAGAGGCATAGAGATGGAGTGATAGCGAATCATGGGACCCCGGTGCACATTCTTGACTATCTTGGCTTTCTTCTTCTCGAGCTCAAGCCTCTGGTAGGATTCCAAAGAGCGAAGGTTCTCCTGCTCGGTTATCTTTGCCTCTTCCAGCAATTCTTCTTGCGTTGGATGCCACGAGTGTTCTGCTCCAGACCTAAATTTCAGCAAAAAGATCACGAGTACTTGTCAGTTGTTGCTCAAGCAGGCAGTTTTAGGAACTTTGTTAGCTGAAATACTGACAAATTTACAGACAAAAAAAATGTAGTACAACGTCACACTTGAATCCATGAATAGGAGCTGCAGAGAAAACTTCACCAAGAGACCTAACATACCTGACACGAAACCGAGCGCTATACCCTGACAGCCCTTAATCAGCACAAGATTAGCTTACAAATAATTTTTCGTGATTTTAGACAGTGGTATTGTAGAAACCAGCAAAACCAGCAACAAATAAAGAAGTGCACAATTCTTGTAAAAGCAAACAAGCATTACACATTCCTAGAACTTTCTGGATGCAATTCATGCTGAGATAGGATCAATGTAGCTTATCCCAAAAAAATACTAGTGTGAAGTCCCATTAAACCTAATAAGTTGTTTATAAACTTTGCAGAACAGAAAACTTGATATAAAGATACGAAACAGCTCTTTTACGCTAAAGGCAATCTTTGCCTCTACTGTACTAGACATTGATCTGAAATAGCCTCTTTGCTGTGAAATTAAAATTGTACAAGTCTTACATCCCAAAGTGGTGTCAGCTATGAGAGATGCCATAGTGGAGGACTCCTGATAATTTTGGCCACACAAGGTTCTTTAACATGAGCTGACATCAAATAGTACAGGTGCCCCAAATACAAAGGAGCACTGGTTTGTGAAAAACTGTGCTGTATCATCAATTAGATGAGTGGCAATTGATTAAGACGTGCAGCTAGTCCAGTGCTGTTCTACTCAGCATAATCTATCCAACAATATATGACTTGTAGCTATAACATGTATTTTAATATTTATTCACAATTATCTAGTTAGCAGTAATTAATATCTAGCAGCAAACCCGATAGTTAGATGGCATCCTCGAGGCGCTGCAGATGAGGTTATGTGATGTTAGGAAGATAGTGAGAGACCGGAAAGCCTGGCGTGATATGGTCCATAGGGTCACGAAGAGTCGGACACGACTGAACGACTGAACTGAACTGAATATCTAAAATTAGCCCAGTGCAATTATACTCGACATATGCTATCTGCTGACATATGACTCGATGATGTTGCACAAAATCCAAACTTCATTAGCAGTTAATTCATGTTTAATTAAGCCTTGCAATTAATGCAGTGCTATTATACTCGACATAAGCTATGCAACTATGTAATACTAGCGTTGCTACAGCTTCACTCAAAGGTTTCACATTGATGTTGAGCTGCGACATTCACTCCGAGTGGAGCAAAAAACTTCCCAGCACTCGGATATCATCGATATCTTTAAAAATCCAGATGGTTCAAGTTGATTCGGAGATGTCCAATATGGCTCACCTGACAGCCCAAAGAATTGCATCAAAACCTAAATATCCTTTAAGCATTTGAAACACACTGGCAATGCTGGCGAATAGAGCTCCCAAGCGCTTGGTAGGTCACTTCTTGCCTGCCCCAAGACAGCCACCGCAGGCTTCAACTCAGCCCATTGACTTCCACTCCAGCAGTTTTTTATATCCTCCTTATTCACAACCACAGAGGTTACAAAAAAATTGCTGGAGTGGAAGTCCCCTATACCAGCGAATGGGCTGGAGTGAAGCCTGCTTGTTCGCAACTTAGCTATATGTCTGGAAAAAAGCGCCATGAAACCTTACCATCAAGGTGCTAGAAGTGGCCAAAACTAGTATAAAAGATCCCCACCAGAAATATCCCTCAGATATTTATGTTTGTTTGACAAAGGGTAACAGCAGCTGTGAGTAACAGCATGTCGCTACTCAGACGAAAAATAAATGAAAAGCAAACGAGACATTTCTGAGTGGAGTTGAAACTGGTTGAAAAGCAAACAGAGCAGTTTATTTGTCCCGCCAGAGCAAAACCACTTCTGTTTTTATGTCATTTGTTTTGGTCTTGGCTTGGCTGTGTCTCGCTTTCTAGGCGCAATGACTCGTTTATGTCAGCGGCACCAGCTGAGCATTTTCTTGGCATTTACCAGATAGCTTTGTCGCTCATACTGAAATGCAACGTAGTATACAATTTTTGCTATATTCTTCAGATTAGTGGACACAACGCCTACGATAGTTCATGATAGGAAGCTCCACTAATTGGAGAACCCAACATATGCTCCTAATATGCTCGCTTAGATGTTCGCATATGCAGTTGCACTTGTGCTCTTTGTGGCAAGCCTGAAGAGCTTCTCTATGTTTCATACCCACTGCAGGGGTTTCTTTTAGTCATTTTATAGCTGATTGACCTGCTCTCTGTTTGCTGGAGTTATAATTAATAATAACGACACAGGTGTGCCTTTCTTCTTTTGTTTTCACTATAGCTGCTTCTGAACCTGGCGATGGATGGTGCCACATCTAATGTTAAAACGTCTGTTACAAGCAAGACTGAGTACCAAACTTTAAGGCTGATTTGTCCTTTATAGCCAATTGTTTTCTACATTCAATGTCTGCTAAGAAAGAGGTCCAATTAATGAAAGTCATAGGGCGGCCAACCATTTGGGTGAATGGTGTCTCTTATACCCGACTGTCTGTTACATCCATGTCTTTTATAACGAGGTTCAGCAAAGCAGAAAAGTGCTAAAAATGGAATTGCAATACAACATTCCAAATTATGAGATCGTAACTATTTGAAAATTGATTTTACCTGAAAACAGTCAGCATCGTTGACACACACACCACAGCTTGCTGACTGTTCAGTGAGAGTTACAATTAGTCTAAAAGAGAAAACAATACAGTACAACACCGATAATTCGAACCCGGTTAATTCGAAATCCCGGATAATTCGAAGGTTTTCTGCGGTCCCGTATTTTCCAATGTAAATTTGGCCGGATAATTCGAACAGGCGGCCTGCGCCAGCCCGGTTAATTCGAAAATTTGGACTGCTATGCGGCAATGCCTGATCCAAGTTTCGCCGCAAACCCGGCGAAACGACGGCCCTACGGAGCCGCGAGGCAAAGCCACATAGTAATGGTGATGATTTATAGGTGAAGCGCCCCAGCCGAAGCACTCTCTGCACAAAAATCGGTCCACAGTGCGCCTCGCGCACCGCCGAAACACGCGCCTGCAGAAGAGAAGACGTGCTTCACTGCAACACGGCGGGCATACCGGTTTTTATCACGTGACCTCGCCCCCACTTCATCCCTTGGTGTGCTTCGCCCACTCTTCCCCCGTGCCTCCGACGCTGCAAGTACGCCACGACCACCGCCGCGCCGGTCTCGCCTGCGCCATTTCTTTGTGTTGTGCGCTGTGGTTAGGGGTCGGCTACTGTGCCGTTTTTTTGGGCGGGACTGTGCAGAAGTGCTAGCTTTGTGACCGTAGCAGTGCAGAAATGCCAAAGTACAAGACTTTAACGCTGCAGCAGAAGTTCTGCTTGATCCAGGAAGCAGGCAAGAGCGCTTGTTCGAAGACCGAGTTGGCCAAAAGGCATGGCGTGCCCCTCTCGACGTTGTCCACAATATTGAGCAACAAGTCAAAAATACTAGAGGCTTACGGCAAGACCTATTCTTCGAAGCGGTCACGAGTGCGGGCTCCCACGTATCAAGATGTGGAAGCTGCTCTGCTTCGCTGCCTGCAGAAAGAATGCTGCCCACCTTCCCGTCGATGGAATGCTACTGCGGGAGAAGGCCAACGACCTAGCTCTACAACTTGGGCACGAGGAATTTAAGTGCAGCAATGGATGGTTTTGCCGTTTTAAAGAACGCAATAATTTAACCTTTCTCACCGTCTGTGGTGAGAGCGGCAGCACTAACGAGAGCGTTGTCGAGGATTGGAGAAACCACACATTGGCGCCGCTGCTTAGCGAGTACGGTGCAGACGACGTTTACAACCTTGACGAGGCTGCACTTTTTTATAAGATGCTGCCAACAAAAACATTCGCAGTGAAGAACACCGCCATCAAGGGTAGGAAACAGGCCAAGGACAGGATTACTGTGCTGTTCGGCGCAAACATGTGCGGTAAACACAAGCTGCCGCTACTGGTCGTCGGGAAGACGGGGAAGCCTCGCTGCTTCAAAAATGCGCGGCTGCCGCCAAAGGATGAACTCGTCTGCAGGCACAATAAGAAAGCCTGGATGACAGGTGCAATATTTGAAGAGTACGTGCGGCAACTTGACCGCAAGTTCGCGGCCACGGGCAGGAATGTCCTATTTGTCGACAACTGCCCGGCACATGGCGACATCCCACATCTCCAGGCCATCAGGATGGTATTTTTACCTCCAAACACCACTTCGATCTCACAGCCGATGGACCAAGGCGTCATTCACCACACTAGGAAGATTTATCGGTACCACCTGCTCAAGTGCATGCTCTTTTGCTACGACAATGGCAAGGAGTACTCCATCGACCTCCTCGGAGCCATATGCTTCATGGTGTACGCTTGGAAACAAGTGGAGCCCACATTGATCAGGCGGTGTTTTGAACACGCTGGTTTTTCCAGTGAAAGCACTGTTGATGCCGATGCAGACCACCCATGTACTACTACTCTTGATGAAGAAGGAGCAGAGTATTGCAACCGCATCAATGCGCTCTGCGCAGAGGATGAGTCCAACGCAGTCGGCTTCGCCGAGTATATCAACATTGAGAGCGAAGAGCAGACTGGCTACTCTGACTTGGAGAGTGAGATCACTGCTGGTACGAACATGCGCGATGACAGCGACGATAGTGACGACGACACCGATGAGCCTCCCCGAGCACCTGCTCTTGGTGAAGTTATCGGATCGCTGAACGTTATTCGCAGTTTTGTTGAGTGCCGCGGTGGAAGTTCAGAGATGTTTCGTCTATTTGACCAACTCGAGAGCATGACCTTAGGAGCCGCAAACTACCGGACGCGGCAAACCAGCATCTCTGATTACTTTCAGTAGTAATTCAAAATATGACGAATAAAGGTAACACGTTCCTGCAACGAATTTTTTTGCCTAAGTCTTATTTCTTGGTGTGTTCGGTTAATTCGAAAACCCGCTTAATTCGAAGATTTCTCGCGGTCCCGATGACTTCGAATTAACGAGGTTGTACTGTATGTGTGTCTTGCACAGGGCTGTATCTTCCCTGGGAGTAGGCAGAAGCAGTGGGGCATGCAACCATATGTTGTGATCAATATGTGCCACAGAACTGAGTGCAATCACAAAGGACTCTACAAACTGATGCCAGATGGATGGTCAGCAGCAACGTAGAAATACTCGCTATGGGAAAAGCACACTGTCCTTCAAAGTGATATCTGACCTTCCAACAGCCACCCCAATGATGCCAGTTTATCTGAAAAGTGAAGGGGAGCCTATGTAACAGCCATGGCTTTCCAAGAGCTTGATGAACACCAGATACCATCTGCATGAGAAGTGACAATGAAAGGGCTACTGAGTGATGAGAATGTTGAGAGGAAGAGAAGATGCTGAGGAGATGCTATGGTGACAGGAAGACTACAAGAGGAAATGGACACGGATGCTGGCATACTGACAGGCCAATCTCTGACCAAGAAGTTGGGTATTGAAATTGCGTATGGATGCAAATATCTTTAGTTTGGCCATTTTCATTGAGTTCTAGCTAAATTTGGACAGCAGAAGAGACAAGGATAAGAACTTTTGTTCAATCTGCATGAAAGCCAGAGATGCAGAAGTACACTGGCATGCTTTTTTCTTGCTTCGCTCCAAATACTTCAGAAGTACTTGAAAACATGAACATATCTGATTTGTTTCAGCATTCACTAGCATTTGATTCAACTCGCAAATCGAATACAATAATATCTGGTTCACTATTGCAAAATTTTGAAAATTCACACGCACTCTCTATAAATGGTTACACTAATTGACTCTTATTCCAACATCAGCAGTACTAATATTTACGGCTCAATAGCTGTTCTGCTGTTATGCTCGTCTGCAAATTTTGGTCTACTAGAGTATATATATTGGTGAAGTGATGTTAACAGGAGGAAGTACCAACCCCTGAAAAAAAGTAAATGCCTTACACTCCAGCTCCCACATTGGGAGCGACGTTCCAGCGTATTGGTCATGCTTTTCTCTTGATTTACATGAGAAGCACCTCTGGAGCACTTCAGTTTCTTGCCAATACCCCCCGACCCATGCAATTATGCAAGACAGGGTCAATGGTGACCTACTTTCGCGGGTGACGTTGTTTACGCTGCTCCTCATGAGCCTGCCGCCTCCGCTCCGTCTCTTGGCTTTTAGCCTGCGTGGACCTCCGCACAGACTTGCGCTCAACTGACAGAGGTAAACTCAGCTCCGAACTGCCTTCTTTCTCAGTAGGGCTTCGACAACGCCGCCTTTTTGCTGGCTTCTCAGTCTTCTGCTGCACCTGTCAGCAAAAAAGCAAAAAGACACATATGACGGAGTGCATAAAAAAATGTATACTAAATGAATAAAGCAAAGTGGCCAAACAGCACGAAAGATACAGGCATAGCAAATGTGAAGGGCGGAAGAGTTAATCGCTAGACCAGTTGGTTCATGTCTAATAGGAAGAGACCAGCGGAAAAAAGACGCAGCACAAGAAGAAACACAAACATACACAGAGTCGCCGGACTTACAACTGGTTTATTATTGCCACAACTGTGTACTTATATTCACCTTCCTGCACAAGCGCACATGCCAAAATAAAACCACCAAAAAATACTGATTGACATAACTCAAACAACCGATAAAAACCGCCACTCTTTCTCGGTGATAACTACAGATGGATCGCTAATGCAAGTCAGCCAATTCTTTTTGGTTAGAAATGCCTCTAGAAACTTGCACTTGTGCTTAGTCTTTCCACTGCCAATTATTATGGTGCGGTGAAGCAGAGGCGAACAGTTTTTGCATTTTTTTACACGCAAGGCGAGTTTGCTTCCTGTACTTGATCGACAGCAGTTGCCGCGCTCCCTGAGCCATTCGTTGAATCATTGGCCAGTTTACCCGATGTAAACTTTTCCACAGGACATGGGGATAGAGTACACCACGGTGACAGCATTATCATCATCATTTATTAACCCTTAAGGGCCCCTGTTGGGGTATTACATAAGGGAGGACCGTAAACAAAAATAGGTACAGAGCAATGGTCAATATAAATACAAGATAACACAAAACATAAAAAGAAGCAAAGAACGCGCTAGTCATGAACAAGGGCTATAAAACCACAAGCATCACATTCGTTGGCGAGAGGTCCAGGCAGCAGGGTGAGAACACAGTGCGTAACAGAAAAGGCCAGTATAAGGGGAGAAAAAAAAAATTACATGAACATGGATTGAAGCAGAAACATGTCGGTCCGAAAGGTAATTTAACAACATTGCTCTAAACCTAGTCACGTCAGTCTCATTAGTGATTGGTTCGGGCAGTAGGTTCTATTCTTCAATTGCAGTCAGGAAGAAAGCACCTGTTCCAAGAACATGGTTTTCACAAAGGATTTACCATCTGACAAGACCATTAGGTTTCTTCATTTAGAACTCAAGTTTTTGTGTGATGGGCACGTGTGTTGGAAGTATGCTCCTACGCCTCAAAAAATACTTTTACCTTACGAATCTGCCCACTCGAAATTGGCAAAGCGCAGCATTGAAAACCTGTGTTTCACAAATGCCCTTAAAAAGAGTTGTCCACACGTGATGCACGAAAGCCTTTCCGAGCAGGTGAACCGACTAACAGCTTCTGGTTTTCTGCCCTCCCTGCTTGTAGCGATTGGTGAAAGCTTGACAAAAAAGTTGAAGAAGGTTTCGGCCAAAAGTCCTATGGAAACAAACAATGCCGAGGTGATTACTTGCCTTAGCAAAATTTCACATGAGCTGAAAAGATTGTAGAAAAAGTTGAAAAAGTTCGAAGTGAATATGGTGTTCTCAGCCCTCCACAAGCTTTCTGGCCTTTGTGCCCGGATTTCTGACCGCGAAAAACCTCAAGCCTGCAAAATCAAACACCAAAGAGATTCATGAAGTGTGCTGTCACCGTGGTTTACTCTATCCCCACGTCCTGTGAAAAAGTTTACATTGGGCAAACTGGCTAATGCTTGAACAAACGGCTCAGAGAGTGCGACAACTGCTGGTGATCAGGTATAGGAAGCAAACTTGCCTTGCATGTAAAAAAATGGAAAAACTGTTCACCTTTGCTTCACTGCACCATAATAATTGGCAGGGGAAAGACTAAGCATGAACGCGAGCTTCTCAAGGCATTTCTAATCAAAAAGAATGAGCTGACTTGCATTAGCGATCCATCTGTAGTTATCACCGAGAAAGAGTGCCAGTTTTTATCGGGTGTTTGAGTTACGTCAATTACTATTCTTTTGGTAGTTTTATATTTGCATGTGTGCTTGGGCAGGAAGCTGATTATAAGTACACAGTTGCGGCAATAATAAACCAGCCGCAAGTCTGGCGACTGTGTGTGTGTGTGTGTGTGTGTGTGTGTGTGTGTGTGTGTGTGTCCGTGCGTGTGTGTGCGTGTGTGTGCGTGCGTGCATGTGTGTATGTGTGTATGTTTCTTATTGTCCTGCATCTTTTTTCCAATTTACGACCAGCCTGAATTATTTCCAAAATTCTTTCTGGGATAATGCAATGTTTAATTTTCTGTAATATTGCAGTGGTTAGGGCACTCGGCTGCTGTGCCCAAGGATGCAGGATCGAATACCGGCAGCGGTATCCGCTTTCCGATGGAGGCGAAAAGCAAGGTGCCTGTGCGCTTTGCAATGTCAGTGCATGCTAAAGAACCACAGGAAGTCGAAATTTCCAGAGACCCACCAGCCTCTCATAGCCCGAGTCACTTTGTATGGGTTTTTTACATGAGCGAGTTGCATGGGACTGCTGCAGCTGGCTTATTTTCCAGGCTACAATTGACTTCGGCCTGCAGTGGGTATAATCTGGCTGATTGATGATGATGATGGTGGTGATGAAGATGATGATAAAGAAATAATCCAGAATTTCTGTTGAGTGGTGAATGCTATAAAATGGATCAATCGGCCTTTATATACCAAAGCAACACTACGGACAGTGACACATTAAAGCAGAGTATTCCAGGTCAATTTCAACCACCTGGGGATGTTAATTTGCCTATCAATTGGGTACAAATGTGTCCTACAACTTGCCTCATTAAATGTGTGGCAGCTGCAGCCAGGAATAAATTTAGAAATACATTCTGTTGTTTAAAAGATGCAGCACATGAAAACCTTAGTGCATCATTAAGTTCATAGTAGAGGAATGCTGATGCAATCAGTGGTTAGTAGCTCTAGGTGGAGGTATAGAAGCATAGTTGACTTAAGCCACCACACTTGTACAATGTCACGGATAAGCTGCAGAGAAAATGTTTTTGATGTCATGAGTGGTGGGGCGTAAATGTTGACCCTGGCAAACGACAACACCCCAAGCCTCCCCAATTTCATTGAATGTGTTATAAACATCTCTAGCCATAAAAAGAAGACATTAGGCAGCTCCCCTCTGCTCTTATTTGCAGCAAACCAACGGGCTTGCTCCGCTTAAAATAGGCTAGGACTTGCCAGCACCAGAGTGAGTTAACCGATAGCCACAACATTAAGCGATAATAGGCAAACACTCTTGTTTTTCTTTTTTCCTGTCTTACGCTACCAGCTGCTAGACGCAAGACAAACAGATAGTGTCAGCATTAATGAGCCTCTGAGGACGAACGTAAGTTCAACTGTATAGATAGGGTAATGTATTCTAATCACAAAGAGACCACTTTCACAGAAAATGGAGCTTTCATAAGCAGTGAGAGACAAGAAAATTAAATAGAGGTGTCGCTAGGAATGGCAGATTTTGCAAAAAAAAAGTGTGTGACCCCCATTTTGGGGTGCGGACGACCACCCATGTTCATTTGCCAGGTCGTCCCAAGTTTGAATCGACTGGTGGAAAGGTTATTAAATCCAATTTTCTCTGGAATGATTACACAGTCTGCTGCCACTAATGTCAGCATAGCTATCAAGATCCAGAGAATAAATTATTACAGAGAATCTTAGCAAACAGAGGACTGTGAATGCCATGTAAGCCCCTAATTTAAAACAACTGTCCCCCTCTGTGTAACCATGCTCTATCATGCTGTGGCAGCATCAGTAATGTATATGATTAAGCGAAAGCTGGAAAGCCTAGCCTTAACCTCCGCGACAGCAGCGCTTCACAGATTACGCGAGAAACACTATAGACCCAAGCCTGCTTGAAAACAAAGAGTGCTACACGAAGAAAGGAACCTAAGAAATGACACATAACTTATGACTGTGTAATCATGACAAAGTACCACAAATACAAGCACAGGGGCACAAAGAAGTCACAGTGCACCAAATAAAGCAGAAGGAACTTTTGTTGCGCAGAATCAGCTAACCATTTTTCTTTTATGAATTTCGTTTAATGCAAAACCTAGTTATTTTTCCTTTTTTTTCAGTTTTGTTTTGGTGCAGCAGCTGTAACTTTCCACACACATAACTCTTGGTTTGCTGTATTGCAAAAGCTTACCTTTTTTTCTGTACTCCGTTTACGCTTCTTCTCTGAGAGTGGCTCAACGTACGCCTTCGTAACAACCCGTCGTTGACGCTTCCCTCCCTCTTCATCGTCATCGTGATCAGACACCGGCTCATCGTGCTCGTCAATGTCAAAATCTGAGTCAACTACGTCACTTTCATCATTTTCAGTCTCATACTCTTTGTCGTCTTCTTCATCCTGAAAGGAGAAACATTCTTGTGGATCAGACACGGCTTCTTTCATAGGCATTTTGACAGACAACACAATCATGTGCAACAGACCAAGTTTACAATGCTGGCCCACATGTACATCTTTACATGTGTTACTACAACAATGCAGGAGATACACAAAAAAAAAAGGCAAATAAAATATTAAAAAAAAGTGTTGCAGCTTTCTTTGTGTCACGATTCAAGTCATTTTCATTCTCTTATGACACATCATAAATAAGATATAAGCTTCAGCATACCCTCTTTTATGCAACATGAACTAAGGCATCTCAAAAAAATTTTACATGGCAAGTTGCATACACTTCACGAAACACTCCAACTAAAAGCATGGTACCATTATGGGAATGTAAGAGGTACCAAGACTTAGCATGAAGAAGTTCTACAAAATGTTTTCAAGCAACCAGTACCAAATTGCTGCGAATCCAACACCGAAAACTTAACACATTAAACTAAAAATAAGAACTCAATTTCCTGCTGAAGTTTATCTAAAGCTGCAGGTGCAATTTTGAATGCCCATCCCGCAATTTTTCTTTTAACTGGCATTGCTGAAGGTTATATTTTTTCTCTAATAGCATGGCAACCTTATTCAGTGATGCATGTTAAGGTTTGAAAAAGTGCTCAGTTCCACCAAAAATATGTGCACTGCTATTACACTTCTGTTTATGCCCCAAGCCAATAAACATCACAAAAAAAAGCGCAAAGATGATCCTTAAGTTGATGAAGTGGAATGGTACAATTCAGACTTTGGTAGCAAAAAATCAGGCATTGACCCAAGGTCTTTATTCATTCGTCAAAGCTGTCACAAAATTACCAAAAACATGTTTAATCAATGAAGTACTGATTAACCTAAACTTCAGATACCTGCATATTGCAAAATAATCTGCAAGCAGACAAAATTCCAGATGAGAATTGTCTATTATTTATAGGAGGCACATATGTATTGCTTGCTACTGAAAATCGGTCACAAGGTTGAATGTAGAGAGGTTCCGAGGTGCAACCACTTAATAGCAAGAAACCTGTATGCTTTAGGTCCTATACACTGGAATTACCATCTCAGAAAAGGCCTGTTTGAATGATTCAGTACTATCAACACAATATAGCATGCTAGGACCTCAGATATCTGCAATGCGAGGGGTTGCTCTTAATTCCAACAGTCTCAATCGGCCACCAAGCATTCTTAGCTTTAACGAAGTGTTATACATTGTGATCACAATGTATAACACTTCTGATTTTTGCACGCACTCCCCCGTTCGCCACTGCTTATACCCCCCTCCCCCCCTCTTCCTGTGTGGCGGCGACGGTTCTTTCCGGCCGGCTCGCTATCAGCAGATGCCGGTGCGTGCATCCCAAGCCGAAACGCAGTCTCACGTCTTCTTCACTCACTAGCAGCATCAGCGGCATCAGTCAGCCGCTGCTATCTGTCGTCGCACAGCGTTTCTATCGGCCCACGCGCTGCCTCCTGCAACCTCCCGATAACTTATATGCTCTCTTCATTTCTCCAACCACAAAGCTTCTTTCATGGCAGCCAAGACTGTTAGTAGAGTGTTTCTTGATGGAATACATTTAAAAAGTAAAAAAATAGTTGTCTGTAATTGTACATGCATGTCTTGCTCAAAATCTTTGTTTCAATCTATCAAAAAGGTGAAACAGCTGATGAGCTGCACTCAAATTTCGCATTAGGAAGTAACGTAATCGTCGGCAATTTTTTTCTCTCTAATCTACATGCCACTCCTACCATTATCTTTTCCACAAAAGTGACTACCCCCACAGGTCCAACAGATGAAGTTAACAGACCTTTGCTATGGCTGTGTCAAAAACAGATTCAAACAAGGCCGCTGCTTAGCCTCAACCCAAACAAAATTTTTAAGCCTACTCCCATAAACAGGCTATGATAACAAGGTAATGATGAGGCACTTTCAGCAACAACATGGTCTCATTCAAAGAAAAACCTAGTCCATAAAATTGTCCCTAACTCTAAAATTCAAGATAAACTGCATCTGAAGCAGGGGTATTCTGCCAGGGCAGAACCAATAATTGTAAATTCTTCACTCCTAAAATTCCTAACGGCTTTCTTCTTATTGAACATAATGTATATAGGCACCTTGCATATGCTAGGCACTCCACATTCAGCTTGAGGTCACTGCCACCATGTGACCGGTTTTGCATCCCTGTCAGGATAGCTTCCCTGCGACCGACATGAGCTAGAGGGGAAGGAGTCTATCAGTAGAGTTGCGCTGCTCACAGCTATGGGACTTTATCGATATTATCCCATAAATGTCAAAAATTTCACTGTGGGGAACATTAAGAAAGCACAAAGTTTTTTTAAAAACTGATCCTACTTGTCGCATGAAACAGCCTATATCAACCGACTGGAGTGATGTGTCCAACAAGCACATCACACGAACTCACATCAGTGTGCCATTAAAGACTAAACTTACAGTAATAGAAGCATCTCAAAGCCAATGTTCTAGTGCCACCACATATTCACACTTTCTCTGTGCTGCTATGCCTCTGCAGGCATCTTAATGGTGCAAAAGCCAGCAGTGATGGCAGTGTCGCAGCATCACATACACTATGTTGCCGTTCTTTCCTAAATTAGCCGTTCACAAGCCTGCAGTGCCAAGATACATACTCAACTCTCAAGCTATTGCTGCACGCCGAAATTCCTGCAAGCCAGCACAAGCCAATGCTTTAAGAATTGTGTAACTGGTTCGTGCTTCGCACGTGCTGTGTTGCATTTGGACAGTTGCAAGAATGAGCATGATGGAGCGCACACAGACTAGTTTATTCGACAATCTGAGGTAGGAAATCCTCGCATCCCATAAAAAAGCGAGAAATTCATCGCATCTCCTATGCAGAGGCCATTTTGGCCCAGTTCTCAAGTAGCACCATTATCAGTGGTGGAATCAGGCTGGAGCATTGTGGAGAAGCTCAGGGAACAGTAATAATGCTCTTTTAGAGCAGCTTTTGAGCAATGAAAGGAGAGTTTTGGAGAAATAGAATTATGTTTTGGAGCATGCTTTTTTGATAATTGCAGTTTTCTATTCCTGACAACCAATGTGATTCCTTTTTATGCAACAATAAATGCTTTTCTGACTACGCACGTATCCCTGACAAAGCAAGGTCAAAGCATGTATAGATGTTTAAAATAATAAATATAGACCTTAAGAACAATTAGGAACAAGCTAGCACCAAATGGAATACTTTCTCGTGCACTTCATAACTAAACATCATGTTTGATCTGAAGGTTTTGCCTATTTTGACTTGAGAGATTCAAAAATAGAGTCTACCACTTTTACACCCCTTTTTACACCACTTAGCAGCATATCCCTGCTCTCTATCTTGTGCATGTTCTTTTTGATCCTACGCCTCTGCTGATAAATTCCAAAACGCTGGTCAGTAGTGCCTTCAGGAAGGATAGATGACACTCAAGGGCAGCATTTTGATCCTTCAGCTTCTTTACTTCCCTTTTCTAGTGATTGACATTTCCGGCACACAACCTCATAATGCTTCAAGTGCATGTATGCTATTGTCTGACGTACGCCTGATATGTTTGTCACAGACAAAAGTGCCGACGTTGAAGCACCAATTTGATTTCACATTAAAGGCATTAGAACAACTTGTGTATTTTTTGCAGCTGGACAAGGTTCCTAACGGCCCGTTTCCGCTATCTGCTTCGCTTGCTGCTCTCACTGCTCTCTCCACTGGTGACTCAAAAATGCTGGGAGGGGTGCTGTCACATGAACTGAGCATTTTTTCGCAATTTCTTTCAATCACCTGAGGCCCATATCAATTTTGCTTGCAATCAATTATTTATTATGCTCCATCCTCTCGTAGGTTTCAAATATTTTATTTGTATTAAGCCCAGCGCAAGAAGTGTTACACCTCCGACACCTGTGTACTGCCATCATTCCTGTGTTCAGCTAGCAAAACATCATAGCAGCCATTTGGGGCAGTTTTGGAGCAATATTCTGTTTTGGAGCAGAATGGAGCAGGAAAAGCAGTTTGGAGCAAATAGAGCAACGCTTCCTCCCCTGCATTATTCTTCTGGTTTCCGGCACTTTGGGGCTGGAAATGAAGGCATGTCTGAGCTGTACACCTCCTGTGCAGCAACGACGTTTTTTTCCCCACCTGTTTGGAGCCGAATATCTAAGTTTCAGTGCTGGTGCCTTCTGAAGTCACAAGTATGATTTATGTCTTTTTTGCACATCCCTGCTGCAGTCCCAGCAAGGATGTGATCACAGCTGTGACAAGCTGCTGCTGGCCAAGTGCTTGCAAGGTCTTTAAAACTCCACCGAACTTCTGTTCCTAGGATGGGCCACTCCACCATTGTAAAACGGTCTGCGTTATTCATGGAAGCTGGCTTCTGGAATATTGAAAAGGGTTTATGGTGCCCTCAGGAATCCCTGTAGGCAGAGATCAATCAATTGAGCACTTGAACTATCTCCGTTCAACTTAAAACTGAGAGCGCACTCGTATCCCCCATATATGTCACAAAAGATAATTCAAGAAGCTTGTTTTTTAAAAGTTTCAAAAGCCTAGGAAGCATCTATCTCATTAAAATGATACGGAGGAAAAAAAAACACAAAATTGCTTCTTTCGACGGATGAGCTGAACGTAACACTCCTGTGCATTTTTCCTACTGTCAGATTAGTAACACATAAAATTTGCTTCCCAGGATTATTTCGCAAAGTGCAGTTGTACCACATAATAGACCGATGGATCTAGTAGGTTTTGGGCACGACCCGTGCACAAGAATAAAGTATACAGTCGCTTTATAAACACACGCATAATGCTGAGGATGTTGTCCTCATAAGATTGTGCACTCCTGAGTCACAGGGTGTCTTATATCCGGAAAGGTAAAGTAATGCTTAGCAGAATGCTGCCCCAGACTGACGTCCATCTGTTAAAAAAATCCAGCAGCCAGTCGAAGTTTCATGCGATTAAATTTTGTTTGTCGTCTTCCAAGAGCAGCACAGGCTGAAAGCGTTAATAAGCTTTAATATGAGAAGCTCTTTGAAAAAAAAGAAAAAAAAGAAAATAGTGATCTAGGCACTCCCACACATGACTAAGCCACTAGACCTTACGTTGAAACCTCCATAGGTGGTCTTGTAGAAGTCATCAGCATCATCTTCCTCATTAAGTAGCTGGGCCAACTTGTTGCCAGCATTGGCACGACGCTCTCTTGCGGCCGCCATGGTACTAGCGACAGAATTCAGCCACTCCTGCCTACTTGTCCGAGACAAAAAAGGAAAAAATAAATCTATTAAAACGACAAATGACGCGCCAGCATGACGTATAGAGGAGGCAACTCTTAGAGTTTGTTCGAAAAAAGCAAAGTAGCGCTCACAGAGTCTTGATTTCCAACTGCAGTCTTCTAACCGTAAGTTGAGCTTGAAAGAATTTCTATGGTGGTGGTGGTGCTAACACAAGCCTAGATACTTTAACGTCAATTAAACCGCTGGGAGCCGTTTCCAAGAAACTTCGTTTTTAACTCCGAGCATTGGATAAAAACGAATAGGAGTCAAATCAAACACAGAAGTAACCTGTTCAGCAAGAAAACCAAAGGTACCTTGCCATTTACAGAATATGCTGAGTAAATCTATGCTGAAAAAAAGCAGCAAAAATTTGAAGTCGCTGCACTAGCAAAGTCGAATGACAACACGTCCGTACCGTAAACTGCCTGGAGCAACGATACCTCACGTCATGTGCGCTTCTACTTCCCCATGAGAACACGGTCGTGTCGCCGCCCAATGCCGATGTGCAGAAATGTCAAGCACTCTGCGCAATACAGCAAATCAAACACCGCAGCAGCTGTGAGCTATAAACTATAGTGCCTAGAATAACTTCTGTAACCATGCTCAAGCGGCTAATTTTAAGGCTGGCTTCGGCTCATATTGACTTTTTGTGGCTTGCTTTGGCTGTCTTGCTTTGTTGCATTATAGTGCCTAGAATATACTGGCTAGTGTGCCGAGGGCGCGCGCTGGCGTGTCCGCCGCGGTGATGCCTTCCCGCCGCCACCGCGGGGCGGCGCTACCAATAGCTAAGGTGCTATCGCTCCGCGTACGCGGCCTCGGCAAGGTATATCTACCTTGGCCTCGGCAGCATAGGCGGCATATAAGTCCGGATAGCGCGCTGCGCTTTTCACTGCGAAACCTGTCTCTCGACCGTTTAAGCGCACTTAGTGTCTAAAAACAGTCTTGGTGGAAGACATTCATACCGTCCTAGTACTGTGCGGAGAAAATCATACGCTCAAATAGCGCTCGAGGAAGCGTTTAACAAATACTGTCTGGTCCATGTCTGCTATATATCTGTTTTATTTATTCAGCTGAACCGGATAAGGTCTTAAGCAGAATACATATTGACTTCCTGATATCCAACGAGAGAAGAAATTTGAGAAAACCACCTAAAGTTGACGTCGTTGGTTGCAATAGTTTGTTAATCTTTGATTAAACGATCGAGTCCGGGCCGGATTCAATATATTGCTATGAAATATTCCGATGACAATTTTATTTGATCTAGAGCCACTCGATTGCGACGCATCGCGATTGCGGATGTAAGGTATCGTATGCATCTTCCTTCTGAGTGAGCGCTCAGTCAGCCCAGGTGGTTGTCCCGAATTATGGGAACTATATTCTCAATCGCGATCTAACCCGGAACGGATCGACGACAACTGTTATTGTCCGTGTGACACAGGTATCAGAAAATACCCTTAATATTTTACGCTGTTCATTAATCCAACTTTGAATTTTATTTACTCTTCGGTCTTTTCTTATGGTCCATGGTATATCGCGATGCCGCAGTGAAGTGCTACGAACGTCAATACGTATAGGGCCTCATGCTTTCGAATAGGTTACGTCGACGTTTCTGCAATTCAGTCACGCTTATTGCTAAGGTGATATATATCAGGTTAGTGACGTTTTATAGCGTCACATTTATGCTACAGAAAAGAAGGGCGCGCTCTTGCTTTTTCGTAACATATATTGCACGCGCGCATGTTTTCAAAGATCGCATATGCGACAATAAACACAAGCAGTCTGAATCTGACTTCAGTTTTTGTTCTTACTCTTTATTAATTTGTTTTGTTAGGAAGTCACTTAATTGTTGCTTCATACATAAATGATATTATTATGCGGTGTGCTTTCTTTTGTAACAGAAGGAAAGGCAAGAAACAAAAAGTGATTGTATCACTGATTCTTTTTTTTTTTTACAAAGTCTACAATATAGTAAAATTTGAGCAAAAAGGCGCAGCAACAATAAACAAGTAAAAATATAGAAATGCACCGCTAAAGGTTTTGGAGAAAGGCCGCACATATGACACCGCAATAATTTTAAAGTAGTCTGATACCAATTTTTGGTGGTATTTTTTTTTTCACTTGCTAATGATGCGCTAGATATTCCTGTATAATTCTCCACGTGGTTTCTCGCTTACCACCGCTAAGTAATTTATAATTAATTTTACTTTCTTCACCAGTTTCGGCTTCGCGGTTTCAGCAGCCGAGCGGTTGTTGTACGGTCACAATTGTATAGGTCACGCGCGGGATTAAAAAAAAAAAAAGAAAAAAAAAAGCTTCAACCGCAGACTCACTTATTAGCTCCTCATTTTGCGCTTTCAATAGAGCCACTTGTTCTGCGCTCCATGCCAGTTTTCTCTTAGCTCTTCTCAGAGCACGAGAAATGTTGCAGCATTTATTTGGCTAGTTGCATGCTTTTTCCTTCTTTCTGCGCATCTTGTGTAAGCCTCCGCTGGTATTTGCATTAAGCGCAGCTAACCCCTTCAGAGTTGACGGTCAAGCGACACTTTTTCTGCAAAATATATTCCCATGAATGATATGTGCTTCCTGAATCAGCTGGTTGCAGGCCACATTCGGAACAAAGACCCTCCAGTGCACTCTACCTATATAGCTCTATCTTCAGCTTTAGATATTGTTGTATTGTACGCACTTGTTTTTTTCTTTTTCGAGAATATACACTATTGTGTCCACAGAACTGCGTTCAGGCTTCCAAAAGTTATCACTTTTTCTATGTACAAAGTGGCAAAGTTCTTTTTTTTAGGCTCGATAACGCGCGTAGGCTACAGATCCAGCAGGTGCTTCGGTTAATTTGGTCCAAGTTGCAGGTATGTAAATTGAGTCAAACGGATCCCGAGGCTCAAAGCTGCACGTCTGCTGCTGCGGGCATGAGTTCTCGCTCGGCTCTTCTGCTGCCAGCTCCTTGGAAGCATTGTCAAACATCCTTGACGGTGCGTGCATGGCTGTCGTCTGCACCACTGGCATTACGGCACTGCGTTTTTGTCGTTTAGCGGCCGGTTGGTCACAGAGGTTCCTCAACTTTCTTTTCGATGTCTTCTTAGGCAGAAGATGGTTCGGATAATGGTCGAATAGCGTTGGCACGGTTTCGGGCTTAATTCGTGGTCTATCTCTAGCGAGCTCGTTGACGATGCCGTTTACTGTCACTTTGAACGTTCTCTCGATGTATAGCTCTCCTCAAAATATTTTTCGCAGACAACACACGTTGAAGTCAACTTGCGGTCCTGTCTTTTAATCAGCCGCTTCCACTACTACGCAAGCTGCGCAGGGTCCGATGGCACACCGAACATAGAAACCTAGTCCTGAGCGGTAGCCACTCCGACAGAGCGACACGAAACATGTCTTTACCCTGCCCTGATGCTTTATTTTTAGCATCATTAGTCGTTGCAAATTTAATTATCTCATATGAATGCAAGAAACAGAACGACTAAAACAAAAGAACAGCGTAGACGCGTCCAAAGCGCTCGAACCCACTGATGGCTCGGCCAGCGCAGCTGCGGCAAATCAAGGGCGCGCCGGCAGCCGACGGCGTCGACGGCACCTTTACGATGAGCAGCGCCCCTGGCGGCCAAAGTTGGAAGGCATCGCCGGCGCGGACACCTCCTCCCATTGAGAGAGCCCTCCGCACGGCACACTAGCCAGTATATTCTAGGCACTATAGTTGCATTATAGTGCCTAGAATGGCCTAGAATCTGGCTAGTGTGCCGAGGGCGCTCGCTCGCGTGGCCGCCGCGGTGATGCCATCCCGCCGCAACCGCGGGGCGGCGCTACCAATAGCTAAGGTGTAGGGTGCCTCGATGCGCGCGCCCCATCGAGGCACCCTACTAAGGTGCTATCGCTCCGCGTTCGCGGCCTTGGCAGCATAGGCGGCATAGGTCCGGATAGTCAGGCGCTGCGCTTTTCACTGCGAAACCTGTCTCTTGACGGTTTGAGCGCACTTTTTGTCTAAAAACAGTCTTGATGGAAGACAATCGTACCGTCCTAGCGGAGAAAATCATACGCTGAAATAGCGCTCGAGGAAGCGTTTAACAAATACTGTCGGGTGCAGTCTGCTAAGTTTTACTGTTTTATTTACTCTGCTGAACCGAAGATGGTCTCAAGCAGAACGCATATTGACTGTCTGATATCCAGCGAGACAAGCAATTTTAAACAATCATCTAAAGTTGCCCGTTGGTTGCAATACTTTGTTTTGATTAAATTTCGAGTCCGAGCCGGGTTCAATATATCATCTAAAGTTGCCCCGTTGGTTGCAATACTTTGTTTTGATTAAATTTCGAGTCCGAGCCGGGTTCAATATATTGCTGCTATGAAATATTTCAATGGCGATTTTATTTGATCTGGAGCCAGTCGATTGCGATCCACGCATCGCGATCGCGGATGTAGGGTATCGTGTGCATCTTCCTTCTGAGTGAGTGCTCAGTCAGCTCGAGCATATCCCAGGTGGTTGGCCCGATTGTTATGGCATTTACTATTATCGATCGCGATCTAACCTGAAACGGACCGACGACGAATTATTGCCCGTGTGACACAGCTGGCATCAAAAAATACCCTTAATATATTTACACTGTTCATTAATCCAACTTTGAATTTTATTTACTCTTCGATCTTTTCTTATGGCCCATATGGTATATCGATGCCGCAGTCAAGTCAATACGGGTCTCATGCTTTCGGACCATTGCTAAGGTGATATATCTCAGGTTGCTGACGTTTCATAGCATCACATATATGCTACAGAAAAGCAGGGCAATATTGCTTTTTTGTAACATAGCACGCGCAAGTTTTTAAAGATCGCATGCGACAATAAACACAAGCGGTCTGAATCGGACTCTTCAGTTTTTGTTCGTACTCTTTATTCATGTGTTTTATTATGAAGTCACTTGTTGCTTCATACATAAATGATTATCATGCTGTGTGCTTGCTCTTGTAACAGAAGGAAAGGCAAGAAACAAAAGTGGTGATCGTACCATTGATTCTTTTTTTTTTTTTTTACAGTCTACAATACACTAAAATTTCAGCAAAAAGGCCCAGCAACAATAAACAAGTAAAAATGTAGAAATGCACCGCTAAAGGTTTTGGAGAAAGGCCGCACATGACACGCAATTTTAAAATAGTATAGAGACCAATTTTTGGTGATTTTTTTTTTCTTTCTTGCTAATGATGCGCAAGATATTTCTATCTCCACGTGGTTTTTCGCCTAGCACCGCTAAGTAATTTATAATTGATTTTACTTTCTTCACCAGTTTCGGCTTCGGTTTCAGCAGCCGAGCGGTTATTGTACGGTCAAAATCAAGTCTAGGTCACGCGCGGGACTAAAAAAAAAAAAAAAAAAAAAAAAAAAAAAAAAAAAAAAAAAAGCTTTCAATCGCAGATCGACTTACTTAGCGCCTCATTTTGCGCCTTCATTAGAGCCATTTGCTTCTACGCTCCAGCCAGTTTTCTCTTTGCTCTTCTCGGAGCGCGAGAAATGTTGCTGCATTCTGGTTGCATGATTGCTTCCTTTTCCTGCGCATCTTGTTCTGTGTAAGCCTCCGCTGGTATTTGCATTAAGTTATCCCCTTCAGAGTCGACGGTCAAGCGACACTTTTCTGCAAAATACATTCCCATGAATGATATGTGTTTTTCTGAATCAGGTTTCAGTCCACATCCGGAAGAAAAACCCTCCAGTGCACTCTGCCTATTAGCTCTTCAGCTTTAACTATTGTTGTAGCCTACGCGCTTGTTTTTTTTTTTTTTTTCGAGAATATACACTGTAGCGTCCGCAGAACTGCATTCAGAAATCAAGCTTTCAAAAGTTACCATTTTTTCTATGTACAAATAGTGGCAAAGAAAGTATGTTTTTTTTTCGGCTCGATAACGCGTGTATGATATACAGATCCAGCAGGTGCGAATTCGGTTAATTTGGTCCAAGTTGCAGTGATGGAAATTGAGTCAAACGGATGCTCTGCTCGTCTGCTAATGCAGGAATGAGTTCTTGCTCGGCTCTTCAGCTGCTGCCGGCTCCTCGGAAGCATTGTCAAACATCCTGTGCGGTCCATCCATGGCTATCGTCTGCAACAGCCGGCAATACCGGCACTTCGCTTTTGTCGTTTAGCGGCCGGTTGGTCACAGAGGTTCCTCAC
Source organism: Amblyomma maculatum (assembly GCF_055883805.1). NCBI lineage: Eukaryota > Metazoa > Arthropoda > Arachnida > Ixodida > Ixodidae > Amblyomma > Amblyomma maculatum. Next base: position 15,328,601 of record NC_139349.1, on the reverse strand, counting down.
CTTCCTTTTCGATGTCTTCTTAGGCAGAAGATGGTTCGGATAATGGCCGAATACCGCTGGCACGGCTTCGGGCTTAATAAGGCGTGGTCTCTAGCGAGCTCGTTGACGATGCCGCTCACCGTCATATTGAACGTTATCTCGATGTAGCTCTCCTCCAAATGTTTTTCGCAGACAACACACGTTGTAGTCAACTTGTGGTCATTTCTTTTCATCAGCAGCTTCCCCTCCGCAAGCTGCGCAGGGTCCGATGGCACACCGAACGTAGAAACTTAGTTCTGATTCGAGCGGCAGCCACTCCGACAGAGCGGCACGAAACATGTCTTTTCCCTGCCCTGATGCTTTATTTTTAGCATCATTAGTCGTTGAAATTAAATCCCTCTGATGAATGCAAGGAACAGAACGACTAAAACAAAAGAAAAGCTAGACGCGTCAAAAGCGCTTCGAACCGTTGAAGGCACGGCCGGCGCAACTGCGGCAAATCAAGGGCGCGCCGGCGGCCGACGGCGTCGACGGCACGATGGATGGATGGAATATAGGAGCGTCACCGTTGAAACGGGGTGGTAGCAGTAGCTTGCTCATTTTTCTCCATATATCTTAATTATTGATTTAGAATTGTTAACTAAACCATCATTCTATTTATTAAATTTTTGTTTCTACATTACTAACATTATGTCACTTCTCTGCTTTTAAGCCACCAATCTTCCAGCCGTTTTTTGCTAGTTTCCACCGCCGGTTTATTCACCCGGCCACTGTTATCTCTAAACCCCAGAGCTTCAGGAACAGTGATTGCGCCTGCATCAACTTCCGGATGGATACCATTGCATTCGAGTATAATATGGTCAATTGTTTCACTGGAGTTTCCACATACAGCACATGCGTCATCTCCATTGTTAAACTTCTTTTTGTAGCTGCGTGTTCTAAGGCACCCTGATCTAGCTTCAAAAAGTAGGGCACTGCTTCTTGAGTTACCAAAGAAATCTTCCTTCCTGATCTGCATTTTCCACTTTCGGTATAATTCCCCACTCTGTTTTTTTTTTCTATCGAATTTATCCAATTTTTACCTTCTGTGTTTTTCACCTGTTGCTTAATGCAGTTTATTTCTCCGTCCTTGTTACTAGCATACTTACTAGTTAGTTTCCTATTTCTTTTCCTCCATTGTGAGTCAACGCTTTTTAGGTACAGGTATTTAAATACCTTAGCTGCCCATCTGTTACTGTCCAATTTCCTCAGGCGTTCCTCATATAATATTTTACTCTGAGCTTCCCGTACTTCGAAAGATGCCCAGCCCATATCTCCCTGTACCGCCTCATTTGTAGTTTTGCCGTGGGCACCTAGTGCTAATCGTCCAACGGATCTCTGATTTGTTGCTCACCTTTACGATGAGCAGCGCCCCTGGCGGCCAAAGTTGGAAGGCATCGCCGGCGCGGCCACCTCCTCCCATTGGGAGACCCCTCCGCACGGCACACTAGCAAGTACAGTGCTCTAGCTAGCAAGTATATTTTAGGCACTATATAGTTGCATGGAGAAAGGAAAGAACTTCTTTGTTGTGATCTGTAGTGGTGATAGTGATGGGGGATGTCTTGACTCCCTTTGTGCAGATAGCAAACACGAACACATGAACACATGATGATGCAAGCAATGCAAGACCAACAGGGCCATGGAACAGGGCTATGGCAGCGAGCGCTAACTTTGAACCGTTATGCAGACCTTTATGCCTTTATCATTGGAATTGGAATTGGTTTACTGATTCCTCGTACAAGCGAGATGAAGCAGGGACTAAAGGCTATGTGAAAGCCTGGCAAAGGTTTCTGCCCCCGACAGAGATTCTGACATTAAACATTTACAAACATGTATCAGTAACAGTTTGTCATTACACACAATGTTAGGATAAAAACGCACATAATACCGACACTGGAATACGGTTACAATTACAATATGGGCGCGCATATAGTCGCTCATCGCACAGAGATAACGAAGAGCTTCATAAGCTCCTAGGATAGGATAAGATAAACTTTACTGCTCTACTTTAGAGATTTTGCCGACAGAGTTCCTCCATCTTCTTTGGGTCGATGGAGTGGCTCCTAAATCTATTCTCTTTTCTCCCGGGAGGGGTTTAAATCTGACGCCGCAACTCTAGGATACCATGCTGCGCTGCTCGCACCCCGGGCTCCAGCTAGCCGCCATCCAGCTGGCCTGGGACGCCGCCGGCCAACAACGTCTGCAGGCCTGCATCTGAGGCGGGGCACCCGCCATCCATCCCAAGCGACGGAGGGCCGAAGCCTCTTCATCCGCTGGAATAAATAAAAAGTTCTGCTCTCTCTCTCTCTCGCTGACATAAGTTCAGATGACTAGCGGTCAGATAGATATCGGCACTTTCGATAACGACGCAAACTCGGAATTCGGCCCCTGCTGTTTTAACGCCATAATGTTAGGCGCCATCCTCCAGACGGTTGCCATGATGTAATACATTTGGCAGGGGCTGCCAACTCGGACCTCTCCTGCCTCTCGTCATATAAGAATCAACGTTGATCAGAATAAGCCTGCAGCTAGACTCTTGCATTCACGTTACCCCTAGGCTAGCCACCCAACCTAGGCCACGCCAGTACGTTCATATGACTTAATTGGTTAAATCGTGACCTCCGAGATCACCTCCGCGCGCACCGGGGGTAATCTCGGAGGCCATGGTTAAATCGAGAGGCTCTATATGTGCACCCGCTAGGCGCCGCCACCGTAGAAGCTGCGTTCAGCGTCAGGCTCCCTCCGCGTCTCCGCTGGGAGGTCGTCTGCTAGCAGTGTGCCGCTGATTGTAGGGGCGGGATTTGGAGCTGTTAGTAAGGTTGAGAAATTATTTCGAGGTGCAAACATCAGGGAACGAAGCTTTTGTAGCGAGAGCTACACTACGCTAGGCGTTTCGCCTCTTCGCCGTGATCGCATTTTCCTCGTGGTCACACTCACCTTGAGCCGTTGCCTAGCAACCGCTAGAAGAAGAAGAAGAGGTGAAGAGATTGTGGAGGGCAGTAGCTGGCAGCTGACATGGCCGATTGATTGATTGATTGATTGATTGATTGATTGATTGATTGATTGATTGATTGATTGATTGAATGAATACTTTATTGAGCGCATGGGAATTCTTGGAGTGGCGGGTGGTCCGCCTATTCCGCGGCAGCCCAGTGGCCTGCGCCACAGCGTGGCCCCTGCGAACCAGTCCTCGTTGTTGGTCGGGGTCCGCGCTGTGCAGAACGGCCTCCCACTGCTCCAAATTGGGATTAGGAAGTTTATCGATAAAGGGATTTAATTGGCATGCCCACACCATCTAAAACGTCGTAGCTATTTCTCCACAGCGTGGGCACTCATGGTGTGTAAAACATTAATTGGACGTAGGGCTTCCTGACAATACTTTTGGCAGGAGCTGCCAACTCGGGCCTCTCCTTTCATATGAGAGGGTGATATCATAATCAGCCTGCAAAAACCTTTGCATTCACGTTATCCCTAGGTCATGTAGGGAAGTCACGAAGGTGGGAGGGAAAACAGAAAGAGGTGCCGACGTAGTGGAGGGCTTCGGCGCCCCACCACGTAACAGACACTATCGCCTCATCGCCCTTTAGTGGTCAAAAGTGCCCCCTATGGCATAAAGTTGAAACTATAGAGTAAACTGATATGTGCAAAAGAATGTCGTTACTTTCAAGCCGAACCTAAGCGCAGCCATGCAGATAGCTATCGCATAACTCCAGGATTTACCCCAAGCTAAACCACTGCTAATTTTTATTTGAAGCATAGAGTAAACTGCTATGTACAAAAGAATGCCTTTACTTCCAAGCCGAACCTTAGCATAGCCATGCAGATATCACATAACTCCAGACCACAAGCTAAACCACTACTAATTTTTATTTAGGCCATATGTACGCAGTGAAGAAGATAATTTCGTGTGATTAGGTCCTAACAGCTCGGTGCGTTGCGCAGACAAGCATCAGTGCGCCATCGATGGCATGAAATCGGCGCACATTTTCATCAAGCCGGCACGGCGCGAGGCCCACGCGGCGTCGCGTGGAAAGCATGGAGAAAAAAGCCTCCTTCCCCGCGCGGGAGAGCGCGTAGCTTTGTACGCGTTGCCGTCACCCTCTTTCCCATTGCCCGGGGAGGACGGTGGTTCATCGGTCTGGAATCCGCCAGAAAATTCCGGAATTTTCTATGGGACCTAGCCAATGACGACGCGCGGCTCGACGGGAGGAAGAGAGAGCGCTCTAACCAGCGAAGCTAAGTGTGTGTGCACGCTAGCTTTGGCGCGTGTTAACAGACAGACGCGGCGCGCCCTATTTAAAGAGACCGCGCCGCTTGTGCAGTCAGTCAGTCAGTGTTTGCGACGTGTTCGCCTGTGCTTCGGCTGGACTCCCGGGGATCACCCGCTGCTGGCAAGCCCACGGACCTGCAAGGGAGCGGCGCTCGTCTTGTATGGCGGCCACATCGTGACTCTTGAGGCGTCGGACTGCAACAGTGCCCGGTGAACAATTTGGTGTTTGTTTATGAACTCTATCATGTTTGATCTGTTGTAAAGCCTCTATGTTATTGAATACCTCTGTAAGTGCATGCTTAGCGTTTGTATTCTGTGAACCTCTCGTCTGTGTATTTCAATTGATCTTGTGTATTCCTTTGTATCGTCTCTTGCTGTACATAAATTGTGTTTTGTTTGTTACTTCTGACTCCGATCCTTACTCTGGTTTGAACCGGCGACAGCTGGGTACCAAACGACCACCCCCTTCTGTCACTACAAGGTAGTTGAATTCCGGCTGAGCTTGCCACGCAAGTCGAGGGCATCTCCTTTGCGACCTGAACAGCTACCCCCACTCACTCTAAGGGTGTGTGGGAGTGTGCGCACCGTTAAGGGCGCATCGTTAATAATACCCCCTAATTATTAACGGGTGACAATTATTCTGGCGTCCGCGACAGGACGTTTGGTGCATTCAAGCTCAGAGGACGGAGAACGAGTTGGAAGAGTTTACGAAGAGGTCGTAAACGGCGTAACAGCAGAGCGATAGCGAGAGGTACCGCGCTGAAGCGGTTGTGAGGGTCCATTGAGAGTGCTATATGTTAGCATTAGGCAGTTCAGATTAAAGATGAATCTCAAGGAGATTATTGCGTTGGGCCTAGAGAAAGGTCTTAAAGGAGCTGAACCGCGTGAATGGGTGGACCGAAAAGAAATAGAGGTTCGAGAAGAGGCTGATAAGGAAAGAGAGAGTCAGCGAAAAGAAAATGAGAGGCGAAGGCTGATTTATATAGAAGCCTCTGAGAATGAAGAACAGAGGAAAAGATACAAGGCAGAGAGCTCTCGAGTAGCTGCTGAAAATGCCCGATTAGGGGCGCCAAGAGAAAGGGCAAGAGCCCGAGAAGTAACCGAAATAACCCATTTTTGGGAGAGAAGAAAAAGAAAGCGCCCGAGGATGGGCAGTGAAATATCAAAAGGCGCAAGAAACAAAATTTGACCACCAGGAGAAAATGCTTTCATTGAAGGTCAAAGAAGCGCCTATGAAGAGTGAGAGGCAGCAGACAGCGCTAGCCAAATGAAGGGGCAATAGTGAGAAATTATTCCGGCCCCAAGTGAAATGCTACAGGTGCAATAAGGTAGGGCACTATGCCTCAGATTGCCGTAACAACCTTGTGCACACAGGAATGGTTAATTGTTTTAGTTGTGGTGGTAAGGGACATAAAGCAGTGCATTGTCCAAGGAAGCCATTCCTACAGCCGTCATGCGTCTGCGACTCTTCATTTGAACGCTGCGATGAAGACGTCGGCATCGACAGTGTGCAACAAAAGAGCTGGGAGAAAACTCCAGTATTATGCACTGTTGCGTGCACCGCGCCGGGATCCAAGAGTGCTGGAATTCCGATTCTCAGCGGAAAAATTCGAGGCAAATCGATTTCTGTACTGACAAGCACAGGGAGCACTGCAGTGTTTATAAAAAGAGAATTAGTTCTTGATGAAGAGCTTACCGGAGAAATGACTCCTGTGCTTTTCCTCGCTGGTTCCGCTAAACTGTTTCCTGAAGCCAAAGTGCATGTGAAGACTCCGATCTTCACCGGCGTTGCGACTGCGATATGCATGCAACACCTAGTGTACGATCTAATCTTGGGTAGCATCAAGGACGTGGGACCACCAAATCCCGAAATTTGTCACGCCGACGAGGCCGAAGAGATGTTTGCTCCCAAAGCAAAACGAACTCAGTCAGATGAGTGGTGTACATTAGGTATGCCTACACAGAGAGAAATGAAGGCTCAGGACACAAAGTTCCAACTATCTGACTCTGGAGAGAAAATGGGCATTACTATCGAGGTTGACGAACTAGAAAATGTTGCTAAGTGCTCTACTGCTTACTGCCCGGCTGCGGAACCGCAGCTGCATGCGGCTACATTGTTTGAAAAGGTACCGACTGGCTCCCTGACCTCCACTGAAGAGGGTGAGACTAGCTTCAAGGGTCAGGTAAGGTTGTGGAACAGTCCGTTCCCGCGACAGTATGTTCAGAAAGAAAACACTTTTCAGGAGCTAAGATTTCTAAAGAAAGTGAGATTGTCCCCTCCAAAATGACAGGTTGCGGCGAAGCTGTGAAGGTAGTTATCGAGCCAGAAACCTCTTTCGCGTTTTCAACGCCTGAAGATGAAGAAGGGCAGGATTGTAGCTCCTTATTAAATGACACCATGGCTGAGTGCATGAGTGACCGGGATGAGGAGCTTTCAAATAGCAGTGAGCACGAAAGCTTGGATGAAGGTGGCAGTGCAGATCCTAACCTTGAGGATTCAGAAATGGAAGAAAGCAAAGACTGCACTGCAATGAAAATGTTCAAGAAACATTTTAAGGAACGGGATGTAACTGAAAGTGAGGAGGATGAGTCTCCAGTTGCAACTGAGCTCTGCTTCAAGAAGGTACGACTGAAGGTCGTAAAGAAAAGAAAGAAAATGAAAAGGATTAAGGGAGAACAAAGTTCTCAAAAAGACGCTCCTTTCAGACAACAATGTTCTGATTATGCGCGTAAAACCAGATCAAACGTTCCTCGGCCAAAGGTGCGAATAAAAGTGGAAACGAAAAGAAACAAATCCAAACCTGCCAAGTCAGGCAAAGTCAACAGGGAAATGTCTCATAGAAAAAGAAGGAAGAAGCGGCTGAACGACTGGGTGCGCAAGCGCATGGAGAGCCGCCCAGACCGAGAAAGAATAAGACGGCGTCCTCGAAGCGCCGCTAGGCAAAGCAGAGTTAGTTCTGGCCAAGCTTCCGATCGGAAAGCAGAACTCAAGAGTAGAGGGAGGAACGAGATAAAATCGCGGATAAGAAATATCATTAGAACCAGAAAAAGAGCCAGGACACGCGAACGAAAGAAGCGCCAGTGCTTCGTAAGAAAGAGAACTGGCAGTTTGAGAAGAGCTCACCTGTTCCAAGGAAGAGCCACAAGCCGTTTTTGGAAATATAGGCGAAATAATGCCGTGGGTTTGTGCGCATCGCATTTGAATAATTTCTGCGTTGTTGATTCCTATGTGTATCCGAGAACAGTGTGATGCTATGTTTGTGAATTTCATGGCATTGATGTGTGAATTTTGTAATGTGTTATTACAGTTTGTGAAATTTGTGCAATGTGTGTGATGTGGACATTTGCCCCATATACTTGTGAGCGTATGCATGTGCGCGCGATGTTCGTGGTTGTTGTGAATATTGTGGGACAATATTCTTTAAGGGAGGGGCAGTGTGACGAAATCGGCGCACATTTTCATCAAGCCGGCACGGCGCGAGGCCCGCGCGGCGTCGCGTGGAAAGCATGGAGAAAAAAGCCTCCTTCCCCGCGCGGGAGAGCGCGTAGCTTTGTACGCGTTGCCGTCACCCTCTTTCCCATTGCCCGGGGAGGACGGTGGTTCATCGGACTGGAATCAGCCAGAAAATTCCAGCATCTTCTATGGGACCTGGCCAATGGCGACGCGCGGCTCGACGGGAGGAAGTGAGAGCGCTCTAACCAGCGAAGCTAAGTGTGTGTGCACGCTAGCTTTGGCGCGTGTTAACAGACAGACGCGGCGCGCCCTATTTAAAGAGACCGCGCCGCTTGTGCAGTCAGTCAGTCAGTGTTTGCGACGTGTTCGCCTGTGCTTCGGCTAGACTCCCGGGGATCACCCGCTGCTGGCAAGCCCACGTACCTGCAAGGGAGCGGCGCACGTCTTGTATGGCGGCCACATCGTGACTCTTGAGGCGTCGGACTGCAACAGAGCCCGGTGAACAATTTGGTGTTTGTTTATGTAACTCTCTCGTGTTTGATCTGTTGTAAAGCCTCTATGTTATTGAATACCTCTGTAAGTGCATGCATAGCGTTTGTATTCTGTGAACCTCTCGTCTGTGTATTTCAATTGATCTTGTGTATTCCTTTGTATCGTCTCTTGCTGTACATAAATTGTGTTTTGTTTGTTACTTCTGACACCGATCCTTACTCTGGTTTGAACCGGCGACAGCTGGGTACCAAACGATCACCCCCTTCTGTCACTACAAGGTAGTTGAATTCCGGCTGAGCTTGCCACGCAAGTCGAGGGCATCTCCTTTGCGACCGGAACAGCTACCCCCACTCACTCTAAGGGTGTTTGGGAGTGTGCGCACCGTTAAGGGCGTATCGTTAATAATACCCCCTAATTATTAACGGGTGACAATCGAAAACCATCAAATTAAAGGTAAGAAATATATTTGCTGGCTTTTAGCATCCTGACTGTTGCGCTGTTAGCTTTATGCAATATATTAACCGGCCCGGATTACCGCTACATTCTTACAACTTTAAGTGATGCCTGTGAAAGCGACCGGAACAACAATTTGCACTTGCTTTTGTATAGCTGTCGGAGAAACACGGTCGTAGGACGGGTGCCCTTCGTTCGATTTTGCATTTCCCACGAAATGGCTGCTGCATATCTTGGATTTCGCCGAAGGCACCCAATCCGTGTCATCTTCGCTGCAGAGGTAAATAAAAACAAATAAGCAGCATACTCTGCTACGCGCATGCAATGAACGATCTACGGCGCCTTAATTTACACAACGTCATGTATGTACAGCATGCACGACAATTATGCCGAGAAACGTCCCTTTTGAGCATTTAAGACTTTAAGTGCCTACTTCTACGGCATGATGTGCGTAAAAAAAAAAAAAAACGGAGCTTAAATTCACTTTTCGCAAAGACCAAGGCGAATCCAGTGCTGCCGTCATTCCGTCTCACGATGCCGCTTTGGGAAGCCATGAAATTTTGCTTCAGCTGGCGATTTCCTGTAAGTATTACTGCATCCTACAACACAGCAGTGTGTCCGGCTATTTTTGTGCGCCATTTATGATCGAGAAAGAAGCGCAGAGCTCATCCTGACGACGCGCACGTACAGCACGCGACACATCTCTGCGGGCGCCGTCGTCTGCCGTAATTAACCTTCGACAGGGACGCGGTCGCCGCCGCAAGTGTGCTTCGATGCGCGCGCTCCCCTACACTACATGGGCGTAGCCTGGTGTGGTGTGGGGGCCTTGTGAGATATCATTAATCCCACCCCCCTCCGGCCTTCCCGGAAATTTTCTAGTACTGTCATGCACCGCCGAACAAAATTATTACCGACAGCGAAAATCATCAGTACATTATCTTTCACACCTGAAAATATATTTCGGCGCGAGTATTGCGAACTCGGATGGATTTCGGGGCAGTTACATTTATGCATCTGATCCCTCGACAAATACTATATAAGGAGAAGGCCAAGCTGCAGCGAGAATCTCCCCTTTGTGCAAAATTTCTAGCTGCGTCAAATGTTTCGCGTTACTGGCATCCCAACCGAGGCCCGCTTTCGAAGGACCGAAGTAACAGTGACGGCGGAAAGGAAAAAGAAAACTGTGCTCGCAAGGCGCGTACGTGTGACTGAGGGAGGCGCGTGCGCTTCAGCGTTTCCTATCAGCAGCGATGCATCAGCACCGGGGGCCCGACTCATTTTCCGCGGATGACACACCTTCAGACGACTTAATATTGGACTGGTCCTCCGATGGAGACTTCGGTAAGTCTCTCTTACAACGTCTGAGTGCATGGCCAAGTGCGATTTTCGCTTCCACGGCAAGGGGCCAACCCGTCGGTCGGCTTCACATAGCTTTTCATGCGCCCGCCGCTTTCGATCGTGGTTTGGCTTTTAGCGTTTCTATGTTCTCGTCTCGTTCTGTGTTTTGTCGTCTGCTCGCCAGGACAACGCATCGCATGCCCACCATTCTTTTTCCATGCATTACCTTGGGCCAAGGAAAATTTTGAGTGCACTTGCCAAAGCAATCCACGAGCGTTTATTGCCCCTCAGCGCACAATCTCGCCGCAGAGTTAAGCGCTAACCATGGCGGTCACGTAGGGAAGAATTTTGCAATTCCCGAAGAAGCAGGAACTGTGCACTGTTGGTTGGTTGGTTGGTTCATAGGAAGGGAAAGGCGCAGTATCTGTCACACTTGCTCTGTGGACACCTGAACCGCGCCGTAAGGGAAGGGATGAAGGTGGGAGTGAAGGTGGATAGAGAGAAAGGGGGCCGTAGTGGAGGGCTACGGAGTAATTTCGACCACCTGGGGATCTTTAACTTGCGCTGACATCGCACAGCACACGGACGCCACTTCGTTTCGCCTCCATCGAAACGCAGCCGCCGAGGCCGGGATTCGATCCCGGGAACTCCGGCACAGTAGTCGGGCGTCTTACCACTGCACCACCCCGGAAGGCCAACATTTCTGCATGGCATGAGCGCCCTTTGCGAATAGTGGTGAAAGCAGCGCGGTTTCGCTCGTGGCGGTGATAAGGCGCGAGCATCAGTATGGGGCCCGGCGCCCCCTCGCTCTCTTCTGCGCATGGTATTGACCTCGGCGGCTGCGTTTCGATGGAGGCGAAACGAAGAGGCGTCGTGTGCTGTGCGATGTCAGCGCACGTTAAAGATCCCCAGGTGGTCGAAATTACTCCGTCGCCCTCCACTACGGTTTCTCTTTCTCTCTTTCCACTTTCACTCCCATCTTCCTCCCTTCCCTTACGGCGCGGTTGCGGTGTCCACAGAAATCAAGTGAGACAGTTACCGCGCCTTTCCCTTCCTATAAATAAAATAAATCGGCGGCTGCGTTTCGATGGAGGCGAAACGAAGAGGCGTCGTGTGCTGTGCGATGTCAGCGCACGTTAAAGATCCCCAGGTGGTCGAAATTACTCCGTAGCCCTCCACTACGGCTCCTCTTTCTCTCTTTCCACTTTCCCTCCCATCTTCCTCCCTTCCCTTACGGCGCGGTTGCGGTGTCCACAGAAAATCAAGTGAGACAGTTACCGCGCCTTTCCCTTCCTCTAAATAGATCAGTCAACAGAAAACAAGTGAGACCGTTACCGCGCCTTTCTCTTCCTGTAAATCAATCAGGTGCAGTGGTAAGACGCCCGACTACTGTGCCGGAGTTCCCGGGTTCGAACCCGACCGCGGCGGCTGCGTTTCGATGGAGGCGAAACGAAGAGGCGTCCGTGTGCTGTGCGATGTCAGCGCACGTTAAAGATCCCCAGGTGGTCGAAATTACTCCGTAGCCCTCCACTACGGCTCCTCTTTCTCTCTTTCCACTTTCATTCCCACCTTCCTCCCTTCCCTTACGGCGCGGTACGGGTGTCCACAGAGCAAGTGTGACAGTTACTGCTCCTTTCCCTTCCTGTGAACCAATTTAACCAATTTTTGATCAGCTACAGTGCCAGTAGCAGGCCCATGCATTTTCATTTCCTTTTTCCTACAGCCACAATAGCAACATTTCTGCAAGCGCCGCCGATTGCAGAACTCCGCTATCAAGCGACGGTGGCGCCACCTTTAGGTCGACCTCGCAGCGAATAGGTAGCCCTTCCTCAGTAGAACAATGAGTCATACATACATGCCCCGTGAGGTGTGTGGTGAAGTGTGGCTGTTCCTGGCCCCGCGGGGCTGGGTCGGTAGGTCAATGCCGCTTGCGGTAGGGACTAGCCAGGCACCGAATTTTTATCTGTTGTAGGCGGTCATTGCACCCGCCACCGCTAAGGTGATGTACGACGGCGGTTGCGGCGCGCTCTTTGTCTCCCTCTTTGTCTTCTCTACTTTCTCTCTTCTGTTCGCACGAGGCAGCGGGGGGCCCCGCCGGGGTGCGTATTTGGGTTTGCTCGGTACGGTGGCTCCGCAAGGGACAAAGCAACAGAAGAGACGAAGAAAACGGGCTGTTCCGACTAGCATCTACCGCCCCCAGGAGCCGAGCGGCCTAGCGATTAGCGGTGCATGCTTTTTCAGTGGGCGTCACGTTGGACGCGGCACTAGCTTGAGACAGCCTATAATACTATAACTGGTTGGTTGGTTGGTTTGTGGGGTTTAACGTCCCAAAGCGACTCAGGCTATGAGAGACGCCGTAGTGGAGGACTCCGGAAATTTAGACCACCTGGGGTTCTTTAACGTGCACTGACACACTATTATTATTAGTAGTAGTAATAGTAGTAGTAGCACTAGTAGTAGTAGTAGTAGTAATAGTAGTAATAGTAGTAGTAGTATAGAGGAAGACTCGTTACACTAAGTTGGCACTGAATTGTCTGTAGATAACGGCCAAATTAACTGGCTAAATATCTTCCCAGTTTTAATTATTAATGATAATAATATTAATTGGTTCACAGGATGGGAAAGGCGCAGTATCTGTCACACACGTGTCTGTAGACACCAAGAGATGAAGGTGTCCACAGACACAAGTGTGACAGACACTGCGCCTTTCCCTTCCTGTGAACCAATCATTATTATTATTATTAATTAAAACTGTGAAGATAATATTTAGCCAGTTAATTCAGCCGTTAACTAGACAATTCAGTTCAATTCAATTCAGACATAATAATAATATTAATAATAATAATTAGCAGAGAAATATTACTGTGTATTATTATTATTATTATTATTATTATTATTATTATTATTATTATTATTATTATTATTATTATTATTATTATTATTATTATTATTATTATTTAGTAGTAGTAGTAGTAATAGTATTATAGGCTGTCTCAAGCTAGTGCCGTGTCCAACGTGACGCCCACTGAAAAAGCATGCGCCGCTAATCGCTAGGCTGCTCGGCTCCACGGGGCGGTAGATGCTAGTCGGAACAGCCCGTTTTCTTCGTCTCTTCTGTTGCTTTGTCCCTTGCGGAGCCACCGTACCGAGCAAACCCAAATACGCCGCCGGGGTGGTGCAGTCGTAAGACGCCCGACTACTATGCCGGAGTACCCAGGTTCGAACCCGACCTCGGCAGCTGCGTTTCGATGGAGGCGAAACGAAGAGGCATCCGTGTGCTGTGCGATTTCAGAGCTGTTGTTGTGGCTGTAGGAAGAAGGAAAAGAAAATGCACGGGCCTGCTGCTGGCTCTGTAGGTGAGCCACCTCCGCTGCCTCGTGCAGACAGAAGAGAAAAAAAAAACTGATTGATTTATAGGAAGGGAAAGGCGCGGTAACCGCCTCACTTATTTTTCTGTGGACACCTCAACCGCGCCGTAAGGGAAGGGATGAGGGTGGGAGTGAAAGTGGAAAGAGAGAAAGGGGAGCCGTAGTGGAGGGCTACGGAATAATTTCGACCACCTGGGGAATGAATGAATGAAAACTTTATTTCCACCGAAAAGGAGCCCCTCATCTCCCGCCCCCGGCACGTAGGCCGGGGAGCGGGTCAGGAGGGCCCCGCAGGCTGAGGTTAGGTGAGGTTACAAGCACTCTTCACGGCCTCAGCCGCCAGGCGGGTCGCGTGCCGCTGAACGGTGGGATCTCCGCTCCGCAGCCAAACGGCCAAACCTCCCAGGCTTCTCTACTATCAATGTTAATGCCGGCGCGTGGGGAATCGGCGCATTGCCATATTATATGATCTAGCGTGCCTTTTTGTCCGCAATTTTTACATTTAGAATCTTCTTCCTCCCCGGTCTGTGTTAAGAAAACCCAGACAGGGCAGATGTAGTTATCGGCTTGTAATCGCCTCCAGATGCGTGCCAATGCGTGCTTCACTGTTAGTGAGAGACCGATCTGGGGGAGGGTATACTTTTCGATCTAATTTGTAAGATTCCGTGATCTCATTGTATGTGATAGCGCAATCTTTAATTCCCTTGCATTCGGGCTGTTCTACCGCTGCCCGGTGGTAGAGATATCGGGCCAGTAGGTGCGCAGTTTCGTTGCCAGGGACAGACCCGTGTGCTGGTATCCATATGATAGATATGGTTCTAGTAATGGGATTTGTGAGAAGAATCTTTTTGGCCTCCTCTGAGATCCGTCCTTTTGCAAAATTCCAGACAGCCGTTTTGCTGTCGCTGATTATAGTTTTGGCCTGTGTACCAGTGCATGCGAGCGCTATTGCGACCTCTTCAGCTGTATTAATGTCACGGGTGCGTGTTGAGGCCGCAATTTTAGGTGCACCTTCTCCATTTATTACTGCCGAGACAGCTGCTCCGTGTCGTCCGCATGATGCGTCTACATAAGCAACTTCATCGACTGCTTTGCGTTTCATTCTTTTAGCGATGGCTTTGGCTCTGTGTTTGCGTTCTTTGTTGTAGTCTGGGTGCATGTTTCGAGGTAAAGGTGGTACCAGTATGTGTTCCCTTATGTTGGGAGGGATAGATGTTTTCGTCTGTGGGCCTCTGTCTGATTGGAGTCCGACCCAGTCTAGAATAGCTCTGCCTGTCTCCGTCTGACTTAGTCTTTCCATTTGAGAGATTCTGACAGCTTCAGTGAGCTCTTGCCATGTATTATGAATCCCCATTTTCTCCAGCTTCTCTGTTGATGTGGAGACAGGGAGGCCTAGTGCGCGTTTGACGCATTTTCGAATTATGACGCCGATTTTTTCACGTTCTGTCTTTTTGAGATTGAGAAAAGGTGTGGCATAACATATGCGATTGATGATGTAGGCCTGCGCCATTTTGAGTAGACTACGTTCCTTGAGACCGTGTCTAAGCCCTACTCTTCTTAATATGCCCGTAACTTGGGCTGCGTAGTTCTCCAATTTTTTGATGGTGTTTGTGTTCTGCCCTCTTGCTTGGAGGATCATTCCTAAGATTCTAATTTCTTCTACTTGTGGATCCGGGTAGTTTTCAACATTTATCTTTATGTCTGCTTTATTTTTCTTATATTTGGGGTTGTAGATGAATAGTTCTGACTTTTGCGGCGAGCAGGATAGACCGCGTTCCGCAGCGTGCTCAACCACCTAATTTGCGGCAGCCTGGAGTTTGTTCTCTATTTCTGCGTCGCTACCTTTATTTATCCAGATATTTATGTCATCTGCGTACATGCTAAATTTTAAGTCCGGTATTTGCTTTAGTTGTGCTGGTAGCCCCCTCATAGCAATGCTAAATAGAAAGTGAGACAAGACAGAGCCTTGTGGCGTTCCCTGTGGTCTTTAACGTGCTCTGACATCACACAGCACACGGACGCCTCTTCGTTTCGCCTCCATCGAAACGCAGCCACTGAGGTTGGGTTCGAACCCGGGTATTCCGGACAGTAGTCGGGCGTCTTACCACTGCACCACTCCGGCGGGGCATGCGGAGTAATTTCGACCACCTGGGGATCTTTAACGTGCGCTGATCGCACAGCACACGGACGCGACTAAGAGAAAATAGAGAAGAAAGAAAAGGAAGAGAGAGAAAGACGCGCGCTGCACCAACAGCCGTCGTCCCCCACCGAAGCGGTGGCGGGTGCAATGACGGCCTACAACAGATATAAATTCGGTGGCAGGCAAGCCTCCGCCGCAAGCGGCGGTGACCTACCTGTTCCAGCCCCATCAAGGGAGGTGCTGTATCAGAGTACGTTAAAGATCCCCATGTGGCCGAAATTACTCTGTAGCCCTCCACTACGGCTCCTCCTTCTCTCTTTCCACTTTTACTCCCACCTTTCTTTCTTCCCCTACGGCGCGGTTGAGGTGTCCACAGATAACAAGTGAGACAGTGATCGCGCCTTTCCCTTCCAATCAATCAATCAATCAATCAATCAATCAATCAATCAATCAATCAATCAATCAATCAATCAATCAATCAATCAGGCAGGCAGGCAGGCAGCGGAGGTGGCTCAGCTACAGTCAGTAGCAGGCCCGTGCATTTTCTTTTCCTTCTTCTTACAGCTGCAAACGTGCCCCGCCGGGCGTTCGGGTCCGTGCGGCGCCATTTATTTGGCATTTCCTCGAACGCCTCAACACACACCATATGTAGAAGCAGACTCAGTGCAGCAGGCATCAGCGGCGTTTCAAATTGGTTTACAGGAAAGAGAAGGCGCTGTATCACATGTCTTCGCGGACGCCTTAACCGAGTCGTAAGGAAAAGTTGGAACCGGTGCTTAATCATGTGCCTTTCTTTAAGCATAACCACAGCCATTTTTTTATTGTCGAGGTATCAAAATACGTTGAGAAAACTGTGAGAAGCGTATTTATAGTGCCATGTAAATCTGTTGCAACATTTTTTTTTCGAAGGCTTGGCAGTTTTCTTTGCATGCGAGCTGCAAAATTTTGTTCATCTCTTGAACTTTTAATTCACGGTAAACTGCTCCATGCAGAAGCCGGGATGACCGCGACCGCGCAAAGAGATGTTATTTTAGTTTTTATTGGCCTCAAGCAATTTCACGCCCACTTGTGACGTCAAAATCATTATTCAGCAATATGAAACCGAAACTGGTGTATAGATGCACAGTCATGGCCGGTGAGACAAACTGAGTCAGAATGGGCATGGCACAATAAAACGCGCAAAAACATCGTTAATTTGGATATCACATGAGAGAATGTGCGAATTAACCTAAGGCCGTGTTGTAGGATTTAACCAAGGAGGTGGTTGAACAGTTGAACCGAACCACACACACGCACACAATACATTTATTGTGAAGTAACTACCGCCCCTGGCGTTTATTACGAAAAGCATTCTACTGAGCTTGCTCGTATTCTACCTCGGACTGCATGGGCTGCTAGGAACAGTGGCGGCCGCGTTCAATGGCGCCGTCGGTGCTGGTGGTATGTGTCCGGTGTTCCGAAATACCGTGCGCTGCTTATTTTAAATTAACGCTTGATGCGAGTGCAACGTGGGGTACGGGGTCAGTTTTGTAATTGTGTTGCGGGAGGGCATCGTCGCTATGTCCGCATAACGACGGTGTCGCCCGCACGGACCCTCTGTTGCTCCGGATGGCCAGTGGCATGCATGGACCGACGGAAGACTGCTGCAAATCGGGAGTTCGTCGGATAATTCAGCTCTCTGCGGCTACGCAGCTTTAAGGGATGCACGCAGACTGTAGGAACCCTCCCGAGGACAGCTATTTAATACTATAGCGGCCTACGGAAAGACCAGTAAGTGCCTGGTTTCACTCTACCCCGCATGCTGGTGTGGACATTCCTGGTCCGCTTTATCTCGGCAAGTGAGCGCAGCTCTTGTCAACCGCCCGCGAGTTTGGCGGCAGTCCATTTAGGGAGTGCTGCTGATGCTTTCGCTGTAGGTTTCCGCTGCAAGGTGGGCAGTTGCTAAGAAACCCGGTCCTTCGGTGCTGATTGATCTCAGAAGCTTATGGTCCCATGTAATGACTGGCAGCTAGGGGCGGTTGGTTCTCAACAGGTGCGACCTTTGTCGAAGGGAATGGAGACGCAGTCAGTGAGCAGTATCGAAGCCGGAAAACAATTGAGCCTAGTATGCCACCGCGTCTTTATCAGTGCCAGTGACGTTCGTTTGAGCGGCCGGTATACGCGAAGGCCGATTAGCAGACGCTCTAAGCAAAAGCGACGAAGGGCAGGCGCCGGCTCACGCAAGGGCAGAACTTCAAGGCTTTACGCAGTTCGTCTGGGATTTTTTACTTGCCGCATTCAAGCCACTGACGGTCACCAGAACTGTGAAAGCAGAGCCCTTAAACAAGCGCTAAGAACAGGTCGGAAATGTATATCTCGTCTGGTTACAGTTTATGGCAGTGTCACCTGGACGGCCCATAAAACAAGGCAGGTTCTTCGGCATTTTATTTTTTATTCGGGTGCTTTCATATGAAGAGCGTAATCTGTTATGAATTTGAGCCCGTTTAGTGCACTCGCTGACCTGTGTTCTTAATTTTTCTGCATTATTTTCTTAATGCAACTTTAAGGTAGGAAGTTGAGGTGCTCTTTATCTTATTTCTGAGGGATAGTTTGTCACTGGGGTGCTGTTCAGCATATGTTTGTTTCCTGTACTCCAAACACGAACCACTGTTATGTTGGTGTGGCAATTTAGGGTTTCGTAATGATCAGTATGGGATTCTATGTGATGAACAGAACATTGGACAACAACAAAATGCTTTGCACTGTGTGCTTGGTACCTGCATTGCTTCCTGCCTCTTTTATATATTGGCAGCAAACTTCTCTTGTCATTAATTGCCCACTTGCCATGATTGACTTGTTCCAGAAGCATGAACTTAATGAGATATTACAGCCGAGAATGCGGCAGCATTGTGTTTCTCACTAGGCTTGGGTCATTTCACCGTGGAGCTTGATGCCATGATGAGATGTGAACCAACTAGCTAACATATATTACAGTCATCATTGAGTCTACTGGAGAATAAAGCACTCTCCATGCGTTTTTTGATTATCTCTGTCTTGACATAGGTCACTTTACATCTCAAATGTAGCCTCATTCTCTGCCATTCCCAAATATGCTTTCAGTCTCCTGATTTCCTTTCTCTCATTCAAAGGGCACATTCTCATCTGCAATTCGAGGATGTTATATGATCGATTACGGCCACTTAATTACAGTCACTGAGCCCTAAGAAAGTAGGGAGGGACCATGATGAATTGTCCAAAACAGTCGAGCAACATCTATGACTCAGAAATGTGAATGTGCCTCCAAAGATGCTGATAGCCTGTTATACATGTCACATGGCCTTCCCATGTCCACTTCTGCTTAATTTCAGCTACAATACCTATTTTCGTTCTTTTCCTGATCAGTGGCCTGTAAAGGAGCTTCTGGCCTATTTGGCAAGGCGACCACTGCACAACTTGACGCTGTTTTCTTTGCCCCTGTAATACAGGGCCCATGGAGGGCCTGGTCACTGAGGGGGTGCCGGGTTCTCCTCCCGAGTTCTGCACGGGAGTGGCAGGGGTCTCAGTGGGAGGAAGTGTACACAAGCGCAGCTGGCTGCAGTTGCGGCAAGCCGTCCGGCAGACACGCTGCCGCCTGTATGGCCTGGCCTCACGCCTGCCCAGCAGTGTCACCTTTGGCAAGGGCCGCCTCTACTTTCTCAGCCCGCTGACAGAGGGACGCGAGAGCAGCCTGCACTATGTCGACCTGCCTCCAGCACAGACCCAGGCAGGCAGCATCCTGGCAGCCACTGGGTGAGAGACTTACACGTCCACAGAAAGGGGCAGGGCTGTAGCATTGGGCCTTTAACAGCAGGAGCTGTCTTTTGGCAGGCTTTGCTAATAAGGGAGCTATGTCCAACTAAAGTTTCACCCGTGTTATGCATGTTTTGGGAATGACAAAGTTTTTAATGCCTTTAAGGTTTCTGTCACTCTGTTTAGATGTAATGCTGTTATGTGCCATGGTGTAATACTCGGAAGCCAGCTAATAAATTTGAGAAAATTTCATCAATATTTCACGAGTATAATGTAA
The DNA here is from genome assembly GCF_055883805.1 of Amblyomma maculatum. Lineage (NCBI taxonomy): Eukaryota > Metazoa > Arthropoda > Arachnida > Ixodida > Ixodidae > Amblyomma > Amblyomma maculatum. The sequence continues at coordinate 15,309,023 of NC_139349.1, read as the reverse complement.
ATGTTATGTTGGAAAAAGCTGTCAAAGCCAGTTGAAGGACTGAAAGAGTAAATATTTAAAGCCCACATATTTGCACTCAAGCTGTGCAGTGACAGCAGTAAGAACAGCATCAGACACAAGGAACATACTACAGGAATGACTGATCTGTCTGAAAATTATGAATAAATGTTTGGGGTTCAGTAGGATGTTGTTTCTGCTGCAGTTTGCTGCAGGAGTAGTGTGAAAGGGGGGGGGGGGGGGGGAGGAGGAGCGATTTGTGTAAAACTCATCAAATTGTTATTTACATCAGGGTCATTGGCTTGAAGTTTGTGCATGTGGTGCTGCACATCTGGCACAGCAGGTATTAAGCCTGAAGTGTTATGAAATTTTGCTCAGCCATGGGTACTTTGAACCGAGTTGGATTACGGGTGGCTTTCACTGACTGCCTCCAAGGCTGCAATTAATTTGTATAAAAGACAGGCACAGTGGATACTATCATTTATAAGTGACATTTTGCAAGTACCTTGTGCATGTTTAGCGTAACAGCCATAACCACCTGGCACGAATTGCATTTCATGCCAACAGGTAGAAACACTGCATGCGAGTGGGGACTCCTGTGATTGGAAATGGCTCTCTTCCAGTGGCGCAGTGCATGTTTATTTAAATTTTGTCACAGCAAGTTACTGAAGCATCCGGCATACGTTACCTGAGACATAGTAGCGGTTGCTTGCATTAAAAAAGAAACAGGTTTATGTCACAGTGCTGAGTATTGTCCCCTGAAGCATGCTGAAAACTAAAAAAGCTCTTTCTGATCCATGTAGCTAAGCACCATGTAGCTGTCCGTTATGTTTACTATGAAGGAGAACCTTTTTCTGGTGCTAGTGCTCAATCGAACTATTAGTTTGTTCTCTCATTGCATGCAGTCACAATGCTGATTGTTTTTTGTAGCAGTTGTAACTGTTTTTATCACTGCTTTAAGTGCTGTTCATCATGTGTAAAATTTCTTGGACTAGCTAATTGGCTAATGACTTTAGTTTGCCATTTTAAAATTCACTTTGGGATAAGTTCTTAGTTTTACTATAACATGACAGGTTAAGCAAACAGTGTGCAGTGCATAATTGAATGCATTGAGAAAGCTAATACATATATACCCTAAGTGACATACAAGGCCAGAGCAGTGCTTTTCACTGCTTTTTGCTGCCATATGTGACCACCTGTAATATAGTGGGCAAGGGTCCTGCCACTATGTAGCATCATGCATTTTGCTCTGTACACCAATCTCTTAAAACCTCATTTAGCCTCCGTGTGAAGAAGTGGGGATGATAGAGAAAATGTGCTTCTGCCTTTCCCTCACGCAATTTCACCTTAACAACATGACTAAAGATGTTAGTCTCGAAAGTTCTTTATTCCATTGCCTGCACGTAATTTAACTGTGTGGGCACCTGGGTGGCAGTCTGCCTGCCGGGTGGTAGGGAACTAAACAGATTTTAATGCATCCTGATGTAATGCATGGTGTGCAAATGCGCATAATAATGGCCCAAAGTGTTCTGGGAACAAAAACAAGCCAATTCAGCACACAGATACGTTTGTCTCTTGTCAAACTGTTTGTTTCACTATGCAGCATGAGTGGATCTAGCTGCGGAACTGGTAGTGAAGGGACAACGGGCGTAGCACCAGTTCCAGCGGTGCCTCCTGTCCTCCAGTGGCGCCCCTTGCTGGACCCGAAATTCCACCGGTGCCATCCACCTGGTCGGCTATCGCGTGAGGAGCAGCTACAGTGGGAGCGGCGGCGCCTCATGGCGTGGGGCATCACGGCCTTCGACCACCAAGCCGGACGCTTTGTCTTCCCCGCTGGTGGCTCGCTCTTCTTCTGTGATGATGTGCCTCTGGTGCGAACTCCCCCCTCTGTATTCTGCCTCTCACCTGAGCCACTGTAGCAGCACTAAAATTGAAAGTTGATCGAGCTTCAGGGTTAATGCATACTTTTTGGAAGCAAAAAAATAAGCGAGCGCAAAAAATAGACTTGTACGCAGGAAAAAATGTGCTCACAAGTATTTGCTGTTATACACAACTAGCAGAGAAGATAAGTAAAATCCGAAACTTGCAGCTTCTGCTGTCATTTTTATACATAAAGTTCAATGTGTACATGATGATATTTTATTTTAAAAGCATATGGTTCAGATGTGATGTACACTTTCACTGCTCTCACTGGATCTGAAGTAAAGTTTCTTGGCAGCTGATCCATTGGGTGAAAAACCATTTCTTCAAGGAAAAAAAAAATCTGTTTCCACTGGGAATCTAACCACTACCCCTCTGATTCCCAGTTGAACGTACAAACTATTACTACATGCTGGGCTTGTGGGAAACAGACCTTAATTTTCCTTGTCTAGCATAAGAATGATAGTAGCAATGAAAAGGATGATGCAGTTAATGAAAACAGTCCTGTAAAGGGGCTTTCACCATTTCCGTTCTTAATAAGCAGACTTTAAGTGCAGTCCTGTATTATGGTTTGTGCACCCTGTTTATGTGGCTAAGCAACCAGAACAGAAAGAAAATATAGGAGAGCCAGAAGATTGCATGAGCTGCTGAAACACCATGACAACGGGCTGCGAGGCTAGCTTTTGCTCTACCGTTGGTTTAACCGTAATTAAACCTGCATAATATTTTGCTCTTTGCTCCTCAGTTCCCTAGCTACACATTTCAGATTTTCTTTGCTGTGAAAAGAGTTGTTAGTGTGCTTTGTCTTTCGTACAAGTGTGCCTTTTGTGTCCATGCAAAGTAAAATCTCATTACAAGAGACACTTGAAAATGGTTCGGTTGGTTTTCCCATGTTTGCCATGTTAATAACATTGCGTACAAGAGACATGGTTACAAGAGACACTCTGTTACTAAGGACAACTTTTGCAGGTCCCTAAAGTAACTTCTTCACTATTTAGAAAAGACACAATTTCACAATTAACCCAGGTATGCTCATACAATGCAGCTGACTCGTACCAACTCGTATGTACGGTAGTTTAGAATCCCTTAACTAAATCTGTTCCATATCAGTGTCCTTTTCTGTTCCAATATGTCACGAACCGAGAAGGAGTACCTCCTCTTGACTTCGAGGCGCTCCTTCTTGGTTCCCGATATATTGCAACAAAACAGTTTGACACTGATATGGAACAGAATTCAGATAAGGAAATCTAAACTGTAGCACATACGAGTTGGTAAGAATTTTTGGTTACAGGAGACCTTGGTTACAAAAGACATCATTTTCGGGTCCCTTGAGTGTCTCTTATAACGAGGTTATAACAGTAAATAAGCAGCAGTATTTGGCTTGTGTGTTTCAAGTCCTAAATTAGAAGGCCTTTAGGCTGTCATGTCTGTGCAGTAGTAAGGTTCAGTGTGGTCAGTGAAGATAGCTGGTTATGTGTCTAGTTGATGAGGCCTTCATTCTATAACTCCCTCAAGTTGGTCGCAAGTTACAGCTTGAATTTGAAGCACAGTATGGTCAATATGGACAGATATTTAATGGGTAACCAGTGTGTCACTAATTTTTCATCTGTCCTCAAAGGGGGGCTTCGTGAAGATCCAGTAAAGTGCTGAGAAAAATGAAATGTCTTGTTTTACGTGATTGTCAAACATTGCAGTGGTAAAATTGTAGTTATGCTATTGTTTTGATTACTTATTGCTTATTGCTTTGTTTTACTCAGCTGAGTATTAGGTGCTTCTTGTTGGGGCACCAGTGTGGCCACTCAGAATGCTTTGGCACCCCTTTTAATGCTGTCATGACCTCTCTTTTTGAAAACCATAATTTTTTTAGTCATCCAGGCTAATTCCAACTACTTAAATTGATTGCATAACGCATCACAATTTTGACTGGTTTGAAGCTGATCTGCTTTGTCGCATATTCATGGAAATTTTGATTTTCCTTATTGTTGGCTATAGTGTTGTTTAGAGCCGTCTACTTCAACAGTTCTTTGCTGAAAGCTACAATTTTTGGCATTGAGGAAACTGAATGTATTTCTTTATAGCACACCTTAGAGCTGGTTGCCTTTTAAAAAGAAACGAGAGAGTGATAGCGCAAGAGGGCTTCAGTGCTGCTGGTTTTCTTCTGACATTGCTACTTGATTGTGAGCATATTGAGCATAGATTGGCCTTGGGACCTGATTGTGATGTGTTTGTTCCCAGGGTGGCCCACACTTCCCGGTGGAACTTCGCACGTCGCTTAGCTGTGCACGTCTCAATGCGCAGCTGTGTCCTTGCAATGGTGACCTAGTGGCTTTTGTGTCTGCCGGTGACCTCTGGGTCACACACTTGGGGTCAGGTGCTGAGGTGCGGCTCACGCACACTCGTTTAGGTGGGTGGCCGATTCTTGCTTTTTTTTTTCCTCTTTATCCATTCAGGTGTCTCAGTACTCCTCATGCCTTTCAGTGGGCTTAATTTTGCTGCTATATATACTCGGGGAGACTTTTTCTTGGCAATGGGCACAAAGGTAGGGAAACGGGGCGTCTTTAGATATGTCACTCCACCACGTAGTTCGACCGCGCAGCTTTCGGTCTGCATAGACGTTTTTAGATATTTCCTTCGTTTGCTTCAATAGCTAGCGTTTCTAACTTGACTCGAATTTTGTCTGGTGAAAACGCTTCCTACCCGTGCGGAGTGGACGAGCCAGAACAACCGGAACGATCCGAACAGGCGGCTGTCGCCATCTTTTTAGGCATAACAGCTTCATTTCGGAAACTTGGTTCCGTGATAAAAAATATACCGTAAATAACTAGCGCTATGATTTCAATTTTTGTTTGCACAAATTGATCATGTAACTAGGGGCTATATTCAGCTGCGTAGAAAGATGATGCGTTTCGGTTCTTCAGGTTTGGCTCCATTTCCAAGAAAAAGTGTCCCCGAGTATAGCCATAAGCAGACCAACTTATACTACTGACAACATGATGAGGAATACATATGCGAAAGAGGCCAACAGCCATTCAGGCAGGAAAGTTTAGGGGAAGGGATTTTTGTTATGAAAGATGCAAATGGGAATGGGAAAAAGAATCCTTAATGGTATTTCAAAGAAATATAAGGTTTAGGTTGTATGTTTTGTTACCCGCTAGGATGTGTAGTCCGTAGCTCTACGGAAATCACAGGACGTTTGCTGTGAGGATGTGTAGTGCGTAGCTCTACGGAAATCACAGGACGTTTGCATATGACCACTGAAATAATGCATAATCAAATTTTTTATTTCACATATTTTGGTCTGTTTCAATAGTCGAGCAGTCATTATGACGTCAAGGTTTCATACAGGGTATGTGAGGGATGAAAAGCTGCGATATAATCGCTTCTTCCTCATTTGTAATTCCAGCTCTGGAAGCAGGTTGTAGTGGATCAAAATGATGGAATGATGATATCTGTTTTTTCATCCCTTAGGTGACTTGTATGCAACTTTGATGCCTTAGCCATTTCTCGGCTGTTGACAATGAAATTTATAATTAGTGTTCGTAGGATACCACAAGACGACTTCTATGCAATATGTCTTAGGCATCATTATCAAGACAAAAGCATGTGACAAAAATTTGGTTTCTATATTTCTGTGGAAGGTCATTTTCCAAAAAGTAAAAAGAAAGGCTGTATGCTGCTGATGGGATTTGATTCCACGGCCTCTGCATGCTTTGCATGTGGTCGTCTATCACTTCAGCTGCTATGGTGCTTTCTCCCCTTCTACTTTCAAATGCATCTGTGCTGACGCCTGAAGCCTAGCCTTGAGGCTAATCATCAGCACCACTTCTGCAAGACCGTGACAATAGGTGGCGAGTGTAATCATCTTCGTCTAATTTCTGGAAAATTGTCTTATGGGTTCTGTTCTCGTTTACCTGAACTTGTGGCAAAACTTCACCTTTCCTGAACTGCAGTACTACCTTGTTCAGCTTTTGTCATATGTGAGGTAGCCTCCCCTTCCCTCGTAAAATTGATTGCCAACGCGTCGCAAAAGGCGTGCATCATATAAATTCGCAGATGGCCGCTGCATGGCCACTGCACACTTGTGGGCTGTCAAATGAAACTCCAGTGCTACACGGTATGTCAATTGCATCTGGCCATGAAGCAGTCCAGCGCTACACGGTATGTCAATTGCATCTGGCCATGAAGCAGTCGATAGCTGGCTTTGAACCTGACTACACAGTCTTTTATATCACTAGAATAAGTGGCGCGCCATATGAAGAACTGCAGAGGATAACAGAAGGGGCCAACTTGTGCGCTGCATGCATGCGTTTCACATCATTCTATATTTAAAAATTGAATGACAGGAGCTCACCCTTAAGTGTGGTTCCATGGGCCAGATCGGAGTGCTGGAGCTCAAGCTGCATGCATCTCACGCCGCGCAGCAGAAGTGCCGTTTGAGTTGGCAATGGCATTGTTGTAGTTATTTGGCACAGTACACAGGTGGCATAGGTATCTAGTTCTGGTGAGAACTGTGCCCATGTCGGGTGTTTTGCCAAGAGTGAGTTTTTACGTGAATCAAAATAAATTTGCCATGCCTGTTATTTAAAGGCGTTTTGTTGTCGTGCAGAAAAGTCTCGTTTGTTGCTTGGCCCATTTTAAACTACTGCTTTGCACAGCGATGTTGGCTACTATCTGTTTCTTTTTGTATGTGGCACATCGGCAGAAGGCGCGAGCGTGTCTGACAGTCCAGTCAGTGTGGGCATACCTTCCTACGTGACTCAAGAGGAATTCAACCGCTATGTTGGCTTCTGGTGGTGTCCCACTGTTGGTGAGCCAACCTTCCTAACTTCTCGTGCTTTGCTGTTCTCCGGACCTTTAATTCACGTAGCCGAGTATGGAATTTGTTTCCAAAATTGCTCGACTCTGCTACGGTGGTACAGTGGCTAAGGCGCTCGCCTGCTGTGCCCAAAAATGCGGGATCGAATCCCGGCTTCGGCGGCCGCTTTTTGATGGAGGTGCAAAGCAAGGCGCCTGTGTTCTGTGCGATGTCTGGGCACGTTAAAGAACCCCAGGTGGTCGAAATTTCTGGCGTCCTCCACTGCTATTATATGTCTCATAGCCTGAGACATTAAACCCCATGAAACCACTACCAAACCAAAATTGTTTGCTTTTTTCTGCACTTTTCTTCAACTTGGGCGTTTAGAAATAGCCTTTGTACCTATGTTTCTGCAGCTCGGATGCTGGTTTAAAATCTGAGCCGCTAATTACGCTTTTTTCGATGTCGTTTTTCATGTGTTCCTCTGCTTTTCTGCTTGTCTGTAGTGTAGATATGTGGCAGTAAGTTTTTTCAGACATGGAATTGCTGCACTACAGTCAAATCTCAATATAACGAATCACGCAGGACCGCAAGAAATTGTTCGCTATTTTGAAATCGTTGTAATGCAAAAGCAGTGGTTATAGGCTGGTGGTCAAACTTAGGTATGAAAATGGCGTAACTTGGCTGCAGGCGTGTGTGTAGACATGCAAAATGCCAAATGAAAATGTCGCACTAACTTCAATGCTGATTTATTTGACGAAATCAGTTATATTTTGTCCCGCGTGCAGCACACACGACCACACACTACATTACACCGCTACTGCACATACACCTTCCACTTTACGCAGCACCTCATTGGGTAAGCAATTTCACTGAGCGATGAAAGTACCGACTTTCTCCACGCACAAAAAATATCTGAGTTCGATATGACCTCATCTTCAGTGTTCCCTGAAGTTTAAAAACCTGTCTTGTTCTTTCAAAATAATCGTGGTGGTCGATCCGCACAGGCCGATTCGTTTTTTCCCTGCGTCGAGTTCCTGCAGTGAAAGCTACTCTTATCTTCTTGGCGTCTGTGTATAGACCAAAGAACAGGGAAAAATTGGGTTCCCCCATATTGAAAGCTCCTGAGGACCATCTGTGGAACTTGGAGAAAAGAACTATTCATGTACTGCTACGGGAGGTGACGTGACAGAGAGTGCATATGGAAAAAATGGCATTTCGGCAATTCGTAAACACCACACTATGCTTTATTTCTCGGTGTGATTTGCAGTAAATGACACCTAATCCTGCCTCAGTAGAAGTTTACGAAATGATAGGCAGGTTTCAGTAATGCACCCAGCATTACCAGACCCAATAATGCTATCGCCTGCCCTTTGTGCAATAATGCAAAAATGCCTGTACCACAATCAAGTGTGTTGTGGTTTTGTCGAGCTATTACCTCGAACTCTGCAAGCCTAGCACCTGTTTTTAGTCACGAATTACCAACTTGCGTGGCCTTGAATTTGCAGAACAGTGTGGAAATGTGAAATTAGCCATGAAGTAGTGCATGGGTGGTGGTGCCTGTTTGGAATTTCGCAGTATATTCTTATGTTGGCAAAAAACAAAATTGATGAAGGGTTTCACTTATTTGGTGCTTGGTTAATAAGAAAATGCAGCCAGCATGGTTAGACATCCCCAAACACGGTCCCTGACTGATAAACATGTTGCGATGGCCACACTGTTACACCAACTGTTTGAGGCGCATTGCTCATTAGGGTGTTCCTGCCTCCCTCAAAATTGCTTCTGTGCATCACAAACATCCGTTTTTTGATGTTCTCAACAATCCAGCCGCTTCTTATTCTCTGGTTATTGCCGTGTCCGTAGACAATGCGGCGGTGCCCAGGTGGCTTCTTGTGCTTGCAGCAGCATGGCAAAGACAGGTTTATGCGCATGCAAAGGTTACAATGCCTTGATTGTTGGGCATGGTGCACAGTCGTTTTGCAGCACTTTGGCAGGTGAGAGGGAGAACGCTGAGCATCTAGAATTGAGAGCATGCATGAACTGGTGTCGGTTCGAGAGCTTCATTTTGTGGTCTACATGGTGCCATGCTAGTACTAGTCTTATGACAGAAATGAGCTGAGAGCATATTTTTCTGGAGTGCTCTTTTGATCAGGGTGTGCCAGCCCAATAGCAGAGGTTAGGTTAGTTAGATGCCGTTCACTGAAGCATTTAGATCAGTGAGAGGGGACAGGAGAAACTGGAACTTGTTTTGTAATGGTGCCTTTGCACCTTCGTCATGGGTGCAACATACCGCGACTTTGGATGGTGGCTTGGCACGTTTTTGCTACTCTCCTAGATGCTAGCTTTCACCTCTTGTTTGTATGAGTGTGCGTTTGTTATAACGGGGCTTAACTGTATGTTGTGCACCTTAATTATTTCGCCCACTGCTGATATAGGCATGTAGTAATAAGGCCTCTTTGTTTCTCTTTGGTCACTGTCCCTGTGACGTATGGGCACCCCTGTAGATGCTGATGGCACGTATCGTCTCCTCTACGAGGTGGTAGACGAGAGCGATGTGGAAGTGCTGCAGCTGCCGTCCTTTGGGGAGGATGGTATGGCTGGCACAGAAGAGCATCGCTTTCCTCGTGCGGGCTCCCCAAATGCCCGCTCCTCCCTCGCCCTCGCACAGTTCTTGCTCTCCCACACGGGCCAGGTGAGCAGTGCCTTGACAGTTTTGCACCCAGGGCTCATATTTTTTAACTAAGTGTAAAATGGCCATAGATCTTTCAACTTGCTGTACTGACCATTTATTAGCCAGTACATACTGCGTTGCTTGAAATCCGTCCAAACCACGGGAAAATTTTGCAACAATGAAACAAGCCGCCACAAGACAAGCATCACTGACGGCAGTGAGCCAATACAGCTGACCTAACTGGGGGCACTCCAGGACCCTCGAAGTCTCTACAGGGTAAACACAATACTCTCTTTACTTTCGCTTCCAGCATCGATAGCCGGCATATGCCGATAGCAGGGATGAATGGGCGGCAGATTGCCAAGGACTTAAGTGAGGATAGGTTTTGTTTTCTTTGTTTTCTATGGCAACGGTGCTCTGTTGGCTGGGCAGACCAAGAAAAGACATTTGATAAGAGTCCATGGACAGGGATGATGTTCTGCTTGGTGCAGCAATGAAATCACAAATGTTAAATGAAAAACACTCTTGCATTATGTGGAATGGCTCAAGTAATGACTGAAAATGAGTCCTCTAATAAATTTCCTGTCACATTAAAATACAAGCCTGAAATTGTTCTTGTGAAGCTTAGAGGAGCTAATAGTGTATGCAATGAATGTCATTGAAAATGCTGTGTTGCCAATGGTAATCATGTGAACCAAGGCTGCTAAAATGGCAGACTTTAAAAATTTCCACCGGAATTAGGGGTGTGTGAATATCGAAATTTTCAAATACGAATGGGGAAAAAAAAGCCTTCGAATATGGGAATGAATAATGAATATCTGAGCAATGAAAAAAAGTGGAAATTTAAAAAATAGCAAACATTATTCCATCTTGTTTATTTCAGAATCCACATGCATTTGCAAATAAAATTGAACTCTGTGTTTAGCAACCGGGAAAACTGGGAATCGTCGGGGAAATTTCATACACTGGGAAAAATCTGGGAAATGTCAGGGAAATCATAAAAGAAAAACGGCGCGCGCAGCGAGTTCGCTTGAGCGAAGCCATTTTGAGATAGCGCAAATTGCACACAAAGAATACAGCTTTAAACCAAGTGTGGGAATTTCAAACACAATTCCTCTTTTTTTAAGAGAAAGGGGGGCGGGGGGGGGGGGGGGGGGGGGGCATTTTGTGGCTGCCATGACGTTTTCAAAGTCAGTTTTGTCGCATTTCCTGACCTAATTCAGCGTTAATAATTTGAGTGCGGGTGCTTGAAAGGATAAACGTTCCAGAAATGAGTTGTTCTCAAATTCGATTTTTGACAATTTTTAACTGTTCTAAGACTCGTGTCTTCCTTTAACTCTACGGCTGTTATATTTAAGAATTTGCTCTCTCTCGAGACCGACCATGACCTAGGGTGCCTCGCATCGAGGCTCCTAATACATTTGAATTTTGACCAATCAAAACCGCCGTTTTTTGATACATGGGGCCTGTAGGAAATTTCGCAACTGGTACTATCAAAGAGCTTTGCTGAGGCTGGCATCAGTGCGCTTTTAATTTTCGGTAAACTTGAGACGTTTTTACCTGCCATTAACATTAATAACAGCCTTTCGCTATTGTAAACTGCAGAATATGATTAGAAATAGCTTTTTGTTGGATATTAATTGTTTATGCTCATTATCATCAGCTGCATTTTTGAGCCTCTTCATTCATCAGGGAATTTGACCTGAAATAATCAGGGAAAGCCTAGAAAAGTCAGGGATTTTGAAAATATTGGTTTGCTAGACTAGAATTGCACAGAGTGTATAGTCTACTGAAAAATCAGTATAAATTTTATCACAGTAATTTTATCTGATGAACATCTGCATGATGATGTCTGCATTCGAAATGAAACCCTCATTCATGCATTCGAAGTGAGAACTACGTTTTTACCCTGTTTCATCAAGTTCTTCCCTAACAGAAAGGAAGGGCTGTCTTCACAAAATGCAACGGGGGCGTTTTGTTTGTGAGTTCAAGCATTTTCGTTGTACTCTGTATCTTTTGCTCATTCAAAATTTCCAGATATCAGTTTTTCGAATACAAATTGATTAATAAATGCATTTAACTCATATTCAATATTTCGAATATTCGGAATGTCACATGACTGCCATACTTGGCAGAAGCATTCAGAAATGAGGGCAATACCTTCAGTACAAGTTTCATCAGACTATGGTAACCTCAAAAGACTCCTAGTCGTCCAAGGTAATGCCGGTTTACATGTGAACACTTGCCAGGTGATTTAACCTGCATTTATTTTTCATATTGGTGCATTTCTGCTTCTTCTTTTGAATCTTCATACAAAAACTGCATACAGCTAAAACTTGCAACAAAAGAATTGCTCACTTTTCTTGGTTTTGTTATGTCTAGGTTTAGCTGTATTTACTTTTGCTCTACAACTATTGATGTAACGTAAACTGGAGTTTTTGCTGATTGGATTTGACAGTTGTTGCCTTAGTTTTGCCATTTCAAAAACAGAAAACCTACTACAGGAATCCTCGAATCCTGCTAAATACTTCTGAATTCAACATCTGCATCAAAAAAATATTTTTGTGCATTTTATTTTGTTATTTAGTCAGTAACTAAGCAATATAAACACTATTATACAAGTGTTAAAAAGCACTTTTTGTTCTTATGACTTGGAACTTTGAACTACAAACACTTTCATTCTTGGAAATATCCAGCCTGCCTTCTGCATGTTTAAATTAGCTCTGAAAGCACTTCTTCTTTTTTTTTTTTCTGGAATAAAATGCTTACTGGAAGCTATTTTGCCCTCAAAAACACGCCATCTGCTTCATCTTGGATTGCTGCACACTTTGCGGGCCAATGTCTGCTTTTACCACTGGCTCTGGGCAGGATTCCAACACTGCTGCTAATGCATGCTTTTATATCGCGCTGACCTTTTGGATTAAATTTGCAAAGAGTTTGTAGCCCGAGTGATATTTGCTCTGTCTTTGGAGTCCTGCTGAATTAATTAATATGGGATTCGTCATCTCTGTTCACATTGGGTTCCCTGTTTACATTTGATAATGTTTATTTGACTGAACATGCATATAACCTTTGCGTTCTAACCAGAGCAGCATCAGCATGGAGAGAGCAAATTCAGCCTGCTCGAAGAAGGGATTTTTGTCAGAAGCATCCCTGTACTTGTTCATGACTTCACCTCAGAGTCCGGTTGTGTTTCCACGATTTTTCTTGCTCTGAGTGTGGGCTTCTTTCATTGCAGTTGAGTGGCTGCGATTTTTTTCTCGTGGCAGACTTTTGAATTACTTACAAGGCGCGGACAGCTCTTTGCACACAAAGAGCATTCATTTTCACTTGAAACTTCCAGTACCAGGTATCAAAACATAGAGAACTGCAGCCAATCTTTAGGATCCTAAACTGCATATACTTGATAAGTCCCAGTCCACCGGACTGCATTCCTGGCAACAGCAGACTGAAAAATTGCATTTAGAAAGGCTGTATAGGTTAAATAAATTCAAGGTGTATTGGGCGTGTTGCAGTATTCACTACCTTGACATCTCAGTGACGTCATGCCTTCACAGTTGCATTCTCTCGCAGAAATGAATATAATATTAAAGAAGTTGGCCTATTTTTAAAGAAATATGCATGGCCATTGAAAACCGCCTCAAAAAGCCAACAAGACTTAAAGCTATGAAAAATTTAACCTCAGACAATACAACATATTTTCTAGCTAAACTGTGAAAACATGTTAAATTTAGTGGGAAAAACCGCTAAGCAACACCTGTACCCATTTAGGGGCACATCTTGGGGGAAGGGTAGCCGGGGCCAGCCACACAGGCTAGCATTTTGAGGCTTCAGTATTATGGACTGATAGTCCAGTGCAGATTTTCTGCGGAACTCACCAGACTCATAAAACTAATGTATTGGTTCACAAAAAGAGTTTCAGAGTGCTAGTGCTTAGAATTGCTGAGAGCTGTAGCCATACTTAAATAGATTTCTTGTTGGACGAGGACCATGCAATGTCTAGCCACTTTGTTTTGATGCCTTCTTTCTTATATATTGCATACATTGGCAAGTGTACAATCAAAGCGAAAATCCTTTCTCATTTTCGCGGCATTAGAAATGCAGTCAAACCCACTTATATAATTGTTATAACCGGGCTAGGCCAAAAGAACAAAGAAAACATTACGACCTACACATTTAATTAGGACAAGGGAGCTCACACTTTTTATTTTGTAGCGGGAAGAAACTCATGATCCGTAAACGTTGTTTTTCATGGCAGCCTGGCCGACATCCTTCTGCAGGGCATCCGACTGCTTAATATAGTGCAGTGGAAGGTTGTTAGCAAAAACGAAGTTCGTTCCGCAGGGTGTCTATCATTCTCAAAGCCTTCTGGTAAGATGCAACCTGCGCAGGTTTTGGTTCATCGTCCTCGTCGCTATTGTCCCTGTCCTTTGCGCCAGTGACTGCTGCGACGATAGCCTCGTTCGTCAGCTCATTTGTCATGAATCGTCGGTATTTAAAAATTCCTCATGTCCCGATGCTTCGTCATCACTGCCGCTCATTGTGGACCAAAGTTTGATCATCCCTGTGTCGGCAGGAGCTTTGTGACCCTCCGCTTCGCCAGCATCCCCAGCGAAGCCCGCCTTCCTGAAGCAGTTCATGATGGTGGAGGAGCTTGCTTCTGCCCATGCTCTAGAAATGAACTGCACTGCCATCAGGAGCGAGATCTTCAAGTCTGGTGCCGGTCGGCATTCTCAAACAGAAATATCGAGGTTCAGCGCGAGTCTGCTCAAAACACATCGGCGATACAGTGCTTTGGAGCAAGCAGTCAGACTTGCATCCATATGCTGCAAGCGTGCAGTGGTGTTAGGTGGGAGGAGAAAACTTCCACATGCGAGAGCTTCTGAGCTTTTTGGTGCATACTATAACTGTCGAGCACCAATGCCACCTTCCTGCCTTCGTGCTGCATCCGCTGATCAAACTCGACCAGCCACTCACGGAAAAGTTTGTGTGTCATCCGTGCTATTCATGATGGTAGTGAACCGGGATCATCGCGGCACCACAAAAACAGCGGGGATTCTTGGATTTTTCTGTGATGAAGGCGGGGAACTTGTCGCTGCCGTCTATGTTGGCACGAAGAAAAGGGTCACATGCAATTTGCTTTACTTGCTGCCCTTAGAGGAATCGCCTTTGATAGCGTGCGTTTCTGACGGTAGCATCTGAAAAAAATGGCCCTGTCTCCTCTCCACTGTTCCGCATATGCTTCTCGGATTTAGGGCAGCATTTCCTCAAGCCACTTCTGCCTAGCGTCAACATCGAGTGATCTTGCCTCGCCCACGGCTGCCTTGTAGATGATTCTAGGTCTCTTCTTAAACCGTTGAATCCAACCACCACCAGGCTGGAAATCGGTGTTGCGCAGGAGGTATGCGAAGTGCTTCACCTTCTCCGCTAAAATCTGGCCAATAATCGGCAGGTTCGATCACGGGTGTTCAAGAACCACTGGTAGAGCGCCGGTTCTAAGTCTTTGTAGGCCCCCTTGCTGAACCCTTTTCCGGCCGTCTTCCATTTTATGGGTAGCACTGGAATCTCTTTCGTTCTCAATCTTGAGCGTGTTGCGGATGATTGTTGATATACTGTCGGCTGCGTCAGGCCGTACTTGTGCACCAAGTTGCACACTTTTACGCTGTCCTTGTGCTCACATACAATGTTCTGCTTAACTTCTAGTGGTATTGCCGTTCGCTTCCTCTTCTGCGCCGGTTGTTTCGCGCTACCTGAAGGAGGATCCTCTATTGCTGTTCACGAAAAATCCAGGGCCAGCAAGATCGTGGCAACGATGCTGGCACACTAGGAGAACCACGCTAGAAAGACACATTCACAAACACTGCTGCACGCCTGCCACAAAGCATGGGCAACCGCGAAGTGGGGACCTGGACAAAGCAAATAGGGGAGGATAGTGCAGTGCACCCTCAGAATGGCCTGCTCCACCGTGCAGAGGCAGAGAGGACAAGAGTTCCTTACGCCACGGGAAATCTCAAGGGGGAGCGCTCAAAGTTCTACCTCAGAACGGCCGTGCCTAGCAGCGCCTTAAGCTTTCCCTCCTCCTCCACCTGAGAGAGATGGAAGCTTCCCCAGCACACCCGACCAGCGCATTGGCTCGACGCACTCTGTCCTTGTTTTTTTTATTGTCACTGCATCGGCTTTGTCAGTGTCTCCTCGTACGCACGCGCTTTCTTGGTCGCCGCATTTCCACATTTTTGTTGACTTTCAATGACCATATTTGGTTGTTATAACCGATAATATAACATGACACCATTGCAATAAATGGTTTATTTTACCATAGAACATGGCAAACATGACAGTGCAGCGGCTGCCCATTGTTATATTTGATATATTGTTAAAACCAGTATCATTATAAGTGGGTTTGATTATACGTTTTTTGGATCTTTTTCATTTCCATCCCTATCGATAGATGTAAGCAATGTGTGCTAGTAAGTACAAAAAAGAATGACATGGGGAAAGTAGCAAATATTGCACATGTCTGTCACCTCGTTTAGGTAACCTTGTAGAGCTGTCTGTCACCACTGGTATGGCTGTTGGCAAGATGTTCTTTGCTTGCCAAAGCACCTATTACTCCAAAGAACAGAAGATGGGCAGTTTTATACAACTGCCAAGTTCCTTATACTTCCAGAATTTTTGTAAAGTTCATTTTTAAACACCACACTAGTATATGGTTGCACTATTGCAGATTTTGTTTCCCATATATGTAGCTTAAATATTTTCACTGCTTTTCCTTAGCAGGCACTTTCTTTATTGCAATGCTTCAAGGATGAATTGGATGATTGTAGATGAAATAAGTTCAGGAGTAAAATGAGGATAGGTAGCATCCCTGTTCCAAGTTATGGGGCAGGCTTTCTGCCTGCTGTGGAATGGAAGAAGCCTGCTGTGTTCCTCTGAGTGCCTCCGTCGTTTATCGTTGATGCAGATTGAGCAAGTACAATTGCTGTCCCTGGCTGAACCCCTGTCATCACTTTCACCAAGCTCTGAGTATCTGCTAAGAGCTGGCTGGACACCTGATGGTTCTGGGTAGGTGTTTTGTGCCCGCATTTTTGCACATGTCATTAGCCTGACCGCAAAGAAATCTGTAATGGGTGATAACATGCGAAATGGGGCTGGCTGCGAGCTGTACCTAGTGTCTGATTTGACGAACAATTATTATAGTTGGAGTACAGGCAGCTGAGGTTATCAAGTGCTAGTAATTTGATAAACAAGGGCCAGTGTGTAATTTTATTTTGTTTTATCTGGGGGGACTGTATGGTGTCGCTGTGATGTGTCAGTGCGGGGACGTTCTTTCCATCACAGTTTATACACTATAGTACCATTTCATGGTTCATGAGCAGTTTGATAATATTTTGCTTTTGAAAAAAAAAAAAAACATATGCAGCTGTGCATAGGACTAAAGGATGAAGGCACATTTGCTCTTGTTGGACCTCACTTAGTTAGAACAAGGCGTGAGCTCTGGAGCATGCCGGTGAGTGTTCTGTGGTCTGTTTCCCAGAGTGTGGGCTGAGCTGCTGGATCGGGCACAGCAGCGCCTGCAGCTGGTGCTGTTCCCGCTCGGCTGCTTTCAGCCGTCCGAAGTGGGAGTGCCCGCTACAGCTGCAGCGCAGTACCTGCTGCTCTGGCAGGAGACCTCCCACGTCTGGATAAATGTAGGTGACACTTCCTGACCACCTTGCGGCTACTGCCTAGTGGGAGCTGCAATAAAGGATTTTTTTTTCTTTTTTGCTTTTCAGCTGTGAGCTACTGGTTTCCTTGGTACTCTTGAAGGCATTTTGAGGGCCTTTAACAGTTAAATTCATGCATGCCTGAACCACCACCTTTCCTATATACCGTACGCACCCTATCTCTGGAATAATCACAGTGTATGCACTTGTAGCAGGCTGTTTCGTATACTGCCAAAAAACCTCTGCCAGTCGAAATTTTCAGAGCCCTCCACTACGCCATCTCGTAGCCCGAGTCACTTTGGGGCGTTAAACCCCATAAACAAAACCAAACTCATTCTTCTCTTTATTTGGCTATATTTTTCTTCAAGTGCCATGTTCTGCGCATTCTATTTTTTTTTTTTCATTTTTATGCATTTTAGGCAGGAAGGCATGGATGGAAGCTAAGGCATGCTGGGCTCCTCAGTGCCTTTAAAAGCCTCTGGAGTTCCCCAAAGATAAGATATGGGGGATCCCTGCTTCAGAGTTGGTACTCATTGCTGCAGTGCCCTAAATTTTTGTGCTAGATAGCAAGGACTTTATTGTCGAGTGTTGCATGCTTGTGTGAGTAAAACAGCTAAAGTGTGCCTACTTTAACACTTGTAAATTTCAAGGAAAGCACGTCATCATTCATTACAGTGTGTTGGCATAGTAGACGGCTGAGTTGGCTGCTTTTTTGCATAAATCCACCAAGGAAGCCTAGAGTATCGCCACAGCTGGCTGTGTAACCTATCACACTCCTATCCCCACCCTTCTTGGCTCTTCAGTCATGTTTACTGATCATACCAAGAGGGTCCTAAAATGTATTTATGGCTGAGAATGTTGGATTCGAACTATGCAAGATCTCATTCCAAACTGTGTATTACAAGTTAGACCATTGAATTCATAGAGCCAACAGTGTCTGTTGGCTCTATATGTTTGCTTCTTTTGTATATGTCTGAAACGAGCCCCTTATTTCCCCATATATTTGTTTGCTGATTACACTGAAAGTATAGGTAAGACTTATTTGCAAAATATATCTGGTGGAGCACCACTTCCGGATTGCTTATACTTCAACTTTTGTCGCTTCAGAAGCTGGTGTAGAGAGTATTACACACTGCGGGAAATATGTACGTACAAGCATAACTATAATAAACCCTCAGCTTAAACCACATTGATTAGGTTCCCTTCCCTTCAGGCTTCAGACTAACCTCTTTCTAATAAATTCATTCATTCATTTCTTCATTAGGTCAAAACTTTTCCATATCACACAATAAACTGATAGGTGCTACTATATGTCTGTTAATTGCTAATCTGGAGAAGCTCTTGTGACAAATATGGATTTCTTGGGATGTGACTCCTGCAAGCACGATAAAATGGGATCAGCTACCTGCTTATTTGATTGGTAGGTCATGCTACAAAGCATTCTGGGAACTGGAAAGCAAATTGGTGCTAGCTTATATGTCTGTTAATTGCTAATCTGGAGAAGCTCTTGTGACAAATATGGATTTCTTGGGATGTGACTCCTGCAAGCACGATAAAATGGGATCAGCTACCTGCTTATTTGATTGGTAGGTCATGCTACAAAGCATTCTGGGAACTGGAAAGCAAATTGGTGCTAGCTTGCGGCTAGTCTGTACAGCTTGGTGATAATATTTATGCGCAGGTAGGCCTCTCTCCCACAGTGATAATGGCCAGGCAGTGTGTGAGATGGGAACATGCAGGAAGAAGCAGGCAGTTCCAATCTCCATCTCCCCCTCCTTGAAGGCAGTGTAATGGCAGCTGTAGCAATGGCTACTGCCCTCTCTACTCTTTTAACACAACTGCCAGTTGGGGTGCTCATTACACTATTAAACAGAGAGCGGTTAGAACACGTGAAGGGTTAAAACTGATATTTTAATTTTTTGGTGGCATTTACTAGAATGGGGCATTATTAGCTCATCCAAGATGGGTGCAGGTGCATGATGTGCTGCTGTTCCTGCGGTCAGAGTCTCCTCACGAGCTGTGCGTGCTGTGGGCGAGCGAAGAGTCAGGCTTCCGGCACCTCTACCTGCTGCGGCTGCGCACCGATGGCCAGGCACCCTGCACCGCCCTGCCACTGGCCTCGGGACACGGTGAGGCGCCACACACTGACTTCGCCAGCAAAACTTCTTTGTTGTCTTCACTCGACTGTACGTTTTCCTGTTCTCCTGCCGGTTAAATTTGACTTTTTCCCTTTTGTTCATTTTATTAAAGCATAACTTTAGTACTCAGATAAATTTATTTTTCTACTGTACAGAAGGTGAATATTTTTGTTCTTACAGATGTTTGCTTTTTGCATGTGTTCATCTTCCTTCATGCAATTTGTCCACATTTCAATGGCGCCCATGCACGGTGTGATATCAGTGCACGTTAAAGAAACTCAGTTCATCAAAATTGTTCAGAGTCCTCTGCTGTGGCATCCTTCATAACCTGAGTTGCTTTTGGATTTTAAACGCCATAAACCATTTTTTTATTTATCCTGTTTCTAAAGGGACCGCTTGTCACAGTAGCAAGAAGCTTGAGCTTCATATGTTGCAAACAAATGGCCATTGACGATTGGGGAGAGTAGCTGAATCAACCTGAGCTGTGCAGCCATTGTCTCTGTATCTTCTATTTGTGACTGCACTTTTTGACAAGTTTCTCTGGCAGATGGTAGCAGGTCTGTATTCGTGGTGAGATTTTGTGTGTGCCCAGTGGAAAAAATGGGAATGGAAGATAAACGGGCTATTTTTAAGCATTCTTTCTGTTTCTGTTTAGTTTTTTGGAGGGAGTGATGGATGACAGGAGGAAAGCTCTAAATGAATAGGAGTTGTTTTTGGAGTCCACATGGCTGCGATGCCTTCTCTGTGCAGGTTCGGACCGCCTGGTGTCCAAGACACAGCTTACCTCCGGGGAGTGGGAAGTGTCAGAGAAGGATGTGAGCGCTTTTGGCAGCAATTCTTGCTCGCTTGCTGGAAAAGTTTTGTCAGTTGCCCTGTTTTGTAATAAGTGCGATGTGGGAGGCAGCACTCTGATGAGGATTTGGCAGAACTAATTCAATTCAACTTGCTTGCCTAGTTTATGTGTTTGTCACTAGGCCAAGCAAAGTGCCACCTAGCATTGCGTGTGCGCTTTATTTTTGTTTCACACACAGTATACTCAGTAAAGGCTTTGATGCCAAGGCAGGGCAAACACAGTGGTACAGACAGGTGTCGCAACTAATGAATAGGTAGGTACCAGCATTATTTATTTTAATATACTGCAGCCCCATTTTAGGGCTGTAGCAGGAGTGTTGCAAGAAAATAAAATGCAAATTTCGCACATCAAGAGCGCACGGCCAACAGAATAAATGTTAATGCTTAAACCATAGCACTATACATATTTCGGCTCCATGAAATAACTCACTTGCGAACAAGAAATTTGGAAGTGATAATGACCGTTTCTATGCATTGAGTTCCAAATCTAGACAGCATATGGGGAAAGAAGTTGTATTTTAAAGCATCAGTACATATGAAGATAGGCTCAATATCAATATTGTGATTGCTCCGAATGGCTGATGGTATAGAGAATAAGATATTGTTAACCCCAAAAGACGGCAGGCAGAATGCGCAGTGGTGCTATATCCAGAGTCATCTCCCACCTCCGCCCCACCTGAAACTCATAAAAAATGTGGTGTAGGCCATGTCTTGGGGGCCAAACAATAAATTCGAAGAAGCTAGAAAATTTGCATTTGTTTCCATTTAGCATCGCTTGACAAGATAATTCTCAATTTTAATCACGGGAGGTTATCTTGCTCACAAGACTCATAAAACAGTGTTTTATCCTCCACAAAATCCACTGCTTGCGTTGAGAAAGGCCAGCTTCACACAGCTGCAACTAGGCTTGATGTGATTGTGTAGGGGTTGCCCAGCAATCGAATTGCGATGTCAGTATTGGCGCTGCATGTCGTGGTGCGAAGAGATACCGACCTCCTGTTCCATATCTGGTGCTGACAGACTTCTTGTGCTTGCGAACAAAATAATGTTTATCTTTGTCATCTGGATCATTTTTCTTCTGTGCGATCAACCTTTGAACTTGGGGTCATGAAAATTCAGGAGGATTCACAAACAAAAAAGCGTCTTTCTATCTCTTCTTTTGGTTTTTTCTTTTTTGGCACGACGTTTGAGATCACATATTTTTCGCAAATTGCGAGGCCCAAGGTTTACATTTTCTTGGAGTGGGTGATGGCTTGGTAGTTTTGACATAATTGATATTTCGCCTAAATGAGGTGGGGGTGGGGGGGAGGCGATGGCTCTGGGTTGAGTGATGACTTGGGGTATTGCGAGTAGAGTCGCTTCAAGAATTTGCTTTTCCGGTGTGCGGACTTAAGTTGAAGGAGGGCAGCACAGATGAAGCGTGAAAAATGATGCCGTAGAGGCGGTAGATAAGAGAGAGGTGCAGAGAAGACCTTCATTTCAGCTTGGAAATTTTGGTCATAGGAAGGTAGATGCCTTAGATGCCATAGGCGAGGGATTGGAGCAATCATGTAGTTGGCCCTGATCTTGTCCAGAACATCTCTGGTCTCCCTTGTATAACCAGCTCAATCCAAGTTGTCAAGTTTGCTGTGAAGTGGTGGTGGTTAGGAGGTGTCATTCTTTCTTTGTGACTAGCTATGCTTCTCTGTATTAGGTGAAAGTGTTTGATATATTCGGGCCCATCAACTTGAGGTATTCACTGGCAGTCTGGTTGCTATTTCGAGGGCTTTTCAGAAGATTAGTTCTGCGCAGCCACATTCTTTCCTGTTTAAAGTTTGTTACGGGAAAATATAAGTTTTTGTCCTGAAGTGATGGCCTTGTAGCTTCGTACTCGGGAGGTGTTGGGTTCAATCACTAGTGCAGTCAGATGACTACCAGCATTACAATTGTAAAGACCAGGGCAGGGGGCGCCATAAGGGACACAGAGGGGTGGCTGGAGAGAGAGGAATGCTTACAACACTGACTGGAGGGGAGACGGCTGTCTGGGACAAAAACGGGCAAAAACCAGATCAAAGGGACGTGTCAGGAGACGGCTGTTTTGTTCCCCTGATCGCTGGCCGAGCTGCCACTCATGGGTGTGTGTGTTTGTGCGCGCTTGTGTGTGTGTGTATGTGCACGCGCTGCAGTGCCTTTTTCGGAAATTGCACGGCTGCTCTTGCCACTGCCGGCCAGTCGACCAGCGCCTCGTCGCCCCTGAAAGCATCCCTCCCGCTCCACTGGCGCCGTCGAAGACGCAGCCGGGGCCATAATTCACGAAACTCGGCGGGCCTGCACCACATGTCGGCAGAAGAGGTTCTTGGAAACCTAGCGGGCACAGCGATGGGCCTAACAAGACGCGGACGCCCGCCTGCCCTGAAATTCGAGCTTATGAGGGGGCTGCGGGCCAGCACCGGGGACGCGAAGAGGATTCCTCCATTATCGACACCACCGAACGAGCGCCGCGACTGCCAGGCTCCAAGGGTCCCCGCAAGCGGGGGGCCCCTCTGAAGAAAAAGAGAAACAATTGTGAATGCCTGGAGAGGGAAACACTGCCAACCGTCCTCGGACAGTAGCTTGCAAGATGCCCAACGAAACGGTCGTCAGTTTGAATTCCTGTACAGTTTCTTCCATGTAGCCATTAAATCAGTTTGTTGAGTTTCACCGGAGTTTTATTCTGTGACCAAATTATCTTGACGCAGACACGACGACAACAACGATTAATACGACTGACAAAAAGTTTGGTGCCGAAACCCGGGATTCGATCTGCCGTGGATTTGTGAGCTCAACGCTTTCTTTCAACGCTCACGTCAACGCATCCACGCCAGGGACGTCTCGGCAACGATTGGTCACAACTACCGATGCCATCGATCCGGTGAGCTTAATTATTGGCTAATTAATTTCAAAGAAAATGAAACGCCTTTTAAAGAAACGGAAGGTTTTGCGCTCGGAAGTTACAAGGGTCATCAACGAATTCAACGAGCGGCAAACGTCACTAACAACTACTGAAGCTACATTGCTACATGCTAGACTCAGCAAGCTGGAGCAACAACTTGATACTGTCAACACGGAAATTGAACCATTGGTACCGGAAGATGACGCAGAAAACGACTATGAGCAAGTATTTGAATATCAAGACCGGATTATAACCTGCCTTGTTGGACTAAAGCTTCAAGTGGATAGCGGTCCGTTACCAACGCAGGCTGCTGTGGAATCGGCGGGCAGTGGCATTACCATTCAAACGGCCACGCCAGCCACTCAAAACGACCACGCCAGCCTCCGAAACGGCCACATCTGTGAAGACAAGAGTGAAGCTGCCGAAGATTGACCTAATGAAATTCACAGGACGGCGCTCTGACTGGCAACCCTTTTAGGAAGTGTTCAAGCAGGTAGTGGATAAAAACGAAGATTTGTCTGACATCGACAGATTTCACTACCTGTGAGCATCAGTCACGGGCGACGCGGCAGCGGCACTCACTGGTCTTCCACTGACCGCAAGGTGTTACAACGATGCTATCCAGCTGCTCAAGAAATGGTTTGGCAACGAGGAGCTTCTGGTTCAGGAACATCTCAAGAGGCTGATCGACTTGAAGCCCGTGCGCTCATCAGACGATATCCGTGGTCTTCGCCCTCTCTACGACACCTTGGCGGCACACATCAAAGGCCTCGAGACGCTTGTACAAAAGCTGGAGTCCTACAGCTGGATGCTAATTCCGATCGTGCAGAGAGCGATGCCACGTGACATCCTGTTGGACTTTAGCCGAAAGTGCGTCGTCGACACCAACAGCCTCGCCTGCGAACAGAGCTCCCTCTCCGATGCGTCGTCACACGCAACTAACGAAAGCGGCCAAGGTACGGTTTCTTCCCTTTTAAAGCTGCTCTCCTTTCTGAGAGTAGAAGTCGAAAGTCGGCAGAATTTAAATGCATTACAAAGCATGGACCTCAAGCAGCAACCTAGAGAAGGCCTTAAAGACAATTTGAAGCTGCATGGGAAAACGCATGACAGGCATGTCCGATTGGCTGCGATGATACATCAAAACGCTACCCCATTGGCCTGCTTTTTCTGCGGTTCCAGCGAGCACAAAACGCAGAGCTGTGACGCCGCAAAAACTTTGGAAGAGAAGAAACAACCTCTGCGGTCGTCCGGCCGATGTTTCAAACTAAATCTGGACATCAGTCACGAGCATGCCGCGTAAGCATCCAGTGCAACAAATGTCGCAAAAAGCATGCTAGCGCAATGTGCGACCCATCGTACACCGGGAACAGACCACCTGAACCCAACCGAACCGTAACGAACGCGCAAGTAAGCCTCGAAGCTACAACAACGGGAAACGGATCTACTCACAAAAGAACCGTTTTACTGCAGACCGCAACTGCATTATGTGGTGGAGAGACTTGTAAGGCTCAGGTACGAGTTCTGTTCGACGGAGGAAGTCGGCGCTCTTACATCACTGCTGACACCTCGCGGAAACTGGGATGCACGCTTCTCGGGCATGAAAGGTTGACCATCGGTGTTTTCGGAGACCACCGAGGAAAACAAGAGTTCCGAAAAGTACGAGTTCCCTAAAGACGAAGCGCGGAGGCGAACGGGAAATCGATGCGCTAGAAACAAATATAATTTGCGATCAACCGATTCCCTCACCACCAAAAGGGGTACTGAAACGACTAAAGTCCTTTGGTTACGAACCGGCTGACTTCTCAAACGACAGCGGGACAGATCGTATTGAGCTGCTAGTCGGATCTGACCACATATGGGACTTCACCACAGGTGGATCGGTCAAATTAGGAAACCGACTGAGAGCAGTGGAAACATCAGCGGGCTGGACTATTCAAGGGCCCATTGAGGACGATGTCGAGCAAACTCACTGCTTCCAAACTGTGGTACTAAGAACATCCATAATCGAGAGGCCGACAACAGATTTTCTAACCAAATTCTGGGATTTGGAATCAAATGGAGTGAGTGAGATAGGAGAAAACGACAAAACGTGTCAAGGTTTGGAATTCGAGGACAACATCCAGCGAGCCGGCAACCGATGTGAGGCTGCGTTGCCTCGGAAATCTGAGATTGTGATCGAGGATAACCGAGAAATTGCACCGAAGCGCTTCAATCAGCTGGCGAACCGATTCAGAAGGGCTCCTGATCTTATCGAAGAGTACGACACGGCGATCAGGCAATACGGCATTCTGGACATGACAGAACTGGTAGAAGACGAGGCCAACCGTAACCTCTGTGTTTGTCACATGCCTCATCAAGCGATCATCCACGATTCCAGAAAACTGAGACCTGTATTTGACGCTTCTTCCAATGCCAACAATGCAAAAAGTCTTGATGACAACCTGGAAACCAGACCGAACTTAACGGCAGACCAGGACGGGCTTGTGCTTGATTTCCGCAAATATCGAGTTGAGTTTGTCGTGGACAGTGTCAATGCCTTTCTGCAAATTGGAATGCGAGAGCAAGACAGAGACGCTTTGAGATTTTTTTGGTTCCAAGAGACCGGTGCTTCTTTGCCTCCCATTGAAACATGGCAAATACCGCTTGGAACCACCGAAAGCTCGTTTGTGCTCTCTGCTAACGTTAAGCACCACCTCAAAGCTCGCAAGGAAGAGTATCCCCACACACAGAGCCCGCTGCAGCAAAGCCTTTATATATATGACCTGCTAACTGGTGCAGATGACGAAGAGGAGGCTGTGAAGCTCTACAACAAAGCCAACGCGATCTTCCACAGCGCCGCGATGGAGTTGCACAGGTGGTCATCGAACAACGAAAGGCTGCGACAAATGATTTCAACTCGCAACAAAGCATTGCAAGGGTTCTGGAGACGCTGGTGCACTGAGTACTTAAAGGAGCTACAGCTGACCCATTCCAAAGGAGCTCAATGGGGAAAGCAAGTTAAAATTGGAGACGGGGTCCTCCTGAAAGAAGCCCTACAGCCGCGGCAAATGTGGAAGCTGGGAATAATCGAAAGGGCATTCACGGGAAGAGACAACCGAACAAGAGCTTTTGAAGTCCGACTGCCAGGGGGGACCAGACTTTGCCGTCCAATAAAGTTGCTCTACCCTCTGGAACTCTCTGACTAACAAATGACTTCGTCATTTCGGGGGGGAATGTGTCGGGGACAAAAACGGGCAAAAACCAGATCAAAGGGACGTGTCAGGAGACGGCTGTTTTGTTCCCCTGATCGCCGGCCGAGCGGCCACTCGCGGGTGTGTGTGTTTGTGCGTGCTTGTGTGTATGTGCACGCGCTGCAGTGCCTTTTTCGGAAATTGCACGGCTGCTTCTTGCCACTGCCGGCCAGTCAACCAGCGCCTCGTCGCCCCTGAAAGCGTCCCTCCCGCTCCACTGGCGCCATCGAAGACACAGCCGGGGCCATAATTCACGAAACTCGGCGGGCCTGCACCATATGTCGGCAGAAGAGGTTCTTGGAAACCTAGCGGGCACAGCGATGGGCCTAACAAGACGCGGACGCCCGCCTGCCCTGAAATTCGAGCTTACGAGGGGGCTGCGGGCCAGCACCGGGGACGCGAAGAGGATTCCTCTATTATCGACACCACCGAACGAGCGCCGCGACTGCCAGGCTCCAAGGGTCCCCGCAAGCGGGGGGCCCCTCCGAAGAAAAAGAGGAACAATTGTGAATGCCTGGAAAGGGAAACACTGCCAACCGTCCTCGGACAGTAGCTTGCAAGACGCCCAACGAAACGGTCGTCAGTTTGAATTCCTGTACAGTTTCTTCCATGTAGCCATTAAATCAGTTTGTTGAGTTTCACCAGAGTTTTATTCTGTGACCAAATTATCTCAACGCAGACACGACGACAACAACGATTAATACGACTGACAACGGCATTAGAAGGCATGTCTGGGTATGCGATTGTGGTGGCGTGCGAGTGTGATTCGTGTTGGTGTGGTCGTGCTGAGCTCGAGTGGGAGCTTGGTGCGCAAACTGTGGGCTGTATGTATGTGTGAATAGTAAATCATTCCATTGACACAAGGAGTACAAAGTTTCTTTATCCTGGTTCTAGGTTCTTGGTTTGGTCAAAGATGCTTTTCCCAAGTATTTCTACCCTTTCAGTGCTGAGTGTGAGTTAGTGACCTGGATAACGCATGACTAGAGTGTGCATGACTTTTGTGATCGTCAGATGTGACATCATTAAAGTTTTCTTTGCGCTCTATACACGGCACAGCACTGCATGGACAGATTTTTTCGCATGGACAGGGTTGCGCCTGTTTGTCAGTGTCATTTAGACAGTGAGGCCATGAAAGATTATGTATAATTCTCACAGAGATTTAATTTCTTAAGCTGTAATTGCCCTTGCAATACATTCAACATCTGGTTCTTCCACAAGTTGTGAATGAAGTTGAAAAGGTAACATAAAATGTGACACAGAAAAAACTGTTGCATAAAGGATTTGAGTGTTTCTTTTATAAAGTGACAGTTCCGTAAGTAGCCATCTCGTTACCAGACAGCATATTCAGGGCCATACTGTCACCGACAACTGGTATTGGAAAGACACTGGTATAGTAAATATTTTTGCTAGTCTAAGTGGCTTTTATTATTGAAGGATTCAGCTGTGTCTAGAACCAGTTTGACAAAAATATGACATTAATGGCTCAAAAAACGCTAAGAATTCATGTATTCTACACATTTTTACTCTTCGGAATCGTAGCTTTACTGTCAAACATATTTATGCACAACTAATAACTTAGTTGCAGTTTCTTTGAGCAGAATATTCAACCATGCCAGAGAATCGGTGACAGCATAAGATAGCACTTTCTAGGAATGGTGTGAACTTGACGATATCAATCTTTTTTTTTTTGTTTAGAAAAAGCAATGCTTCTTTGAATATACTCCTCGACACCTTGCCATAAAAGGTTGCAAAGTGGTGCAGTGTTCAATGATAGGTTCAAAAGATGTTTTGGTGGTGCTTCGCATATGGTACCAGAAATGCCGTCTCCGAGTAGGGCCTTCAGCAATGCGGTAGTAGCCTGTTTCACTCCCATTTCATGAAGGCTTGTGTCTGTTGTGGTGCACATGGGGACATTTCTGCTGTGCTTTTGCCGCAGGTGTGGGTGGACGAGAGTCGGCGGCTGGTCTACTTCGTGGGCCTCAAGGACACCCCCCTGGAGAGGCATCTGTATGCCCTACCTTTGCCTTCCTGTTTATACTTTGCCGGGACATACTGTCGCTCGCTGTTGGTGTCAGAATTTTTTCCTGTGTAAACATTGGAGGCTGAAAATAGTAGAGCTGAAAGTGGGAGTGAAAGCTTCTGGGGTAACTTTACATGGAGTGGCACAGGTACGGGAACAAGTGCATTTTGATCGTGTCTGTGCTGAAATAAAGAACTGGTCTTGGAATGACGTATGCTACTTAAACAGAGATTCGTTGATATAATGGAGGGGTGCTCGTAAACATAGTGGTGGCAGTGAACCCAATCATTTTACTGCAAGGCAGCCATAGCAACTGTAGCAGCGAAGAGCAGCCAAAATTGCTCTAAAGTCAGAGTCATGACTGTTCATGCCCTGTGCCGAGGAATGCTGAGCGACATTTTTATGTGGTGAAATTAGTCAGCTGATGACATCATATGCTATTCGACAGTCACATTTGTCAAAAATTGTATTGCACATTTTTTTCGGAAAATAAACTTTTTCCATTATGTTAAATCTCGTTACAAGAGACACTCCGTTATAAAAGACATTTGAAAGTGGTTTGGTTGGTTTTCCTATGTCTGCCATGTTAACAACATTGCATACAAGAGACATGGTTACAAGAGACACTCGGTTACTAAGGACAACTTTTTCAGGTTCGTGGAGTAAATTCTTCACTATTTAGAAGAGACACAACCCCGGTGTGCTCATGCAATGCATCTGGAACGTACCAACTCGTACATGATGCACTTCAGATTCCCTTAGCTTAATTCTTTTCCATATCGGTGTCCTTTTTGTTGTGTATGTCAGGAACTGAGGAGTGCTTCCCCATGATTGGAAAGTCAAAATGGCATCGCATTACTGTTACCTACGAAGCAAATCAAAATGCATGAATGACATTCAGCATTTTTAACTCCTCACTGTTAAAATTTGATCACAAGATGAAAGCTTAGAATCCTGATGTCTTTCTCTTTGTGAATCATCTGAGGGTGACAAGCATGAAAGAGTGCCTCAAAGGTACTATTAGAGCAACAGGAAGGCTTGCAAAGTGAAGTGCTTTACCTCGAATTTTGGAAGCAATGCACTCTGCACTCACAAAAATACATATACTAGTATGAATAACTTCTTTAAGCTTCCCTGAACAATTTCCTGTTCATGCGTGTGAATGCATTTAACTGATGTGCAGTAAATTGATCAACACAGTGATTTTTGAATTTTTGGTTACAAGAGACCTTGCTTGCAAGAGACATGTTTTTCGGGTCCCTTGAGTGTTTCTTGTAACGAGGTTTTACTGTATATAATAAAAAGTTCAACATTGTTCTTCTGCGGTAACAGCAGTGGATATTTTGAACGTGGTCTGTCAGGCGTTAAGCTTATTGATGCATTGTTTTAGCACCAGACTGTCTGCTCGCATAGTGCCATTGGGTGCAGCTGTTCACTAACGTATGATGGGATGCTGCAGGTACGTTGTTGGCCTGGACGGCCAGCTACCTGTGTCGAGGCTGACAGAACCAGGGTACTCCCACACCATCTTTATGGATCAGGTACGTGCAAATGTTGCTGACATTTTGCTGCAGGCTGCTGCTTTTCCTTTGTTCCTCGTTTTAAATGTGATAGCGTTGAAGGCCACATTCTGCAGGAAATCCAACCTTTGTCGGTACTGTCGGTGTTTGCAACGAAAAATCACAAACATGGCTTTGGCGGGTGGTAGCTGGCAGGTGACATGACCGAGCGTTAATTTTTTGACGGGCTGTATACGTGAGGGAAGGAAAGCGTAGCAGGGGGCGGCAGAAAGTTAGGTGGGCGGATGAGATTAAGAAGTTCGCAGGGGTCAAGTGGATGCAGCTAGCACAGAACCGGGTTAAGTGGAGAAATATGGGAGAGGCCTTCGCCCTGCAGTGGGTATAATCAGGCTGATGATGATGATGATGTAATGAGGGCACATGATATCGCCAAGTTGGGGAGCTGCCAATTTGGGTTGCTCATTTGAACTGGGAGGGTGGTATAGCAATCAACCTTCTAAGATTCCTGGTATTGTGGGCACCTATCGGCCTGGTGCAGGAGTGCGGCATGTTTGTGACTGTCAAGAGCAGCCTGAGTGAGCCACCTTCGAGTGCCGTCTACTGGCTGAGCCACTCAGAGGAGCCGTCTTGTCCACCGTCTCCATGCCTGGTGGCCACCCTCCTGGAGCCACCACGTGAGCATTGCTTCTGCTTTTGCACTTAGGTGACCTCCAAGCAATGCATGCCGAGGTGGCCACAAAGATTTCTTGTCTCACATTGCAGCTTTGGCATGTTGTCAGAAGGCGGTGGTTGTTGTTTCTTCAAGAAGTGTTCCACTAATGTTGATGCGGTCTTCCGAGCACCTTTTGGAATTGGTGATAATTCCTTGTGTTGTGGCACACAAGTAGCACAGACCTAAGTGAACCTTCAGTTCAGCTTAAATAACATCAAATAGTGAATATGAAAAGCTGAACGTCGCATTAAATTCAAAATGTTTTCCACTTTGGATGGGGAACTCGGAAACAGGCAGAAAAGGTCGCAAAGCTGCCCAGCAACTTCTTTTTTGGCAGAGTATGTGTTTAGTTCTAAACTTCACCAGTGATGAGAAGTCGTTGTGATTGTTTGAGGGCTCACATAGATAGCTTTAACCAAGAAAGAATCAGAAAGTTGTGGATGACATCAGTTTTTATGCAGATGAAGGGAGTAGTTGCTAGTGTAGATGAAGCAAGGTCTTGCCTGGTGTATTTTTTCCTATCACTTCTTTTTAGACCGGTTAGCATGCTATGGTAATTGATTTATGGCATGGTCAGTGGTAAAGTGAGCCTCTAGGTATTCTGTATGATTGAAGTAACACCTGTTTGTTAGCTGAAATTTTATACCTGAAAGTCCATCTAATCGAGCATATCCGAAAAATGAGGAATTGAAATTTTAGGTTGGTTTCTGTAAATGCATATCTGTTGGTTCAGGCATATGGCATTTAGAACTACCAGGGGAACAAACAGTTTGAACAAGTCCTCTGCTTTTTCAAGCCTTATATTGTCACTCCACAGCAGCCAGAAGGCCCATTACGGAGTGTAAATCTAAAGCCGATGCCAAGAGTTATACTCAGTCAAAACAAAGTACTTCTTTGTGATGGCAAGAGTTCCATGCTTTAGACTCAGCAGCCCTAGTGCTTAAGCAGCCTGTATAGCAGTTCTGAATGGGCCCCGAAACTACAACCTGTGTGAAGGTCTTTGAAATGCTTGCATGATATAACATTCGGGCAGCCTACGCAGTGGAGATGTTTGCACACAAATGGCTGCCAACTGCTGTGTCATGCAGGTGGACTGGGCAGACTACTACTCACCGCTGGTTGTTGCACTTGGCGAGTTTTCATGGATGAAAAGGAAAAAAAAGCTCTACTCGGTGAAGGTCAGGCGCAGTTGCGCAGCAGTGGCGCATCCTACAGCATTTACAACTTGGTTGAAATGGATCATAAGAGCCATACTTGTGCCTGGTGCGGCTGTCTACTGTTCATATTATCTCTGAAGACTAGTTTCCTGTGTACTAAACTTGAATTACTCAGCTGGTCTCATTCGAATTGAGAGCCCCAGTGATTTTCTTTTATTCTCTTTGTCATGATAATGAGGGGTCTACCAGGAGATTTAGCAGTTGTCTGGATTGCATTTTGATACGTGTAGGTTGCACCATTAGCTGGCAAGGAGGGAAATAGGGGGAGTTCTAAATGACACATGTGGCCACCATCTAGGATGTAAATATAATAGGATTGCATGCTTTTGTTCTTCACATTTGAAGAGTGCGAACATTTTTGAAAGTTCAAGAAAATGCGACAGCAATCGCACTGAGGGCGGCAGCTGTGCGAGAACCCTCTTCCGCCCTGCCTGTTGATCACATTCGACGTGACACTCACAGTATCACAGGATGTTCCACGTCTGCTGCTATGGATGAGGGTGGTGCTGATAAACACTCTCAAGGTTCAGCAACAGGCAGCATTAATCGCCAAGAAAGTAGAAGGTTGGACAGCTGTCAATGTATCTCGGTTGGTAAGAGCACCAGATGCGATATTTGAAGGTCGTGGGTTCACAGTTCCCACCATCGGCACACTGTTTTCCCTTCTACTTTGTATTTTTTGCATTTGTATTTGTATTGATCACAGTACTAATCCAGGTCGATAGAAATCTAAATAATAATAATAATAAAAAATTCTCTACACTTTCCTTGCCCTCGCCGACTGTTGGCTTCTTTCATCCTCATATCATAATGAGACCCCCATTTCCCCTTATATATAAAGTAGAACCCCACTATTTTAAACTCATATATAGTAAAAACTTGAATATAGTGGAGTGAGACAGAACTCTCAGTTTGCATTCTATAGACAACTGTACATTTTTGATACAAATTGGTTATAGCAAAGTGCGTGCGGCCACGGTGATGTACTTCTCACGAAATGACATCGCCGCGTGTGTGATACCTAAGATCATGAGGTGAATTTCTCATTAGAAAAAAAAAAATAGTAACCTCCAGACTTTTTCTTTCTTTTTTAATGGTTTTACACAAGATAAGTGCGGATACACAAGATCTATCAGCACTCAGGAGATGCCAACTTTACATAAGCCGTGAGAGAAAGCATGCGGCGCATTCGAAGGTGAAACAGAATGAAAGTGCAGTGAGAAATGGGGGTGATAAAAAACAGTTGAACATTCACAGCACTGTGCAGCACAAACTATGATGCAGTGGTGGCAAAGTGGAGGCACGGCATGTACTGTTGCTGCACTTGACTGTCACATGCATTTCTTAAATGAAAGAAACAGCAGATAATGCCATGTTCATGCAAGGCTTTGGTTTTTACAGTTTTGTTTGTAGCCACTTTGCATTCATGCTAAAGAGGCACTTCCATTAGATGTAAACAAAAAATTGCACGAAGAGATGATAAGCGAGGGATAGAAGATATTTTAGAGCGTTTTCATTTTTTTTGTTTTTTCATAAGCAAGAAGACTTGTTTGGTCAGTAGACATTTAATTACCAGAAAGCATCTTAGGGGCCATGTCACCAATAACTGATATAGTGAAGACCCTGATATACTAGTATAATAAAGATTTTTGCCAGTCTGAGTGACCTTTATTATGAAGGGGTTCTATATATATGTGTGTGTGTGTGGGGGGGGGGGGGGAGGGAGGGGGGGGGGGGGCGTGGATCAATGAAGCCCGCCACCTAGCCCACTATGGGTGTCGTCAGGATTCCCCAAAGCCTCATGACCGAGCCCCCCCACCACCACTGCATTACCTACTATACTATCGACTGGATTTATATACTCCACCTGGGAATGGGTGTCTGTGTTGCCACTTACAATCGCCATTGGTGGCAAAATTGTGGTCTGCTCTTTTGAGATATAGGCACCATATGGTGCACAGAATTGTTTTTCGAGCTGAATCCTAACATGTGCAAGGGATTCGCACAGACGACTTTTGGGCCTCAAAACCATGATGGGCTGCGACCATCAAGGGGCTGTGCCGGGCGAACCAGGGGCAATAGAGAGGTGCGGGTGGTACCAAAGAAATTGTTTCGTGATGTACACATAGGTACCGCAATTGAGGACCTAGGATTAAATTTTGTAAAACTAGACCTAACCCTCTACATCCTACACCTGCAGTGGTCAAGTTCTTTGTTCCTTTTTGTTCGTTTGCCATGTTGACAGGGCCGCTTGCAGCACACCTACTGGATGGTGGCGGTGGCTACCAGGAGCCTGAGCTGTTCAGCCACGTAATCTCATCAGGCCACACGGTGTTCGGCCTGGTGTTCCGGCCTGCACATCTAGAGCCACAGCGTCGCTACCCCACAGTGCTCACCATCTACGGAGGCCCCGAGGTCCAATTGGTCACCAACTCCTTCAAGGGCATGCGGTCGGTTTTCCACATTTTTCGGAGCGCTCTTACTGGGTTTATGCCGTCAGCTTCCTGCCACGGCATTACCGGAGTGTTTTAGTATTAACAGAATTTGCGTGTGCTAAGCAGAACAACAGATTGTGAGTGTGCATACACGAAATGTTAATGCAGAAATGTTGTTAGCGTATGCACATAGTTTCAGAATTTAGCTTTGCTACGTTGCCACATTTAGCCTTAAATTACATGCTCCTGTCTCAGTTGAAAAAGCAGGCGCGTCCTAGTTGGGGAATTTACCGA
This sequence comes from Amblyomma maculatum, assembly GCF_055883805.1. Taxonomy (NCBI): domain Eukaryota; kingdom Metazoa; phylum Arthropoda; class Arachnida; order Ixodida; family Ixodidae; genus Amblyomma; species Amblyomma maculatum. The sequence continues at coordinate 15,274,608 of NC_139349.1, read as the reverse complement.
TGTCATTGTTTATCACTATGACTGACCTTGCATTGACGACAAACTGTGCTACGTCCGCAATGGCTCGGAACATAACACAGTTGCTCTGAAGCTAGCAGAATAGGTTTCAAACTTTTTCAGTGTGTTTATGCATTTTATTACTTTACCACAGCAATATGTATTAAATTTGCAAAAATATTTTATGCATTTCTTGTCACATCACAGGAAACATCCTTGTTCATGGTTTGTGCATAGTATTTTTTTTAGACGATACCTCTTTGTTTACATTCCTTAAACAGCACTACTTTGTTTAAATTTCTGATTTCAAGTAATGCAGTTATCGAGGCATTGCTTTGAAATATTGTTAACTGATATAGGCATTCCATATCAGTTGGTTGTAAACGACTTCGATATATATTATAGTGGTGTGCAAATATTAGAACTTTAATATAGAGTTTGAATAGTATGTGCTGTCTGATTTGGCTTGCTCATCAGTTTTGCTGCTCGAACTATTCGAGCCTCCTTAACATTAAGAAAAGTTAAGAACATTTCAGAAAATAAGAACATATAGTTCATCTAAACTGGGTGTGAAAAATTGCAACATCTCTATACGGCAGTATCTGAAAAATATTTAATTCGTATTCGAAAATTTCATTATTTGCACACCCTTATATACTATAACCCATTTTTATTTTATGTTGAAACTTTGAAGGGGAGTGGGAATGAATTAATTTTATTGCAAGGCGAGTGATCCTGTCATGTGGAATATTTATTGTCTGCAGTTAATGGCATTTGTTTGCTGTCGTAAAGCAGTATTTTAAAGCATTTGCTGAATATGTTGCTCATTAGCACAGCCCTAGCAGTACACTAGTCTATTAATTGTAGTAAACGTTTGAATAAGCTAATGTAATGCTTTTAGCATTGTTAATTGAATACTGCTGATTTTGTCGCATTGAAGGTAAAACTCTGGTAGTAGTACTAATTGGCACTTAAAGGGCTTAACTCGCAGTTACTTTTTATGACCGCAGAATCATGTATAATCGACTAGCACAGGGGTTCTCAATATTTTTATGCCGTGGGAGCACCAGTGGCATCAATAAAGTGCTCGTACCCCGAGAGCCTGGGCTTCAATCTTTTTGTGAAACAAACGAAACAAAAGACGATCGGTTGCAGTGCCCTTAAAAAAACGCTCCTATTCAATTATTAACGACTGTTTTTGTAGTTAGTCTGTTTTTGACGAACGAACAAAATGCGGCAAGTGCTCTGCTGGGAAGCTGTGGAGCGAATTGACCTTGTCACCTATGCCGTCCTCTCTCTTTGGTCACAGGCACCTGCGGCAACATCTGCTGGCCTCAGAGAACTATGTGGTGGTGGTGGTGGACTGTCGGGGATCACGGCACCGGGGGATTGAGTTTGAGTCTCACATCAAGGGCCGCATGGTCAGTGAGCTGTTCGCATGCTAGCTTATTTATGCAAGTGAAGTGTCACTGTCAGGCCTCTGCAGCGCTGCCTAAAAACATGGTGTATTAAGTACCAGCTGGTAGGAACCATGTGCTGAAAAATGTTTGTAAAAAGAGGGAGACGACAATGACAATAATGAAGCCACTCTGCTGTGGTTATGTCTCCACGCTGTCTTTTTGCACTTATAGTTTCTTTCATAAGCTCACAAGCTTCCAATCTTGATGGCATGGGCTAGCTCTGAACTTTTTCGGGAAAAGTATAAGAGATACTGCAAGTTTGAATAGATGTAAGCATTTTATACGTTTCGATGGGTCTCCTTGCAGAGTTTCATTTAGTTTGATGTAGTGTCAAGCACCGGAATGCTTGTATTTTAAAGTGTGGAAGTCTAATAAGCTGCCCAAAATGACAAACTGGGAAAATCAACTGAGCCTTCGTATCATTATCAAGAGGTGTGAATGCATTTTCCTCGCATACAGAGTCTTGCTAGCCGGTCATGTCTCGTTTTCCTTGCCGTGGAAGTCTTGGTTTCAACTGTATGCCTACTGACCAGGCCTTGCAAATGGCAGCCTCGCTAGAGCACTATTTAATCTTAAAGGGCCATGTCATAGTTTTTTTTAATAAAAGGTTTATTGAAAGGAGGGATTGCTGTTTTACAGGCATGAAATATGTACAGTTAGGTGTTAAGGTAAAGCATAATGTCACTGCAATATCAGATGTGACCACCATGTGAACAGAACAAGGTTCAAAAATCTTCAACTTTAAAATTCGTAAAAACCGATGTTAGTCATTACATGCCAAGACAAAGAAAAAAAATGTGGTGGCAAGGAAGCCCATCACTGCCTGGAACTGCAAAACATTTCCCATTGTGGGCTGCGAGGGAAGTGCTGTCTTGCAGAGAGCGCTTGTCACTGGTTAGCTTTGAACAGTTAAAGAATTTGATGTGCTTACCCCTGTGCTGCAGGGAACAGTTGAAATAGCCGACCACGTGGAAGTGTTGCAGTGGCTGGCCCAGGAGAAGGACTACATCGACCTGTCCAGAGTTGCGATCCATGGCTGGTCTTACGGTAGGTGCTGTCGTCCTGATAACCCTTTGCAGCCCTGTCCTCCCTGTACAGCTTTGTATACTGTTGCTTCGGTTGTGTTAAAGCAGCGGTGGAGTGTTGGTATAGAGGTAGAACATCTGTCTTGCATGCAAGAGGACCGTGGTTTGAATCACTGTGCCGCGCAATTCTCCACCGGAGAAAAAAAAAGTCCGCGTGTCGATGGAATTGCATAAACAGGTTTGGAGTGCGACCTGATGCGGTGAACACCTCCGGCAACATACTCCCTCATCAGAACAGGAGTTGGCCACCCTGGTGTAGTAATTGGTCACAACCTCCTATGATTAGTCCTATAAAATTCCGGCCCTCAGTCACCGGCGGCTGTGGAGAAACTGACCACGGCGGCAGTCCTGTGACGCAGCGGGGGGTGCTAAGAATTTCTGGCTGTGCTGGACAGAGCCCCATTGGAAACTAACCCTGGCAAAGTTTAACGCTAGAACCCTAGCTAGTGAAGCTAGTTTAGCAGTGCTGTTAGAGGAACTAGAGGGTATGAAATAGGGTGTCATAGGGCTTAGTGAGGTCAGGAGGCCGAATGAGGCATATACTATACTGAAGGACGGGCATGTACTAGGAGTAGGTTTTTTTTGTCAATAGGTGTATAGTAGCTGGTAATATAAATGAATTCTATAGCATTAATGAGAGGGTGGCAGGCACCATTATTAACCTTAACAAGCAATATAAACGAAAGGTTGCACAGGCTTATGCACCCACATGTAGTCATGGTGACCAGGCAGTTGAAAGCTTCTACAGAGATGCAGAATTGGCCATGCGGAAGGGAAAGACGCAGTATACTGTATTAATGGGCAACTTCAATGCCAAGGTAGGGAAAAGCAGGCAGGCGACCAGGCAGTGGGTGACTATGGCATTGACTCTAGAAATAGCAGGGGGGAGTTACTAGTTGAATTTGCAGAGCGCAATAACTTATAAATCACGAACATCTTCTTCAGCAAACGGAAGAACCGGAAGTAGACATGGAAAAGGCCTAACGCCGAGACTAAAAATGAAATTGACTTCATACTTTGTTCTAACCCCGGCATTATGAAGGATGTAGAGGTGATCGGAAAGGTGCGATGCAGTGACCACAGGATCGTAAGGTCTCGAATTAGTCTAAATCTGAAAAGGGAACGAAACATATTAGTAAGAAAGAAGTCCATCAACGATCTAGCGGTGAGGGGGTGGGGCAGGAGAGTTCAGGATCTCGCTACAGAATAGATATTCCGCTTTAACCGAGGATGACGACATTAGCCTAGAAGCAATGAACAATTTCAGAGATATCATTACTGAGTGCGCTGTAGAAGTAGGCGGTAGGATAGTTAGGGAGGATACCGGTAACCTGTCTAAAGAGACAAAAGATTTGATTAAGAATTGCCAAAGCATGAAAGCTTCCAATCTAACAGACCAGATAAAATTGGCAGAGATATCAAAGGTAATCAATAAACGCAAAGTGGCCGATATAAAGAAGTATAACAGGGAGAAAATTGAGCATGCAGTAAAGAACGGGGGAAGCCTTAAAGCAGGGAAAAAGAAATTGGGCATAGGCGAAAATCGGATGTATGCGCTAAGCGACAAGGTGGGCAATGTCATTACTAACATGGACAAGATAATCAAAGTAGCCGAGGAGTTCTATACTGATCTCTACAGTAGCCAAAGTAGTCAGGACAATAATGAGATTGGTGGTAGGAAAAGCAGCCAGATGTTCCGCCAGTGATGAAGGACGAAGTTAAGAAAGCATTAGAAACTATGAAAAGGGGGAAAGCAGCTGGAGAGGATCAGGTAACTATAGATTTGTTGAAGGACAGGGGGGGAGGAGGGATATTATGGTAGAAAAACTGGCCACCCTGTATACACATCATTACTACTAAGAGCTGGAAATGACGTAGAAACGGGCGCAACTGGGCCCTCTGGCGCTGCAGTTGTAGCATACTGCCGACTTGTTGCTTCTTGCAGAAGCCTTGGCGAGTGGGTTGGGGTTTAATTTGGGTGTTATAAGATGTGAGCGGGAATTGCATGGATTTACAGCACTGCAAGCAAAAACCAACCATCAACACGGACAGCAATTCGTTTTGTCCTATGTTTTCCGTACTTCTGAGATGCATGCGATGCACGCATTTCTTTCACGCTGTGCAAATTCGTTTGCTGCACACATTGCTTACAGTTTTGTCATTGTAATCCCGGCGTAAATTATAAAAACTTCAGCACTCTAACAAACGTAGCACCATCAAACCACGCTTCAGCCTCAAGCTCTTGATTGCATGCCGTCCGCAGACCGTTCACACATAATGGGCCCGAGTTGAGGACGCTTCTCGAGCGCCCGTTTTCATGTCAGAAATTGCTTCCTGCGAAGTATTATAGTACTTCGTCTGAATTAGTTTTAAGACTCTCCAATCGCATTGCAGCTAAAATAAAACTTCGTTTCAGTTGTCTTTTAATATAATCCGATTGTAAATCCAAAGAATGTCGACTGCCACCGTGGTCCTGGCCACTGGTCATTGAAGTCATGGCATTAGATACTGGCTTGTTTAACACTAGAGGTTTCACACTGGTTTGTAACTGAAACAGTCTCCAAAGGAGGCCATGTCCAGGCATGACTAGCATTACAAGTGATTGTCCAAGTGCCCCTACTGACACCTAATTTAAATGCTGTAAAGTTATCCACGCACTTCTGATGTGGGAGCCATTTTAGGCTTCAATTGGCATGTTGCCCCCTTTTTTTTTTTTCTTTGCAATTGCTGTGTATTTGTCTTGCTTTTGTCCGCTTGGCTCTTCCATTCTTTGGGTGCGCTGAAACTGCGCATATGTCACGTGCCATTCACTTTTTGCGTGATTAAGCCCCACTTACTACGCTGCTACTTGTGCCAACCCTTCTGATTTGCCCAGAAGGCTTCCGATTTTGGGCCAATCTTTCTGATTGTATGATGAGTGCCCTAAACCTTCCGATAAGTGACCTCTGCCCACAAAGAACAGTTTTTGCAAAACCAGCATCAAGGAATCTGCAGCCACATATCAATCGCCAGTATCTCCATCAGAGGCCGCACTAGTACCACTGGCATCAATCGGCTAAGCAGCCGATCAAGGCCAGTTTGAGCCAAGCTAAAGGAGCTGCATCTGCCCGCGTAATATACTGCGTAATGTACTGCGTTTCTTGTAGGCGGTGGCGGCAGCATGCAGCCAGGGCAGCCGCAGTACTTGCAGAAGCTTCACCTTTGATCTCGGCTAAAGGACAGCCTCTCGGTGCACTTGACGTTGAAGGATCGTTACAGTAGCTTTGACCAAACGTCACACCATCTGATCCTCTTGCATCGTTCGCATGCCTTGTGAAACTGAGCTGCGCTATACTCGGTGACGGATAGCTAATCTTTCAGAACCATTGTGGCCAGCAGCAGTCGCGGTCGAAATCGCATGTAAAAGGGGCTAATAACGGTTATGCAATAAAAGAACTGAAACAATGCTTCGATGATGCCAAGAAGAAACTACAGTGGTGGTCGGTGCACACCTCTGGGACTTGCATTTTATGCTTGTTGTTGTTGTTGTGTATGTTTAGATATTAAAAATCATTTGACACTGCCTGAAAGTGCCTCCTCCCCCCCTTCGGATATTTAAACATTGAATGCGCCCCTCCCCCCTTCCCCCCTTTTAGGCGCAAATAAATGATCTTCCGATTTTTGATGTCACCAGGTTGGAAGCTATGCAGTGTGGATGTAACAGAAATTGATGGAAATGTGAAAAGTAACCATTGCGATGCAGTCCTCATCTCTAAAGCATGTGACCATTCTCACGTTAAAGAACCCCAGGTGGTCGAAATTTCCGGAGTCCTCCACTATGGCGTCTCTTATAGCCTGAGTCTCTTTGGAACGTTAAACCCCACAAACCAAACCAAACCAAACCATTACTCATTCTACCCTGCTGGATGGCGTGCTGGTTAGGGCGCTCGACTACTGTGCCTGAGCATGCGGAATCGAATCCCGGTCTTGGCAGCTGCTTTCCGGTGGAGACGAAAAGCTAGGTGCCCATATGCTGTGCGATGTCAGTGCACGTTAAAGAACCCCAGGTGGTCAAAAGTTTTGTAGCCCTCCACTACAGCGTCTCTTATGGCCTGAGTTGCTTTGGGACATTAAAGCCCAAAACCAAATCAACCCAAACTATTACCATTCTTTCACCAAAAATATTTACTGAAGTATAAGCTGTTGCTCAAAACTTTCATGGGGTAATTTGCTAGTTCGAATATTTACTCTTATCCTTTAATGTTTTCACTAGCAAGCTTTTAATGTAATCATCTATGTACGAGGACAACTAAATGTTGGTGTTCAAACCCTCCCCCCTTCGGATATTGAAACATTGAATGCGCCGCCCCCCCCCCCCCCCCCCCCTTCCCCCCTTTTAGGCGCAAATAAAAGATGTTCCGATTTTTGATGTCACCAGGTTGGCAGTTATGCGGTGTGGATGTAACACATGCATATTGCATGTGTTGCTTTATTTTGCTTGTGGTTGACGACTGCAAGTCTCGCATATATCAAGGTGCCAGCAGGGTGCTTTCAGGACACTTCATTGGGTGCCTCACGTGTGCATCATAGCAATGAATGGCTAATGGGAATGCATGCCCAGTATTTTCTGAAGCAGTGCACTTTGTGCACAGGTGGCTACCTGTCTCTGATGGGGTTGGCACAACGACCCGACGTGTTCAAAGTTGCGGTGGCTGGGGCGCCTGTCACCTCCTGGAACCTGTACGACACGGGCTACACAGAGCGCTACATGGGGGCCCCGCAGGACAACCCACAGGGCTATCGGCGTGGCTCCGTGCTCTCTTATGTTGGGCAGCTGCCCAGTGACCAGAACCGGCTGCTCATTGTGCACGGCCTGATGGATGAGAATGTGCACTTCACCCACACCAGCCAGCTCGTGGCTGCGCTCGTCAAGGCTGGCAAGCACTACCAACTGCAGGTAAGCATCCTGCCAAGGGCTGCTAGTCGGGGAGACAGAATTCAATTTTTGTTTATTTCTGTCCACGATTAGAGAGAGCACTGTAGGATCTCAGTGATACGGATGGACCTCGCGAGGTCACGAAGAAAGAATATTCGTATCACCCCAAAGAAGTTAAATTTATGTGCAGAAGCATAGGAAATGCACTCGCACAGTCTGTTTACAGTTTATGGGATTTGTTTACAGCTGGGCGTCACCACTGACTGCTTCTGGTGTGTTGCACATTCATTTGAGAGAATAGCATTGCAAAGCATGAACTGTAATGTTTGTTTGCAGTGAAGACCTTGCGTCAACGATATGTGTACAGTGCTTAATGCTCGAAGGTCTGGTCAGGGCTAATGAATTTTTATCATCCATAATGGCACATAAAGTGTTCGGAAAATCTGAAGTTTGCATTGTACAACCATGATTGTCCTTCAGATTCTCCGATATTTCGTGTTGCCCTAGACAAATGGGCAGAGACATAGTCATTCATCATTATACTACTCACAGGCGCTAAGGGCAATGCATAGCATTATAGTTTGCTATCTTAACTCATTCCTCTGTTCCATGTCATCAGCATAGACACTCCTCAGCACAGACCTTGGCATCATGCCAAGATGCCATGTGCCGCTTGCTTTTTTACTAGTGACGGGGGACAGCAGCCCACGTGGCAAACTTGGCGACATGGAGACGCTTGTTCTGGTACGTGCATGGGCTGCCCCGCCAAATTAGCCAAGCCAAGAGAGAAAAGGGTGCATTTCTTACTAAGTGTTTTTACGGGTGTTTCAATTGCCTTGGCGCAACGGGCTGATGTTTTTTCCCTGACAAGCCCATTTTCACCAAAAAGAAAAAGAAACATATCTGCTGCTGCAGTATAAAAGTGCACCAATGCCACACTACTGCTAGAGCAGCAAGAGGCAGATAAGCAATGAAAGTAGGGCAATCAGTCACGTGAGTGTATCTGCGGCCTAGCCGGTCGTGCCTTGGCTGAGCGTGTGAATGAGATGAAGCACTGGTTTAGTGATCGTAGTGTCCCGATTCTCGATTTAGAGGCCAAAGCACTGGTGAGAAGTGGGCATTTAATAAAGGGTTCAGTTATGTGATGTTAGGAAGATAGTGAGAGACCGGAAAGCGTGGCGTGATATGGTCCATAGGGTCACGAAGAGTCCGACACGACTGAACGACTGAACTGAACTGAACTAAGTTTCAATTGCAGGAAAACAAAAAATAATTAGAAATAACTAAAAGAAAAAACAAGGCTGGTCCATGCACAAGCAATGTTGCCCGATTGTGACGGCAGGCTGGTTTCTTGGCAGTTATTAATGGCTGTTGGGGTTCCTTGTAGAGATGGGCAAAACAGCTCACTCCAGTGAGCTGCTCGGAACGGCTCAGCTCACTGAAATGAGCCAGCTCATTTGAACGGCTCAACAGGTCACTTAAATCTGTAACTGTGACTGGGTGGCTGGCGCACTCACGGGCACATGTTAAGGCACTGGCAGCGCCACCTGCCGGCGTCAGTGCAAACAGTCTCAGCGCGCAGCCTTCCCCCGACCCACTACCCCTTATCTAGTTTACTATAGTTGCGACTCTTGTGAGAAAGGGTGGGGGGGGGGGGGGGGGGGGGGGGGGAGGGGGGGGCAGTCACGTTGTCGCATAGCTAATATGTGGCATTGAAGTCGCACCGAAATGATGAGCCAAGAGGCGCCGGGGGCTATGACTGACCAGAACAAAAAAGAGTCGGCTCTTCAGAAGAACCACGGCTCACTTTTCGTGAGATACGGCTCACTTGCTCTTTTGAAAGAGCAGCTTCAGAAGATCTGGCTCACTTCTAAGCGACCAATCTCTAGCTCCTTGAGGCAAACGAGTTTAGAAAGATTCATGGTACTGGAACGTATCCCATTGTTTGTAGATGCGGCATTCCTCTGTGTGACTACCTCTTGTGATGCGTGACGCAGCTGTCACAGTTGTGTTGACCATAAAGCCCCTCTCTTGTGAGTACTTGTTGCTGGGCCTGCTCTTTGCAGGTGTTGTGGGCTGTGTTGGTACGGTTATGCATTGGGACTGACAGCCGGAGGAATTGCTAATGTGGCACTTAGAAAATTTGAGCAGGCATAAAGGTGGGTGGTGATGAGTGTGTTCTGTGCAGGGTTTTCAGTGTGCTGCATTTGTTGCATTGCAGGTGTACCCGTCTGAGCGGCACAGCCTGCGCCACCTGGACACGAGTGAACACTACGAGACCACTCTGCTCAGCTTCCTGCAGGACAATCTCTGACTCCCCCTCGGGGTGCGTGCTGGTCTACCTTACCTCTGGAAGCATGCTCGGGGAGCCAAGCGGACATCTTTTTTCGAGTCAAAGCCTTCACGGCGTCCGAGCATGATCGTTTTTTGCTTTTCTAGTTTCGAGCCAGCGAAGGAGCACTGACTCTCTCTCTGCCAGCTGCAGCGAAGCTCTACAGCGGCCTCTCTGCTCTGCATCAGTTCTCCCCTCTGTGGGATAATCGTAGGCAGTACCTGCCAGCTTGGAAGAAGTGAGGTGCAGCAAGAGGCTCGTTCACCTTCTCTCCACATCTTGGTGCACTGCTGTGGCACTCACCAGTGGTGCAGGAGACAGCTTCTGTGCACTCTTGGTGGAGTGCAACTGCAAGTTTGGCAACATGAGGAGCGAGAGAGCTGTCCAGAGAGGACACAGAGCTGCAACTGCTGCCTGAGAGTGCAATTCATGCTCACTACTCTGTGCTGCTGGTGTTGGCTGTGGCCGGTTTCAAGTGTGTGGCCTGCATGTCGTGCAGTGAAGGAGCTTTGGTTGTGCCACCGAGGGTCTTCTAGATGCCTGTCAGCACTGCAGGTTGCAGTCGCTCATTGTGTGCATTCTTGTCAACAAGTACAGTTTTTTGTGTGGTTCCCCTCCTGTGCCTGGTGATGAAAGTGACTTGTTAGCTGTGACTTTTACTGCAGTGATTAGTGATCAAACTTTGCTTGCAAGTGGGTGGTCCTCTGAGTGTGAGCAGCCCTCAGGATGAGGCTTAATAATGTGCACAGCTGTTACCTGTGTAAACCGTGACAGCTTGGTAAAGTTTCACAGATTTGACAGATAGGTGTTGTCCTATGCATTCACTGTGATGTACCTATGGTTAATAGTTGTGAAAGAGAAAACAAACAAAGAAACAAAAAACATTGCACATGTCTTCAAGAGCACGAGTCTGGGCTTCACCTGCATGAGTACCTTTTCAAGAAAAGCTGTACGGTGGTCTTAGTGCAGGCTTGTGCAAAGGGGTGTAGAGATGAATGCCCAGTAGGCTCCTGCTACTGCATAATTTCATGCCCTTGAAGGTGTTGCTGTATGGATCCATGACTGCTTTATTTGTCAAAAAGATTAGTTTGAGTACCTGTACAGAGAAGAGGATGGGGCACTGTCTGGTTTTGACAGTGACCTGGTATAAGTAAGCCAGTAGTACATTTGCAATAGTACTGGGGCAAAATAACGCTTTATTAGGCATGGCAGGTGAGAGGGTTACACAACAAGTCATCGTGATGTTCAAAGCATGCATAAAGGAACAAAATGGAGAGGTCAGTTGCTGCCAGCTGCATCATGCAATGAACTCTTGACTGCCATATTTCAGTGAGCTACGATCACTAATGGGGAAGCCCACATGTGGTCAGGCAAAGCACAAATGGGTCCGATGATGAAAAGGGAGCAGTACTGAGTTCAGTGCTGTTTATTTTTAATTCATTTTTTTTTACGTTGACCGCATTTTATGATAGTTGACTGCTGATCAACTGAATGTGACAAATTTAATAGTGTTGTTGCTTTTTGGGTAAATTTTAATTTTTCTGTTTCCCAATGAAATGCATACTCTAGTGCAAACAAAAAATAAATCAGTGTGCTTATATAACTGGCTGGGCAACTTGTATTCTGCATGTCCAAGCAGATTGTGCCATGTCTAGGAATGACTGCCTTTTGGCCATTGGCTTGTTTTCCTTCCTTTCTCTGGAAGCACCTGTGTTGAACACATCCTTGACCTGTGCATTTAAAAGGGAAAAAAGTATGTCAACTTGCAGGCAGTTGCATCCCAAATAATTCAGCAGCACTGCATCTTCATATGGACTGCTGTGAGTGATTCCCATGCATGTGATCCCTATTTCTGCTAATGTGCAGAGCATTGAAAAATCAATTTTGTCATAAGGCTGCTGTTGTGATTTTTGCTTGCCTGGCAAGTCATGAATGTGTGGCAATGTAATGAAAATGTGCTGCTACTGTTGCTTGTCACCTGTGTAGCAGGGAATGGAAGCCTGCTTGATCTTCTAATTTAATGATTTGTATGGCCACTCGGGTAAGGCAACTTAAAACATCAATAAAGTGATCAACAATGTTGAATGTCGGACAATTACTGTGCCTACAAATGCCTCCTGCTATTATCCACGGCTCTTCACACTCTACCTCTATGTGTGGCTGGGCTATTTACACGGGCGCTTAAGCATATTGCATTCACCTTGAAACGCACACTGTGTCATGTTCCATCGGCAGGATCTCAGTGTGTAGATGTCCAAATGCCAGTAAATTTGACTTGCAGCTGACGGATAACTGAAGGTTAAAAGCTCAGCATGACAAAATTATCGATGGAAATAAACTGGTTAAGAGCTTGAGACTTCATGAGGCAAAGCATGTCAGCGGTCTGCATATCAAGGGTGACACAGCCAAAGGCTGACAGCATTGCTTGCCTTACATTGGCAGCTCTCCATTTCAGTTGGCATCTGCGTCCAGCTGAAAACCGTGACCATATTGTGCTTGATGTCATGGCAGCTGTGTTAGGCCAAATGTGAAGAAACATGAAGTCAGCAACAGGTTGCGACTTTCACATCTATTGCTAAGGTCAGGAAGGGTTTTGTGTTTGCCACATTCAAGGTCAGGCTCCCAATGTCTAGGTGCTCCAAGTGTCTAAAGGCTAACAGCGTGACGTTCTCTGTTGCGACTCTACCTCTTTGCAACATCCATCAGTGGCAAGTGCGACTAAACTGCTACAGTGGCTGGGTCTCCAAGGCTAACGGTAAAAACAAAAAAAGGTTAGACACATCCAAACACTGAAGTGTACAGACAGTGCTATCAAGTAACATTACATATTGTCAGCCAAGTTGTACTACCTAACAGTAAAATGGCAGCTGCAAGCGAGTGATTTGTAGAATGGTGAGCAAGCTACCTTCCTGGACTCATTATTTGTCGGCTTACTGCATGCCTTGCTCTGCAATGCTGCTAATGCAAATCATTCTAGATTAGAATCATGCGAGCAGGCGGCAGAAATGTAAATCAAGCTTGCAAAGTCTACCCAGGGATATTTTTGAAGGCAAAGCCACTGCTATGCTATGCTTAATATATATTGGTCGACGAGTTTGCAGCTGGCTGTACCACTGGAGAGAGTAATTTGCTCCCAAAGCCGTTTTTGCTCCAGTGCTTATTGATACATACTCTGATGAAACACACCAGCGCTTTACAGCGCCAGAAGGTGGCCTGCCATAGAGGCAAATTGTATGAAGGGCTGAATGTGGAAATGAAGGAAGCTGGTAGCAAATTGGGATTGGCACCTTTATTATCTGTCACCTAGCAAGCTGAAAGCAAGCAGCGGGATGCTCTATTAACTACTTCGCTGCTGAATGAAACCCCTGATATTGTTCTCAGGAACTGAAAACGAACTCCAAAGATGCGTGACTAACAGCCTCGCTGCACTTAATTTTAGCCCACAAAACGTGAAGCGCTAAGCGCACTATGTCAAGCAAACAAATAGCTGACGTCGATACATCGCAAAATACTAGACTCGAAAGCATGCTCGAAAGCATGGAGGAAGGAAGGATCTACCATGCCGGCGATTGCGAAGCAAAAGTGGTGAACGCCAAGAGGCTAAGACACTTGCAGAGTTTCGCAGTTGAATCTGAATCATCATCGCCTGCTGTGCCGACCAACTTTTTTAGTGTGTTCTAATGCAGGAATTAAACAAAAACTGTTTTGTGGAAAGGCGCCGTCTGCTGCGACCCGGTTGCAGCAGCGAAATGCTTCCTGCAACCGGGTTGCAGGAGCAAAATGCTTGCTGCAACCCATGACGTCTTATCCGGTTTAAGAAAAACGTCACGTCCGGCTATTGTTTTGTGGGTAGGTGGTTGTTTTTAGTAGCAGAATGGCTGGTCGTCAGAGCCGTGGGAGCTGCGTCGCCGTGCCAGCCGTGCGCTCTCGTGTTGTACGGTACGTAAGCAATTATTTCTATTTTTTAGATATTTCAGTATGCATGTATTGAGTCATTGCCCGCTGTCTGGAACTCTACATTTAGTTTTCAACTTCCCTGCGCCCGAATGTTCTGTTGACGACCATTGAGCCTGCTTGGCCGGCAGTGGGCCCGAACGGCCCAAAGGTGTATTATAGAAAGTTTCAATCGAAAGCTCAGCGTAGTTCGACAACAAGGGACATGCGGTTAAATACCGTTTATTAGGCCAACCGCACGAAAGTCTCAGTCATGTAAAACACGCCTGACTACCAGTCTTGCGTGCGCCTAAAAAGGGCGGGAAACTTGGGTGAGCTTTCCTCAGCGGTCTGGATGAATATTTAATGATTGTAACGTCTTTGAGCTGATGGAGGGACTTAAGGAGATACTAGGACATGACAAAACAACGCGTAGAAGCAGGAGAGGCGAGGATCACACAGGCCTGTGTGGGAAGCTTTTGTTTCGATGCACCACGACGTACTAGCCATTTGTGCGACGTGACCCTTTGTGTGACCCTCATTGTAATGACGCGGTGTAGAATAATGATTTCATACCTCATTTTATGACTGCGCACTGTCAAGTGTATGCAGGGCCACTTTCTAATTACGGTGAGGTAAGCGATTTCGCCTTGTACTTGTCTTAATTTCTTTTGTGTGTGTAAACATCGCTTATAAGCTGACGTCTAATATTTGTACGCAGGGACCTTCCTGATATGTGTTTTGGAGTCTAGCATGGGCTTGCTGGTTGCTGAGGCTGAACAAATGGGACTATGAAAGGCGGAGGCATCATATGCTCCAACGCCACAAGGTGAGCCCTGTACTTAATTTCAAAACAATTGCTGTGCCACCGGGACTGGTCATTTGTTTTAACTTTTACATGGGGAACATGGCACAGGTCACCAGTTTGCATAGAGTGCATGAAGGATTCAAATAAGCAAGCATACCTGCAGCTGCGGTGTCCAGCTTGTAGTTCGCAGCCTTTCTTTCTCAGCTTCAATTAATGCATCGCAAACAATGTGCAATGTAACAGTTGATTAAGACTAAGAAAACCAGACTAGCTCCAAAAACAAACAAATGTTTGCACGAGATGGAAGATCAAACCACGCTATATTGTCTTCTCAATTCGCTGTGAGAAACTAGCAAAGCTGCCTTCTTTAACGAATGGTATTCCTACACAGATTGGTTGTGTCGCTTTTTTGTGCGTGTGACAAAGTTGCTGCGAGAACTTTATTTATTTATTTGGTTACTATCAGGGCCGTTGAGCAGCTAAAAACAGTGACAGCTTCTCCGGGCACCGATATGCCTACCAGCCGATTGTGGCAGGGTTGCTTCACATTAATCAAAGCAGCCTAGCAAATGAGGCTCACTGTAGCAGCAAGAATTGTGAGCACGCCCTCGCACTCACTTGCTTTGTCATCTCCTGCATCTCCTGGCGCAGCAGCGCCGGGCAGTCTCTTCCCACTCATCAGAGATGATCCTTTTATGCCAGGGGTCTTGGAGCACGGCCAGCGAAGCTGCGTGATGCAGTCTGCCCAGCTCAATTTTTAGCCAGCATTACCACCAGCCCTAATTTCGAACTAAAATAAGCTCAGACTTAGTACCCAGTTAGTACGCATTCATTTTTGATAGGCGTTGACCACTTAATCTGCATGGACTTTCATTTGACATCACTATGCCTTCAAAAGCAAGGAGCCAGGCATCCTGCCGTTTCTTTTATTTCCAAGTGTGCTTTTTTTTTTCTTGCTGAGGATTATAAGTGTGGTAATTATTAACAGGTATGTCATTCCAGTACCTCTCTCCGAGTGATCCTGAAACTGCTTTTGTCCGGCATTCAAGCGGAAAGGAGCACACATTGCTTTTCTTTTGCAATAATGGAAGGGCTTGGTCTGGAAAAAGGAAGTTTTGCTTATTTTTGTTCATTTTATCGTTATTTATTGTACTTTGTTTTCTGTTGTTTTGTTTTCTGGCTCCTGGGTCATAGGCTTTGTCAATGCGGCCCACGTAGCAGTATGAGTTTGAGACCGCTACTCTATGCCCATAATGGCATGGCTATCAATGGATATTTCATAATGAGTTTGTCTGAGGTAATTGTCAAGCAAAAAACTACCATATGCCACTGGTCGGCCCGGACCCACAACCTCCGCATCATGGTGTTAGAATAGAAGTGCGTGAGCGGCGGGCTGCTCCGCACCAAACAGTAAGTGGCGATACCGATGCGCTGATTTCTGTAGGCTGCCGAGAGACTGTGTTGACTGTTGGTGGCCGCGGGTTCGCTCGTTGCCGCAAGGAATGGCAGTCAGTTCTCAACTTTCGCTGACGCCCCCGCTCCACGCCTTTCTTCGATCATGGTATATTCTAAGTTGTAATGTAATGTGGAAAAAACCTGTATTGTTCTCCACTGCGATACAGGCTACGTATTCTGCAATGAAAAATGTCAGCTTTTTTCGGTGCGAAAAGATGTCGAACAGCTTCAGCTATGGCGGCCGGCATACCAAGATAGGACCGAGCTATACAGTCACTGTTTGTGAGGGGCATTTGGAGCCCAGGTTTGTGTCCAAAACATGGATGACAGAGTTAAATGGGCATGTGCTACAAAGCGTTGCTCGTTGCTAGCAAAGGAAGCGGTCCCCACAATATTCTCTGCCGGCCTTGCCTACCTTTGACTTCGAAAAGTAGAAAGCGACCCACTGAAAGGCAGCCCCAGGAACCGAAAAAATAGAAGATTGTCAAACCTTGCGTAGAAGTGTGAGGTGAAGGTAGCACGTGCTTCACACGACACTGCGTGGGCATGGGCCGGCCCAAAAGCCGGGTGCGGCTCAGCCCACGGGTCGTCTGGGCCGACTCGTGAACATTTTTGCTGGACCCGGGGTGGACTTAAACGTGCGGGCCCGAGCCGGATTCGGGCTTGTACACAGAGAGCCGATGTCCGATTTATAGTCACTTTGTCAGAGTAAAATACACATCCGCGGCGTCGCAGCAACAAAACGGATAAAATAACTATGGTACGCTCCGAGAAAAAGGTTTAGTCTTCATAGCTTATTTATTTACTTATTACGGCACTGCGGTGGCTTAGTCATTAAAGCTCTCGAGTACTGAGCTGGGATACCCTAGTCTGATCCTAATTGGGAGACAGCATTTCAGCATTTCGGTCGGAGCTGAAAGCATGGCAGGCATATGCTTATAGATGACAGTTTCATTGAGGAACCCCATGTGGCCAAAGTGATCCGAACGCCTGTGCTACAGCATCCTCATACCTTGAGCCGGTTGAGGACCATTACTCCAGACATACCTCTTTTGTTTTTTTGATGTCATGTACACTTTTTTTTTTTTTTTTTCGTTGTGAGAAAATTCAAAACCAAACGTAGGTATGGTTTTCATCTTTAGCTGTTGTTTGGAACGTTTCATAACAGAAATAGCCGCAAAGGCTTGATAGAGTTTAGAAATCTCCTTGACGTTGAAATAAGATAAATCTTGAATGAGCAATGTTTAAATGAGTAAATTAATGTCATAAACAGTTAGACGTGCGCCGGCCACATTGAACGATTCAAACGAATATATGAAATTACTCCCCTCTGTGACTGAAGAGCAGCAGTCAGACACCGCTCTTGCATGTTTTAAAGCGTAAAATGCCATGTGCGGGTTACTCTAGTGTGGTGCAGCGTGGCATTCGCCTAATATATTAGAGTAATGCTGGATGAGGCTGTTTAAGCTATCAGCGAGCACAGACAGTCTGGTCTGCGATAAGGTGCTTCCGCATATGATCGGTTTTGTATACCACTGGAGACTAGGAACTGGAAACCTCATACAAACCACTGGGAAGGGTCAACGTCTGAACGCTTTATGAGGTTTGGCCTTTTCCAAGGTTGCTGTTCAACACTCGGGACGCCTCAGCCACAGATACAGTCTTGCTGCCGCAACGGCGCCATCTTTCTCGAAAGGGGAAATTGGAGGCGGGGGGGACCTTCTACATGCAGAATCAGCGAAGAGCATTGCAGCCAGAACATATGCCGGTCCTGGCGGCGGTGCGATAAATATAGCTATGATATAACAGCGCCTCTCGCACACCACGGGGCGGGCACACCGCCTGAGCTTCTTGTTTTTCTTCTACCACTGTCGCCTCCAGTTCACAGATACATTATTCGGGAAGAATATTGGCTTTCTCTTTCTTTGACGGAGGTGATACCTACGCTTGACTAACGGCCGTTTTGGCATGGCGTGAAGACTACATATGCATGCAATTGGCTACCTTGCGTTTCCTCGAGATTTTAATGTTATATTTTGATGCACACGGTGTCTAAATATTAAAGCCTCCTCACAAGAAGTCCGATTACTTTTTTTTTTTTCCTGGGCCCCCTCGAAAGTTTAGACTTGGTGGGGAAGGAGGAAGCCGCTGTGGCAGTGTAAAGGGCAGCACACGAGGAGCTCACTGACTGCCGGCGTCTCACAGTCTGGCACACACCTGCGTCAATCGGCGTCTGTCTGCGTCCCATTGTCGGGGGCACTCCCGCGTCGAACTATGTCGAACGCGCCACTGTGCGCCGTCGGCAAGACGAATTAGAGAAGCGTAGTGTAGATGGCTAGCGAGGATTTGATCTGGGCCACACTGTGTGCGTCGCAGGGGCCGTTGCGCGCTCTCGGCCAGATGAAGGGGATGACCGCGTGGCCGGCTTGAGGGTACTGACCCAGGCGGGAAGACGCCGGGATTCACTTGAACCTTTTTGTTTCCCGATGGCCCGACTTGGGCTGCTGTCGCCGTCTGGCCAAACACCCCGCATTCCTTTCCGGTGGGGAATTCTTGTCACAATAGTTGAAAGCGGCAGCTCTCGCGTTTGTCTCGTTGTCGCCATCCTTAACAGGGGACATGGCTCTTAAAGCTATTTTTCCTACGTTTTTCAACAAATTTGATGAAACCTGGTATTCTGATTTAGTTTCTTGCACTGATTTCAAATATATAATTATGTTTCCAATTGGCCAATTAGTTCAAAAGATAAAATGAAATTGTTCATAATTTGCGGGAACAATGAAAAAATAACCGCACTACAAAAAAATTCACATGAACACTTTGCTAGGTACTAGAAAGCATAACAAATACAATGTTATGCGCACTTTTGTATAACAAATATTAGCGATGTTATAGCAGTTTAAAATTCACTGCTCCAAATGTGAGTGCCTTCCTGCCTAATTTAGAGCAAAATTGAAAACTTTGAACTGCTATAACATCGCTAATATTTGTTTAAAAAAAAAACAAATGCTCCTAACATTGTATTCATTATGCTTTCTAGTACCTAGCAAAGTGTCCATGTGAATTTTTTAGTAGTGCTGTTACTTTTTCATTGTTTCTGCAAATTATGAACAAATAATTTCATTATCTCTTGAACTAATTGGCCAGTTGGAAAAATGGTTGCATGTTCGAAATCAGTGCAAGAAACTGAATCAGAATGCCAGGTTTGATCAAATTTGGTCAAAAATTGGAAAATAATTTTAAGAGCCATGTCCCCCCTTAAGCAGAAGCGAAATGCAATACAGCTGACATATTTCGTGGTGTGTTTGGAGACTGTTAACGGCCTAAACTAATACATTCTTTTTCTAACAGTCTAGAGTTATCATGGGAAGACGAAAGAGTCACACTGGCCGTACTGCCCGAATCCGTGAGTCTCACTGCCTGTCGGAGGTTGGGCACACTACAAGCAGTGGCGCGGCTCGTTCATACACAACCCTTCAGACACCACGCTCCACATCATGTTCTACTTGGCACTTGCTGTATTTCATTTTAAACCAGCCAAAAGACGAGACAGAGAATAGAAGCGAACGAGATGAGGCTGGCTTCTGTGTCTCGTCTTTTGGCTGGTTTAAAATGAATGATTACCAACTCGCCCAGTCGTTAACCTTGTTGCTGTATTTACAGAGCATTCCCACGTCTGCTGCTGTGGTTTAGTTTAGCACTGATGAACGCTGTCTATGTATACATGCAACATAAAAAGCTTGAAAGTAAAAGATTGCACAGCCATTATTGTAGCTAGTTTGTAAAGCATGGGATGCATAATGTGGAGGTCTCGGACCTCAACGGTGGCATGTTTCTTGTTTTTGTTTTGTTTTCCTAGTTTGCAACAAGTTATTTCTCATTTGAGAGTAGATACTCTGCTAATTGCCATTCATCACCAATGCAGATTTTGTTTTTATTAGTTAATTATATGCTTTCCTCAATCTTTTCCTTTTCTGCTAAATAGAAGAACATGAGCCTCTCATAGCCTGTGTTGCTTTGGGACATTAAATCCCATAAGCCAGACCAGCATGAGCCTCGTTTCTGGCAGTCGTAGATCTATTTCATTGAATCTTTGTTATTAATAAGCTTGTCAAACATGCGTCAGATAAAAACATACAGTATTATGGGTGTGACACCATGAAGGTGTCAATCATTAGAAATGCCACAAGTGTTGCGTTTGGGCAGGCATGGAGGGCCCATCATTAACATGTTAAAATTAAGGAAGCTCCGGTGCCACTCAAGCGAAAACATGAGAAGCCACTGACAGAAAGCCATGGAGTAGGGCATCTGAAGGAGGAAAGGGCTATCCTTGAGGGCAGTCTATCCTTACTGAAGTTATTACTGATCAGTGCCTTGGAAATTTTATCAGAACAGGCATGGATAAAAAAAAATTATATGCACAAGAGAGGGAGTGGAAATGTGCTGCTTATTGATGTGAACTCCGAACTAGTCTAGTGGTGCTTGAGCACATCATAGTGGTATAGTCCACATTTCTCAAGCTAAAAGAGTCATGTTTCTAGTCAAACTTATCGTTCGGGCATCAAGTATAGAAACAAGCATTGCATTTTCTGCTAGTTTGTTCCAAATTGTTGCTAAGGTCATTTGTGTTATTTTAAACATCTGTACATGTTTTGGCTGTTTATCTTGCATTTTCAGCAATGCATTGATCTTTGAATAAAAAGGAATCAAATGGGTTATTTTGGTATGTCAGGTATAAAAACTTCAGCCAATAAAATCTTTTGACTTTAGAAACGTGCTTCAAAACTCCCGTTTTATAGCTTCAAAGTGCTCGAGCCTGCTTCCACCTCTCCAAGTTGGTTTGTGGTTCAGGTCATTATTGTCAATTCTGCATGACTGAATTGATGTCTTCAATTTGGAGTTTTGGGGAGGGTTGCATCCATTGGGAACAGTGAAAAATGCTGGCCGAAGATAAGGAACGCTGCATTATGAAAATTCCGATTGCTATTGGGCAACCATCTCATGGATGATGGCACTTGAAAGCGTTTTGACTGGAGGTACTCGCACTGCTTGGGCTAGGCCAGTGCAGCACTTCATCTTACAGGAGCATATGCACCTAATCTTGGTTGCATTTTGCTTGTTAACGACATGCAAAGCATTACTCTGTACAGATCATCACCTGGTTTTTATCTTCAACTGCTACATAATTTATAATTGAATTTTTGTCTTATCTGTTTCAGGGTGTCTATACTCCATTAACACACTGAATGTTAATAGTGCTGCTACTGCACTTAAAATCAAGTGTTGGTCTCTGTTTGCAATATTTTTTAGCTGCTTTGAGAAGTATGATGCTCATGGACAGCCTCCTTAACAACATGAACTGCTGTATTTGTGATGAGGACCATATATCAAAGACAGCCAGAGGTTTTATGATGCTAGCATTGTAGCAACTGTTGTGGTGCTATAGTTTGGTGAGGGATTTGGCCATCTTGTGGTTGTTGCCCGTTTGCTGTGGCCACCCTCAAAGTAAATAGCTATGGTCCTGTCACATAGTTTGAGAACTTCTTGTTACTTGTATGGAAATTACTGTTTGGCACAAAATGGCTTATGGCTGCCATCATGTGCATTATAGAGGGCGAGCGACTACATTTCGGTGGAACAGTTCCTCATTCTTTTTCACAGCCCATAGGAAGGATTTTGCAAGTTTAGAAAAATGAAATGTTCACAGCTGAGTCAGTCGCAATTCTGGAATCATGCTGTGTAGTCTACAAACGCTACAATCCGAGAGCAACGCATGTCGTCTAATGAACAGTGCAAGCAAAACTTCTTGAATGCAGCAGCAAATGAAAATGCGCACACATGGTTTTCAAGATTTCTCAACGTTTATTTATATGTTTCACAACCTACCAAAGCCGCACGCTTGCGTTATACCAAAGCACAATCAGCTGTCTGTTCTGATGTCTGCGGCCAGTGTTGATAACTTCATATCAGTTCTTTACCACCCATGGTGTCCATTTCTGCTGTGCATGTGCACTGCAGTGATACATTGTTACACGCATGCAGAGAGCACTAGTACTGGCCTTACTTAGGGTAACCTTTTCGCTGTTTTGGCGTTTCTCATTCTTGAGCTATGCTACAGGGTGCACACTTTTCTTTTTGTCTGGTTCCTTTGACGAGTCATGAATTCAGCATTTGTGCTTCTTTCCTTTTTGAGGGCGTAGTGACCATATGCAAATCCACTATTAGAATATATGAGCTGCTGCATTAGCTGCAGTCCTGCTATCTTTTTATTTAAATTTGGTACGTCTCTGAGTTTCTCTGGGTATTTTGTTATTGTTCTGAGCTTGCATTCTTTTGTTTTTTCTCCCCGTGACAGCTGATCCTGCACGTGACTGATACTGGTTGAGAGATCACAACAGCTGCCCACCTTTCAAAGCATGGCATTCCCTGGTCCAAGTTGACTGCTCCCTGTGCTACTGGCTCAACAGTGTACTCAACAAGTCTGCACTTCACTTACGAGCGTAATGGCACACACACATGTTGGCCATAGCTTCTGTGTTAAAATAAAGTATTCCTACTTATGTGCCTTTTCATTCATTATTAACGCACATGATTGGAGTAATAAACACTCCAGTGCCAAAACACCATGTTGACACACTCATTTATGTTCAGACTGCCTACCTTCTGCATTACTTCCCTTTTGTAGCCTACCTAGAAAGGTAAGTATTTACTGCATGTGTCATAGAACCACATGTATTTGTTATTCCTTTTGAGACGGGAAATAATCCGCAAAACCAGTGAAGTAAGAAAAGTTCACAGATATGTTTAGTAGAGAATTTTTAGAGGTAAGCCCAATGAAGATGTTTCGAACTGCAGACAGGGACTGATGATAAAATGGCAAAGTGGGCGGTGTTTGTTGAATTGCATAAGATCGGTTTAATTCAGTATTTTGCAGATGAGCAGCAACTTTCTTAATTGCAATGCTTGCTTACACCCATACTGTCACCTCGTGTAATGCTCAAACATTTGGCAGTGCTAATCACTTTACTAAAATATTGAACTCGGCCCTTCAAAGTGAATTGTGTTCAATAGCGAGGTGACATGCTTGTAGCAATGAGATTCTAACCTCGGATACCTGCTTAATACACTATTGCTGTGCCTTTATGCTACTGGAATGGTGAGGCAGCATACTGAAAGGGCATAAAAAAAAAGTGTGTGCAGTAATTCTTTACATATAACAATAGTTGAAGCCCTCGCCTAATTTAATGTGACTGCATTAAAAGGCCATATTTACCAAAAAAGGCAATTTGAGCGACAAGGATGAGTGGCAGATAGTATATGACCGGATGGATTGGTCTGTGTGATGTGGGGACCATGGTATGGTCCAGCTGCCTACCCAAGCAGCTCCTTTGACATGAGAAAAACTCGTTGCCTTTCAGAATCCCAAGTCAGATGTGTGAGTTGGGAGTTCATTTACATAATGTGGTAATTAGTAATCTTACAAATTGGTATGTGTGATAAAAGTGCAAACTAAGATTGGTGAGTCAACAAGTAGCCAACTAAATGTACAGTGATGAGGATACAGGAGTCTTAAATGCTGTGGCATGTTTTCCTTAACAGCGGTGCTGAAGAGCCCCCGAAATATTAGTTGCATTTGCTCAATTTAGGTGTATTTCAGTTTCTGGTATAACCTTTCCCACACCTTTAACCTTTAGGCACAGTAATTGTAAGTAAAATCGGCAGTTAAAAAAATAGCATTGTCAAGATGACAGTGTTCCAAAAAACTGAGAAATAGTAATTAAGGTACGTATAGCAGCAAAAGTTGCTACACTACCATCAGCATACACATGTGATCCCAGCCATTTTTGGAACCATAAATGCAGTATTAACATCAGTAGTTTATCAATTAAGTTTCAGACTATCCTCATGTTTGACAAGATTTTAATGATGAAACTTTCAGCTTAATGCCTCCAGTAGCCTGAGTATTCTGAAGCATAGCATTGTTGCCTTACTTAATTGGCACACTTTCCAATTTTGCAGTGAGAAATTTTCTTAGCTTAAAAAAGTGAAAAATTTGGCAGTACTCTGTCAGGGACGAAGCAAGCTTTTGGAAAAGGAAAATAGAGTAAATGTCTCCGAGTGGACACCCCATGTGCACTGTGAATGAAACTAATGAGCAAAAAAAAAAAAGCATACGCTTTCAAGCAAAGTATTGCAATGCTTAATATTACATAGAATTCCTCCTGGCACACACAGATTTCATATTTCAAGCTGCCAGTTTCCATCATGCAAGGACGACATCTGCTAGTTTCTATAGCACCTTTGTGCTTTCGCACTGGCAAGCCATGTTTTGCGAGAGGGTACCTTTCTAAGTGGACTCAGCTAGGCTTAACCTGATATCCATGATATATATGGAAGGGTGCTTAAACCAGATGCTATCAGGCTTTAAGTATACCTGCAGGTAAGGGCCCTGCCAACTACTATTTTTAATAAAGAAAATTTGATATATCTAGTCGTCACTTAGTGTTTGTCATATATACTCCCTCAAGCACAATTAATAGTGGTCTAATCGAGCTGCTTGGTTGATACTAAAAATGGAAACCCAGCACTGACACCAAACATGGACGGGCTACTGCTCAATTAAAACGCCTGGAGAGAGTGCAATGTAAGTCAACTTAATCGCTTTCACTTCTTTCTTGTCAACTGCGACGTAAAGTATCGGCAGCACTTATGCAGTGGTCACCTTTACAAACCAAGTATGCTATGCATCTGGTCATCGACTGGCAGCTGTCGGCCGGCGCATCGTCGCCGTCGATTCTCCCAGCGACGCCACGCCCTCCGCGGCACGGATTCAACCCTCTTTCCAGTTTGGTTGCTAATGGCCATCAATTTTTGCTGATTATTGCACTAAGCAGGTAAGCCCAGCTCTACTAATTGAGCACGTAAATAAAATATTTTATCGAGTTTAGTTTACAGCGCAGCCCTATGGTAGTCGCGTAACCGGCGAAGCGAATAAAGAGCACATCAGAGGATGAAAGTTTGTCCTGATCCGGGAATCGAACCCGATACCACCTCCGGAAAGGCGGTGGTGTCGGGTTCTATTCCCGGATCAGGACGAATTTTTCTTTAACTACGAAGTTTCCGAGAAAGCTGTGTAGCTTTCCTTTGTAGCCGTATGGCTGCGCTTGGGTGGATGCAGTGAGTAATTACTCCCTTATTACAAATCTACTCCACCTTGGGGGATTCCCCTAAATATTTGACCAAAATATATAGTAAAAAAAAATTACTTCTTTTTCCACATTTTATGTTCACAACAAACATATGCATAACCACGCATTGAGATCAAGCGCCACATGAAAATTCGCGCTTCCACTTCAGTTCGAATAATAGCTCTCGCGGTCAAATGTTCGAATGAGTCGCGTTACATATGCTGCGTATGCGAGGTGGGTACGTGGGGGACGAATTAAACTGCACTGCAAAAGATGGTTTGGTTTATGAGGTCCCGAAGCAACTCGATCAGGCTATGAAATACGCCGTATATAGTGGAAGGATCAGAGAATTTCGACCATCTAGTTGGGTTTTTACCGTACCGCGCAGTACACGCGGGCGCCAATTGTTAGTATTCGCTCCCATCGAAAAGCAGTCACCCCAGCCAGGATTGAATCCCACCCCCTTGGACACAGAAGTCGAGTACGCCAACTGCACCAGCACAGCGGGGGAGGGGGGGGGGGGGCACTGCAGAAGACACTGTGGCGTTGTTGGGTGCTTGGTTTTGCCCGCGGCTGCTACGTTTTTGTGACATGGCCATGCAGTCCCGTTCTACCTAGCTTCCACTGGGGCATCGCAATTCAATCTGGACTTCCTATAAAATCGCAACCATGCAATTCCTGGCACGAAGTCGCCTCCTGGTCGAATTAGCATGGCTTACCCTGCTCGAGTCGCCAGACAGTTCGTTTATACACGCTGGCCAACAAAGACGTACGGGATCTGTTGGCTCTTAAATGATCACAACGGTGCACTGCAATGCCGATCGACGCCACGTACACACTTACGGGCGGCATGCAATTCGTTGCAGCCTCCGTTGATGCGAGTGCGAGTCGTGAAAAAAGAAACTATGCCGGGACTGCGGGCATTGCAGAATTAACATGCAGTTTCACGGGTTGGCTCGGCTGGAGGCTTTTAATTGTGCCCGTGTATGCGGTGCGATTTCTGCGGTGGTGTGGAGCAGGCAATAGGTAACACGTGGTAACAATTAAGCAGGCACTGGTATATAACTGATAATACTTTTTAACTAGTCATGCGCACTAGCGCCTCATTTACTAACAGCTATAGGTTTGCTGAGGTCGCAATTATAATATCTATATCAGTTTTTTAAATTTTGGAAACACCATTATCGTCCCCGCTTTTAGCACATGAATTTAGGCCGCGCATGGCAGAAAACGAAACCTCTCGGTCGAGGATAATTTAGTGCGCGCGGCATATATATGTACGGGCGTACGTTGTACGATCGCTTCGCTAGCCATTCCTCCCGGGCGCTCCCGAACATTATGAAAGGAGTGACACCCGCGGCGGTGCGTGGCGCTTATTGAATCGTAAAGATCAGCATGCATGACTAGCATGGCGATTTGCGCTCACCCGCTGTATAGTTTCGGTTTCGCCTGTGTACGGCCGAAACTACCCGAGCAGGTTGCGTAGATGGCAGCGTACTGCTCCGAAGTTGTCACTTGCTCCTTCGTAGCGCCCAGGAGGCACGGCAAGCTTCGAGAGCAAGGTATACCCGCACATATGAAGCGGGCTCATAAGAGAGCCAGGTCATAGCCTCCTCTATTTTTTCGAAAAAAATAGAGGAGGCTATGGCCAGGTACGCGCTCGATCATCACAGTGGTTTCTATTTAGCCCGCGCGTCAAAATTTCTTGCGCTAAATACGCCAACAGAATTATGTTTTAGGAAAGTTTACACTGATATAGATACTGACATGGGCATCGGCATGACCCCCTGCATGGTGCCAACAGATTCTTATTCACTGAAACTGCATTGTAAGAACACAGTTTGTTCATTCTAGAAGGAGAAACTCGTGGAAGTTTAAATTTTGGGGCTTGTGTTATTAAATTAAGGAAAAAAGTATGGGAGATGGAATAAACCCCACCCTTTACAACCCCCTTTACTGATACATTATCACCAGGTTTGATTTGGTTGTTTAATCTGATGCAAAAATTCATAATAGCAATAAATGGACAGCAGAAGACAATTAAGTAGTTCAGTTTGGTAGTTAAAATCTTAAGGGTCACTGTATCAAATGCTTTTTGAAGATTAAGAAAAGGTAGCTAATTTTATTTGAGTTGAACATGCCCATGCTTCTTATTTAGTGAATCCGTATATACAAAGCATTCCTCATCACCTGATGGGCCAGCTCATCAAGGCACTTACAGTAATTGCTTAACTGTGGCTGCTTCCTCTTTGTATGAAATAAAAACTAACTTGGATTTGAGGCAAAAATTTCTAAGAAAGGAAAAGGCGCGAGTACTGAGTCATCAAAAGTGCCTTAAAATTGAGATACTCGCTTAAAATCAAGAGACTTAGCTGCAGTATATGCAGCCAAAGAAACAGAAAAAGGCTTTTGAAATGTCAAAACAAGTGATTTTAATAGCACCCCCAAAATTCAGCAAGAGTACTGGGCAATTTTAGAGTGTATGGTTAAAGCAGAATTCATTTTACCCAAATTTAATACTCAACTTGGCTGTTCTGCCAATGCCAAATTTTATAAAAAATTGCAACACTTAGAAGCACCAAAAAAGCCTAGCCCTGAAGGCTTTTGCTTTCTTTTCTAGGATGCATTCATACCTTCAGTTAGAAATGTTAAGAGAAGTACGATCAAAAGCGACCATTCAGACCTTCATTGGAACTATCCAAAATATAAGTTATGAACTGTAAAATAAAACGACCCAAGTTTAAGGTCTAATTGTGTTTTTTAAGTTTCGCTCTCAGCCATGCTGGTCCCTGTAGACCTTTCCTCAACTCTTTAAACTGTACTTCAAGACCTAGTAGAAGTAGTAGTAATAAACTTTATTTGGCTACAAAAATGAGTGCCAAAGAGGTTTGCAACTTGTAGAACCAGGGTCATCTGTCTCTTCGAC
Organism: Amblyomma maculatum; assembly: GCF_055883805.1. Taxonomy (NCBI): domain Eukaryota; kingdom Metazoa; phylum Arthropoda; class Arachnida; order Ixodida; family Ixodidae; genus Amblyomma; species Amblyomma maculatum. The sequence goes on along the minus strand of NC_139349.1, from coordinate 15,246,509 downwards.
ATGGAGGACACCAGCCAGGTACACCAATTAAAAGGAGGAGAGTCAAGATGAATGGGGGACTGAATGGCAATGGTGAAAAGGAAAAGCAGTGTTCTAGGCTAATGCAAATGAGAGATATAGTTGGGACAAGATGCTTTAGGTGGAAACGGTAAAGAAAGAAATGCACTGGGAGAAGGAGGAAGAAACTTTAATGACACGGAGTATTAGGCACCGAGAATGTCCTGAGTACGGGTCACCAAAGCCAACCAGTCCGTCAGCTGATGCAAGACTAGCCAAGCCCACCAGGTCGGGAAACAAAAGTGAGGAAAATGAAATGTGCCGGGATGGTGAGAAAATTTGTTCCCATTTTACGTTTGACATGAAATTTAGTGACAGAAGAAAGGAAGAGGTGTCAAAAGAAGAATGAGATAATCTCGAAAATGCCTGGAAAGCAGCTTCATTCATCAAATTGACAGGTTGAAAGAAGCCAGCTATCCGGAACATGGTGTCATCTCAGTTGCTGAAGGAACCTATAAAAAAATGAAAACAAACAGCAAGGAAGCCATGCCTAACACAGTGGACAGAATACAACAACAAAATCTGGTTGCAATACCCTATCTGCACAGCACATCGCATGATTTGAAACGAATAGGCAAAAAAGTAAATATCAAAGTAGTTTTTACAGCTTCGGAAAAGTTATCGAAGCTTTGTAGGATCACTCAAACTTGTGGTGTGCAGCGACGCGCATGTAGCATAAAACACCAGACTTTATTTGTACCCTGCAGCACAGGTGTGGTGTATGAGGTCCCATTAAGCTGTGGGAAACGTTACATTGGACAAACGGGTAGATGCCTCAATGAATGGCTCTGAGAACACAATTATACCTATGAAAAACTTGCAAAAAAGAAACATCTGCGAAGGAAACGTTGCTTTGCACTGCAGCAGGTTGTATGCCCTGGCTTCTACAGGGCTTAAAGCCAAGGGGTGTGTCAGAGCCCCCCCCCCCCCCGTAATATTTAAGAGGGGTCCGAGATCCCCACAAGCTTGAATTCAAGCATGAGGACTGTAAGAATGCAAACCAAGTAATCATTGTTTTGTTCTTGTCAGTGGTGTAATTGGAAGATTTCTTCTCTATCGTTTCAACAGTTTCACATTGAGTATTAATAAAAACCAGAGATGGAGAAAAATAATGATTTCTCCCCTTTGTATAAAACGATTTGCAAAACAGGCAACCAGCCACTTTCTCTCTTTATTTCCTTTTCCACCAATGCTCGAATCACTACAGACCCCCTCCGACTGAGCCAGACTTTAAGCCATGGGCTTCACAAAACAAAGATTATTGGTAGAAGCAACAAGCAGATTACAAGAGAGATTCTGGAGGCAAGAGTCATCAAACAGAAAAAGGGCTTGTGCATCAGTGCACCTTCGATAATGCTCAGTGAAAAAGAACTTGAGATCCTGTAAGTAGCATAGGTTTACTCAAAACGCTTAGTATGTTATATCTTTTCTTGTATGGCAGTTTCCGGTTCTATATCTGGTGGTTTTTAAGGCTAACGACACGACTTAATCCTGCTCATTCATACTTTACATTTTGACAACAGAAGCCCATATACAGCTCAACCTGGCTTTTTCACTTGTCTTCCTCGAATGTTTAGCGGTGAGGCATGTGCTTGCTCATGGTGTATACTACTTCACTTGCATTTTGGATTTTTGTGATTTCTTGTTTATTGTTATTTATTATTATTTTTTTTTTGTAAGTGCTTTGTTAGGAGAGAAAACTGGTATATGTGTATATGACGTTTTGACTTCGGCTGAGTGACATGTTATGAAAATGTGCATAAATTCCTCCGTTTTCCAATAAACCTCAGTTGACAGTCGGTGCTGTGTTCATCTCCCTACCTCTGACCACATATTTCTCAATCTCAAAGACCTCATTCCAATAGTAACAAGCACAAGTATTGATACAGTCATAAATTTATTACAATGAACAAGACTTTGCTGTCAACCATGATGAACTTGACTTTCTGCAACATCTAATGTCAAAGTGAAAGTGATCGCTCCTTCTGCTTATATGCTTTACTTATTATTAAGGAGATTATTAAGTTGGTTTAGATCTCAAGGCAGAATATTAGTTTAAATAGTTTAGTCACACAAATAAAAAAACACGGAAAAGAAATTATAACCAAGCTTTTTCTTGGTTGAAGCGCCGTACAGAGGAAGAAAGTAATTATATTTACACAGGTAGAAGCAGGCTCAAGCATTTTAGAACAGCTCAGGGAACACTAACAAAGTAACTTCGGAGCAGCTTTGAAGCAATAAAACGAGAGTTTTGGAGCAATCACATTATGTCTTGGAGCAAGATTCTAGACTCACATTTAATAATAGAATTCTAGCTTCCTCACTTAACTCTGACTGTCGAACATTAAAAAAAAAAAAAAAAAATCACCTCCAGTGTCGAACTATTTCAAACGCTACGCGTTTAGCGCAATACCTGTACTGCAAAAACGCCGCGGGACGGCATGCGGCCGCAGCACCTGTACGGCAAAACCAGTCAAAGGGTTAAATAGCAGCAAATGGAATGCTGCCTTCTACACTTCATAATTGAAGATCGTTAAACTAAGAGATTTATACTGTTTTGTAAGATTCAAAGGTGGACTTCACCACTTTGATGCACTCAAGTATTGCCACTAGTTCGAAGTTCACATCAATGAACAGTACATTTCTGCTTTCTATCTTGTGCATATTCTTTTTGATCCTGCACCTGTGCCGATAAATTTCTGGGTACTGGCCAGTAACGCCTTCAGGGAAGATAGGTGGCACTTTAAGTATAGCCTTTTTCCCCTTCAAATTCTATACTTTATGGCCCTCTGTGGCTGCTCAAATTATTGCTTGAGCTATCTTAGTTTCAACACACTGGCGATAGGCCCTGTATGACTTTCCAACACTTTTGAAAACACATTTAGTGACTGGCACCTAAGTGGCATCACCTCCATAAGAGTTCCAAGTGTGCTTTTGTCTGTCGTAGGCATGACAGGCTAGATGGTGAAGCACCTGCTTGTATTCACAGCAGAATCGCTACAAACAAACCGTGTAGTTCGTTGCAGCTGGACAAGTTTCCAATGGCTCGTAGTCATCATCGGCCAGACTATACCAACTGCAGGGTGAAGGCCTCTCCCATACTCCTCTACCTGTGCTAGCTGCATCCACTTTACTCCTGCAAACTTTTTAACCTCATCCGCTCACCTAACTTTCTGCTGTCTCCTGCGACAATTTGCTTCCCTTGGAATCGCTTATTACCCTAACCGAACATCGGTTGTCCTCTCTACGCATTACATGCCCTGCCCATTTCATCTTCTTGATTTCCACTAGAATGTAATTAACTCAAGTTATTTCTCTAACTTACTCTATGTGCTTCCTATTTTTTAACGTTACACCTACCATTTTTCATTCCATAGTCATCTGCGTAGTCCTCAACTTAAATAGAACCCTTTTCGTTAGCCTCCATGTTTCAGCTCCATAGGTGAGTAAGTGTAAGATGCAACTGCTGTATACCTTCCTCTTGAGCAATACCGGTAAGATAGTAGTCATAATCTGAGAATACTTACCAAATGCACCCCATCCCAATCTTATTCTTCTAGTTAATTCCCTTTCATGATCTAGATCTGCGGTTACTACCTGTCCTAAGTAAACATATTCGTCTACCACTTCCAGTGCTTCGCAACCTCGCAGTAGTCTGGTGCGCCTGCTTCACTCGCTGATCTCATTTCCCTCACCACAGGCGATTCAAAAGGCCGGGAGTAGGTGCTATATCAAGAGCACAGAACATTTTCCGTAACGAATTCCTCAAATTTGCTTATAAGCAAACATTATGCTGCATACTTTTCTAGTATATTAAAATTTTATACATATTAGGCTCGGGTGAGATGCATTACACCTCTGCTACCGGTGTGCTGCCATCGTTTGGACTACACCAACCACATACCCTGTATACAGAACTCATAACAGACTACTGCCCAGCTGCGCTTCTCATAGTCGCTGAACTTAATTGTCTCGGATTGCGGTTCTTGCTGTTAATACCAGTAATGGCCCACTGTGCGGCAAAAATGTGCTCCACTAAATTTAATGTCAGAACATTGACGCAGTCGAGTTGGAGCAAATTTGGAGCAGAGAAAGCAGGCTGGAGCAGAATGAAGCAAATGGAGCAGCACTTCCACCCCTGCATTTAGGATGAATGCAAAGAAAGGAATACTGCAATCAAATTCTAAGTTCATTCTAAGTTCAAAAGGCAAGCCACCATGTCAGTGTTATCACTCAGTATCCTAATTTCTAAGTTCAATATCACAGAAACGACAACTGTGCCAAGCTCAAGCTTAACACCGTTCAACATGATCCAGTTACATATATATATTCCTGCCGAACATAATCACAGTTCCCATATTGTAAGGAATGTTTATCAACCATGCTTTTATTTATGTGTTTATTGATACCTCAGAGGTCCTAATGCAAGACTTTACAGAGGGAATGGGCTTGTGCACAATGATAAATGGCGACAGGCTGGTGGTATACATGGCTATGATTAGACAGGTTCTTCGATGGCAGTATTGAAGCTTACAGGATCACTGATGACGGATGATTCCAGTTGTGAACAGTGCTTGCGAAAAATGATTCATGAAATGTAGTTGTGCAGGCATGCGGTGAAACACCACTTTTACGATGACCTGTGCGAGGTGTTCTATACACAGGTTAGCCGAGACGACTGCCATGAGGTCTTGTATGAAAAGCTTGTGATAAAGGCAGGGGCATGAAGTACAGCGACGAGAACAGAGACTGTAACAGAGATTTCATGGCAGAGATGCTGAAGGAGTATTCGAGGGAATGAAACTGGTGGCACGGTTTTGAACAGGCTCATAAGGTTCAAGAGTAGTGTGGATCAACTATATGATTGGTATATTAAAGTTGTGATCACACAAGGGTTTTGTAATCTAGTAATTTTACACAAGAAGGTGCCAGCCATGGGTAGGTTACGATAGAGGTATCCAACAGTTCTATTAGAGTAATTAGTTACATGGCTTACAAGGCAAGACAATGTTAAGCCATTAGTGAGGTGAACACCAAGGTACTTAAACAAATTCTTTGAAAAAGTAGTACTAGTGTTAATTTTGTAAGTAGGATGTGTTGTTTTGGCAGTGGTGAGAAGAAATCAACAGTTTAAAGCTACTCAGGGACGGAGGCCACATAGCACATCACTATTGTATGCGAATTAGATATTGATATAAGGCAGAAGCGTCGGACGAGTTGGTTACAGAGCAGCGAAGTACACAGTCATCAACAAAAATGTGGATGGTAGAAGTTACTGAAGGGAGATCGTTAAGAGTAAGGGACAGTGCTTTGTGGAACACATAGCTGAAAGAAAACTTTGAAAAAGAGGACTGGGTATTAGCAGTAACAAACCGCGCGCGGTCGGTCAGAAAGCCTTGGATCAATCTAGTGGATAGAGGTTTGTTCAGTTCAGGCAGCTCAGCAGAATGCGGGCAACGTGAAAAATGCGTGCAGACCGGCGACGCAACTTGGGTAAAGCGGTAAAAGAAAATCGAGTACCGAACCTGCTGGATATTTTTCTCGAAGTTAATATTGGGATATATTGAGGGCGAAATGCACCATTTCGGCTCCATCTTAGTGCCTGTACCCTGTGCGATTCAGGGAACGTAGGAACGGGTGAATGCTAAATATTTTTTACACACTCTTGCACACTATGCGAACGCGCACACCTCGTGAATAAGGCGAAATAGAAGTGTCCTTTCGCTAAGGCAGTTTTGGGAAAACTGGTCGCAGCTTCGAAAAGACCCGTTTTATCTGGAGTGCCCGGCATTGCAAAAGAAAGAGCACATAAACACCCTTCCAGAATCAGCCAAGCGATCACATACGGTGATTACATACACACCGCAACCTTCAAAACGAAAGCCAAGACCACCTACACGTTGAGAATATTCTTCTTCCATGGCAGCACAAACCAAATCACGATCCCCATACACAGGCCTTTTACATACGCTCTTGGTTTCTAGTATGCCACACTGTGCACCATTCATGCTTCAAAAATAAATCCAAGACGCCCTGTTCGTGAGGCAACACGCAAATATGATTGTTGCAGAATGAACGGAGAGACCAACGGGGTCCGCAGGTAGGAGCACTCTTTCAATTTCCGTGGATGCACGAAGCCTCTAATGCGTCTATCGCCTCTGTCGTTACTAACGTAATCCATGAAGAAACTGCAAGATGAGCACTGAGGCACGAAATGTGCACGGCGCAAAAATCGTGATTCACACGACCAGACATTCCAAACGTCGTTTACAAACACACGACACGTGATCTGCCTTGGGCTTTCCTGCAAAAACCCCAATCCGACAATAATAAACAAAGCCAAGCCAATCCATGGGTTGCAATAACGATTTGCTTATTTTCACCCGGTTGCACCAAGCTTGTAGCTTATTCCAACCGGGTCGCAGCAACGCCGGCCTTGTGGAAATCGTCAGCTTTTTTCGAGCTTATAGCTTATAGCTAAAAGCCAATCCATGATGAGACAACCCAACAGCGCACGCAGAGGAACCAATCAGAGCTTGATAATAAAGGCCCCGAGAACCAATCGGGCTTCGAAGTGAAGGCAGTGAAGGGCGTTGCACGGTGCGACAATTTTGAAAAGCCAACCGCCACACCGCCGCACTGCCAGCATCGCGACTACGCGGGACTGCTACCCGCTGCCTACTTGCTCCGTGATACCGTCGGTACCGTGGTGTTCGTCGGTGCAAGGTAGGATTTATATCGACGTATACCAAGACCAGTTGACCGGTTTTAAAGACAGGGAGGTTCAGTTCGTTATGCCAATCGGGTGTCAACCACGAGCATCGCTTCGGTTACTTCAATGACAGTTGTCTGGTAACGAAGGAATTTCAGACGACCGCCTTGCATTCATGCTGTTGTCGCAAGCAGTTGTTGCTTCTTAAATGCAGGACACGTGAAATCTTACATATATGCTGTGGGACGTTTTCGTGCTTTTGCTTCTTCCAGGCATTGTCTTTGCCCTACGCCTGTCGGGTATTCAAGTTTTCTTGAGCGAGTGTGGCTGACCCAACTCGCAACTAAGCGGCCTCTTCGCTGTTCTCGATTCCTGCCGTAATTCTAGAGCAGAGGCCTCATACGTGGGCCCGTCGGCTCCAAAATTTCACCCTTGTTGAAAAAGCACGTGCCAGCTCCACGAGTCGGCTTTACCACCAGACTCAATTTCCCATTAAAATAAAGCCCTCGTCAGGCAGTGCAATAGAGTTAATGATAGTGCACGCCAGTTGTGGAAATAAAAGGCATGCCAAAACTCGACAATACTGTAGTGCTGTGCGCCACAAGTGCCGACTAGTGCGTGAAGATGCAAGTCTGATTGATTTATAGGAAGGGAAAGGCGCGGTAACTGTCTCACTTGTTTTCTGTGGACACCTCAACCGTGCCGCAGGGGAAGGATGGAAGGTGAAAGTGGAAAGAGAGAAAGAGGAGTAATTTCGACCACTTGGGGATCTTTAACGTGCGCTGACATCGCACAGCACACGGACGCCCCTTCGTTTCGCCTGATTCACACGGCGGACCAAATCGCGAATCGCTCTCACGATTCGCTGTGACGTGGCCCTACGTCAGTGATTTCCGCTGCTTCGCTTCAGTCCGCGAGCAGCAATTCGCGACAAGGTCGAGAGTCCTTTTCACAATTCGGATCCTTCACGGACAAGACATTTTTTTATTTATTTATTTCTCTCGCGGAACGCTTTTCAGCTATGCTCCCGGTGCCCAAGCATAGACAACATAACATACATTGCACTAAAACGCTGTAGGAAAGCGAGAAGCGGCTTCTGACGACTGACGGCAGTCGTTTCTATTTTGGAGTCGAACTAGCCTGTTTTTGCCTTCATTCGCAGTACATGGTTTTCACAGAATTTACAGTGACAGGCTCTTGCACTGCGCGATACCGAATGCGTGAGTTTTGTGACTGCACAGAGCAGTCGCTTGAATGTATTCATCGCTTTCCTCAAGCGTTTTGGCATTTGGCACGTACCGGGAGCATAGGGGCAGTCCGAATGGTCGTCTTCCAAGGGTTGAAAGCAGTATTTTCATGCAGCTCTCATAGAGTAAGCGCGATCGTTTGCACTGCAGAGAACTGCCTGCGTAGTATACCACATCGAGCGAAACAGTCACCACAATACTTTGGCAAAACGGCGCAGCAGCAGTAGCTGTAGGCCGCCGCAACCCGCGCATTCACCCACCGTCCATGCATCGTCCATGGTAGGCTACCCTCGATAACAGCGCGCCAGAACAAGGCTCTCCTCTCGCGCAGTGCCTGGGAGAAAGAGTAAGTCCGCTCTGTCGTCTGCTATTCTCTCCCACCGTGTGAATGCTCGCCGCGGACGGACGGACCTCGGATCAGAGGTCACGTGACCGATCGCTTCGCTATTCGGTCCGTCGTGTGAATCCACCTGGATTCACACGACGGACCGAATAGCGAAGCGATCGGTCACGTGACCTCTGATCCGAGGTCCGTCCGTCCGCGGCGAGCATTCACACGGTGGGAGAGAATAGCAGACGACAGAGCGGACTTACTCTTTCTCCCAGGCACTGCGCGAGAGGAGAGCCTTGTTCTGGCGCGCTGTTATCGAGGGTAGCCTACCATGGACGATGCATGGACGGTGGGTGAATGCGCGGGTTGCGGCGGCCTACAGCTACTGCTGCTGCGCCGTTTTGCCAAAGTATTGTGGTGACTGTTTCGCTCGATGTGGTATACTACGCAGGCAGTTCTCTGCAGTGCAAATGATCGCGCTTACTCTATGAGAGCTGCATGAAAATACTGCTTTCAACCCTTGGAAGACGACCATTCGGACTGCCCCTATGCTCCCGGTACGTGCCAAATGCCAAAACGCTTGAGGAAAGCGATGAATACATTCAAGCGACTGCTCTGTGCAGTCACAAAACTCACGCATTCGGTATCGCGCAGTGCAAGAGCCTGTCACTGTAAATTCTGTGAAAACCATGTACTGCGAATGAAGGCAAAAACAGGCTAGTTCGACTCCAAAATAGAAACGACTGCCGTCAGTCGTCAGAAGCCGCTTCTCGCTTTCCTACAGCGTTTTAGTGCAATGTATGTTATGTTGTCTATGCTTGGGCACCGGGAGCATAGCTGAAAAGCGTTCCGCGAGAGAAATAAATAAATAAAAAAATGTCTTGTCCGTGAAGGATCCGAATTGTGAAAAGGACTCTCGACCTTGTCGCGAATTGCTGCTCGCGGACTGAAGCGAAGCAGCGGAAATCACTGACGTAGGGCCACGTCACAGCGAATCGTGAGAGCGATTCGCGATTTGGTCCGCCGTGTGAATGCAGCCGCCGAGGTCGGGTTCGAACCCGGGTGCTAGGCTTGCATCTTCCAAGAAGCAAGCCTAGAGATGTCCGTGAGACAGGATGGACGCCTGTAGGGCCTAATGGTTTCTATTTAGTTGATTTTTTCGAAGAGTAAATGAGCTTGCCCTGTGGCAGGCAGATATTTCACTCGGCTCTTCGTTTATTTTTATTTGTCTTTGTGTTTATTTTTGTTTTATAATTACGTGTGTGTTTTTTTTTTTTTTTTTTGTGACGTTTACAGTTCAGTTCAGGCGTTCAGTCGTGTCCGACTCTTCGTGACCCTATGGACCATGTCACGCCACGCTTTCCGGTCTCTCACTATCTTCTTAACATCACATAGCTTCATCTGCAATGCCTCGAGAATGCCATCTAACCATCGCGTTCGCTGCCTACCCCTTCTCCCGCGACCCTCAACCTTTCCCAACATCAAATCTTTCTCCAGCGACTCCTCTCTTCTCATCAGATGACCAAAGTAGCTGAGCTTTAACTTTAGAATTTGACCCTGCAATGAGCGGTCAGGGTTTATGGTCGACAATATCGACTGATTTGATCTTCTGGCAGTCCAAGGAACTCTTAAGAGTCTTCGCCAGCACCACAATTCAAACGCGTCAATTCTTCGGCGGTCAGCCTTTTTCACAGTCCAACTCTCGCATCCATACATCACAACTGGAAAGACCATAGCACGGGTTATACGGATCTTGGTTGGCAGACTAATGTCTCTGCTCTTTACTAGGCGGTCAAGGCTAACCATTGCTCTCTTTCCCAGAAGCAGGCGTTTCCTAATTCATGGCTGCAGTCTCCTTCCGAGGTAATCTTGGCGCCCAAGAATAGAAAATCTGTCTCAGCTTCCACTTCTTGTCCATTGATGCTCCAGGACTTGATAGGGCAAGACGCCATGATCTTCGTCTTTTTAATGCTCAGTTTAAGCCCAAACTTCTCACTCTCTTCTTGTACGCGCATCAGAAGTCTCTCGAGTTCCACTTCACTTTCTGCCATTAAAGTGGTATCATCCGCATATCTAAGGTTGTTGATACGTTTTCCAGCAATCTTCACTCCAGCTGAAGACTCGTCCAGACCGGCCTTCCTCATGATGCACTCTGCATATAGGTTAAATAGGCAGGGCGACAGTATGCAGCCTTGCCTCACCCCTTTCTCAATCGGAAACCAATCAGTAAGACCATGCCCAGTTCTGACTGTGGCCTCTTGCCCTTCATAAAGGTTCCTGACGAGACAGATGAGGTGAATTGGAACTCCCATCTCTTGGAGAGCTTGCCACAATCTGCTGTGATCTACGCAGTCAAACGCTTTCGCATAATCAATAAAGCAGAAGTAAATGGGTTTCTGGAACTCTCTTGCTTTTTCCATGATCCAGCGAAGGTTGGCAATTTGGTCTCTAGTTCCTCTGCCCTTGCGAAACCCAGCTTGCACGTCCGGAAGCTCCCGATCCACATACTGCTGCAGCCTACCTTGCAGGATTTTTAACATCACCTTGCTAGCATGCGAAATAAGCGCGATCGTGCGGTAGTTGGAACAATCTTTGGCACTGCCTTTCTTTGGAATGGGGATGTAAACTGACCTCCTCTAATTCTGTGGCCACTGCAGGGTTGTCCAAATCTTTTGACATAATGTATGCAGTGTGTTAACAGCGTCGTGGTTGAGGTTTTGAAGCAACTCAGCTGGAATACCATCAATTCCGTTAGCTTTGTTCTTAGCAAGGCTGGCTAAGGCCCATTCAACTTCACTCTTCAGGATGCCCGGCTCGAGATCAGTAATCACAACCGTCCTATGTTGGGTTTGCACATCCGGGTCCTTCTTGTACAGTTCTTCTGTGTATTCCTGCCACCTCTTTATCTCTGAGGCTTCAGTGAGGTCCTTGCCTCGTTTGTCCTTTATCACGCCCAGCTTAGCACAGAAGCTTCTTTTGATATCTTTGATTGTTTTATACAGAGCTCTTGTGTTCCTTAATTGGCTGTTGTCCTCAACTGTTTGACACTGTATGTTCAGGAAGGCATTCTTATCTCTCCTTGCTATTTTCTGAAAATCCGCATTGAGGACCTTGTATCTTTCTCTTTCCCCCATACCTTTTTCAATCCTCCTTTCCTCAGCTATTTGCAAAGCCTCTTCAGATAACCAGTTTGCTTTTTTGCATTTCTTTTGCTTTGGAACTACCTTAGTAGCAACTTCTTGTATTATATCACGAACATCAGTCCACATCTCTTCGGGCTCTTTGTCTTCTAGATCTAATTCTTGAAATCGATTCCTCACTTCCACAGCATATTCTAATGGAATCTGATCCAGATCATACCTGAAAGGCCTTCTAGTTTTCTGCGTTTTCCTCAAAGCTTAATTTTGGCAACAAGAAGCTGATGATCGGTGCCACAATCGGCCCCAGGCCTTGTTTTTACTGCTTGTATAGCGCTTCTCCATCTCTGCCGGCAAATAATATAATCGATCTGATTCCTGTACAGACCGTCCGGTGAAATCCATGTGTACAGGCGCCTCTTGTGCTGTTGAAAATGAGTATTCGCTATGGTCAGGTTGTTTTCTTGACAGAACTCTACTAGCCTCTGCCCAGCTTCATTTGGCTCACCAAGACCGAACTTGCCTGTAATTCCGGATATTTCTTCACTCCCGACCTTAGCATTCCAGTCTCCTATGAGAAAAATGACGTCTGATGATGGGGTGCGGTCTAAAAGGCATTGTAGGTCCGCATAAAATCTCTCAACGTCAGCTTCTTCAGCAGCAGTGGTCGGTGCATAGACTTGGATAACTGTTATGTTGAAAGGGTGACCTTGGATCCGAAGTGAAATCATTCGGTGGTTTTTGGGGTTGTACCCTAGCACTGCTTTGCCCATTCTTCTGTTTACTATGAGAGCGACCCCATTCCTTCTCTTGGATTCGTGCCCACAATAAAAGACATAATGGTCGCCGGAGTTAAATTCTCCCATTCCGGTCCACTTGAGCTCGCTGATACCCAAGATATCAATGTTCAATCTGTCCATTTCTCGCTTGACGATATCCAGTTTACTTTGCGTCATAGATCTTACATTCCATGTTGCTATGTGATATATCTCCTTGCAACATCGGACTTTCCGGTCGCTTCCCGACACATCCACAACTGAGCGTCCTTTTGGCTTTAGCCCAGCCGCTTCATTCGTCCTGGAGCTACTAGGAATCGCCCTTTGTTCATCCCCAGTAACATGTGGGACGCCTTCCAACCTGGGGGGCTCATCTTCCGGCGCCATATCGATAATGGTATTGTGACTGGCCATAGGGTTTTCTTGGCAGGAAATACTGGAGTGGGTTGCCATTACCTTCTCCAGTGAATCACATTTTGTCAGAACTCTCTGCCGTGACCTGTCTATCTTGGGTGGCCCTACACAGCAGAGCTCACGACTTCATCGAGTTTCGCAAGCCCCTCCGCCACGACAAGGCAGTGATCCATGAAGGGGGTGACGAATTCTCGGAAAATAAAAACCGAAAACTGCAACCCCTAAATATAGCACAAAGGGGACGGCTAAGCGCGTGTGCATGACTGCACTACATCATATAGCTTTCTTTTTTTCTTTTTATCCCTCACAGCTATCATCGGCTGAACATAACAGTGCAACTTAAAAGAGGGACCAAGGAAAGAGAAGACACAAGCGATGATTTTAGCTTCTTTAGGAGGGGTGACGTTTACGTTCCCTCCTAAAGAAGCTGAAATCATCGCTTGTGTCTTCTCTTTCCTTGGTCCCTCTTTTAAGTTGCACTGTTATGTTCAGCCGATGATAGCTGTGAGGGATGAAAAGAAAAAGAAAGCTATATGATGTAGTGCAGTCATGCACACGCGCTTAGCCGTCCCCTTTGTGCTATATTTAGGGGTTGCAGTTTTCGGTTTTTATTTTCTGAGAATTCGGCTGACTTTTTTCGGTGTTTATTTTCAAACACAACTTGCGTTTTTTTTTTTTCGGTTAATATTATTTTATTCTGAATAAATATCTTTTTTTTTTTTTTTCGGTGAGATAAGAGGCATACGTGTACAGTTAAAAGTGACGTAGTGTTCATTTTGGCTTCTTTTTCTTGCATGTTGTTTTATGCACTTTATTTAATGTACAGTTGGTCATATATACAGCTAGGCACCTGGAAGAAAATGCTATTGTCATGATGAAAACTATCGTTATGACAAAACACATATGTAAAACAAATTAACACATTAGACAAAGGAGTAACTGAATTATTGGTCATTATGATCAAATTTTGGATAAACCAATTCACTTAAAAAACAAACTCACTTCTCTTGGCTTGTGTCTGAGAAGTGTCACGTGGCAAGAAACTGGCGGGTTTTGGTCTTCACGATTTCCTGGAATCACTTGCGCTACAAATGCTCTGGTCTGTCCTCAGCCCCTCAAAGTGCCTGCCTTGCTGCAGGCACCTCTCCTCGGACGCTTGATCTGTTTATGAGGGTCGGGATTCGGGAAGCACAGCTGCCTTTTTTTCCCCATTCGTGAGGCCATGAACAATGCCTCAAAACCCTCAACCGCTGTGCTTAAACCAACGATCCCACTGTCCCACATCATGCCCCTGGATTGAACACTGTTGTAGTGTTCTCCCGTCTTCGAGAGTTCGCGGTGTGCATGAAAAGGTACTGCCCTTTTTCGGTTTAAACTGAACATTTTAAAATGCTTTCAGCGTACTTTTATCGGTGTTTTTTTCGGTCTAAACCGAAAAGTCCAGCCCCTAGTTATATCTAATAGCTTGTCCTCGTGAATAAAGTTTTATTCATACACCCTGCCTCATTATATCAACAAGCTATATAATTGTTCTTGTCATTTAAATTCACTACAATGCCAAAGCCGGCCTGCCATATAAACAGGAGTAGCAACAAGTGGAGAAGTAGGAGCTTCAGCATTCATCGCCAGGTAAAGATCTGCTTGGTTAAAATGAGGCTTTACATTAATGTCAGGTGGTTTTCCATGCAATGGGGCTGCTTATAACTGTATGTTATGTATGGTTGAGATGATATTGAATATTTTAGGGGCACAAGTTAAAGAAACATTGGCACCAAATTTCTATCGCATTCGTATCGTTAACGATGTGCAAAACATTACTGCACATTGATAACCACGCGATTTTCACCTACAACTTCCAAATAAATCATGACTGGATTTTCTTTTTCTCACCTGTTGCAGTTTCAACAGCCGACTGATGGCTGCGACGTCAAAGTCATGTCTGTCTAGGTCACGCAGGAAAGGAAAAAACAAAAAGCAATACAATTGCAACTTCCCCACTTGCTTTGTTTGGTTTGGTTTGTAAGGTTTAATGTCCCAAAGCGACTCAGGCTGAGATTCCATAGTGGAGGGCTTCGGAATTCTGAATACCTGATGCTCTGCCTGGCATTGTCCTAAGGCGTAACCCGTTACCTCTATGATACAATCTGCAATCTGTGACCTCGCTCTCGGTTTCCAAAAACAAAAGCCCCACTGCAGCACATTATTCAAGAATTCCTTGAACTGCAGGAAAAATACAGCAGCTTCACAGCATTTTATAGCGACTGTTCGAAAAGAACGGTGTACCCTGGAAGTGCAGTAGTGTGAGGAGATCGGGAAAAAATAAGACTTCTGTATTGTGCATCAATTTTCACTGCTAAATGCCATGCAGTTTCAGATGCCGTGGTGGAGAACATAACGAGAACATCACAAACAGCATTATTTAGACTCCCTAGGCATTCTCACAGCTCTCAATCTCTGAAATGATGTGGCTGCTATACTCTGAGACATCATGCACAATATAACAACTGCCATTGCTCGAGGATTTACTAAAAATTCTGCTGGGTTCAGAGTCAATTTGGCATTAATAGCAACGACAGAGAGCTGATGCATGTGCTGCTAAAGCTTGTGAGAAGAAAATCAAGAGTATAAATATATCTTACAAAGACTGTATGAAACTTGTACATCACAAACTAAAAGAATGGCAGTGTTTCTGGAATGGGGAAGTGGATAATAAACTAACTTAGTAAAGCTCATTTTTGGAGAATTGAAATCATGCCGGCATCTGGAACGTTTCATACAAGTAACAAAAACAAAAACAAACACCAGTGTGAGAAATGTGAAGGCGAACCAACTATTAACCACATTTTATTCTCATGCGCAAGACTGGAAACAGTAAGGAAAAATTATTTTACCCCATTTTACAGCAAACCTATTCCTCTTGATTTAAACATTTTGTTTCTGCTTACTTCAAGGCATTGAAAAGGTGCTGCTGAGCAGATCTGTGTAAATGTTGTTGCTCTCTCCACGTTGTTTAATAAACATTTGACAACGGAAACATGCCAGAATTAGCTGGTTCAGTCTCTTTGGTTCCGATGTGCGACACTCTATCTTGATTCTGTTTCAGGCTGACAGGCATGGACAAGCCCGCACGACGGTATAAAGACTCGACAGAGTCAGCTCAGCATAGCGAAATGGAAGCTGAGCTTCCTTCAGTTGAATCGGTGTGCCAAAAGCTGGATGCAGACCTTGCTGCCAGTGAGTCCTTCACACTTCTTTTGAAACTTGGAGGGCAGTGTACTTCTGCTGAAAGCTAATGGCATTGTAATTTTATAGTTGGGTCATAAGAAATGTTTTAAAATGTCAGAAAAATGGGTCTATACCTGTGTTCTTAGCACTGTACTTCTTTTGGCACCAGTTACCAGGTTTTCTCGCAATGCCATTGCATTCCATTTCATGTGGCCAATGAAGCCACATGACTTCCTCTTTGTAGAAAGGTCTGCTGTGCACTATATGACCACATTCAGTGGTACTTAAATGTCGTATTTTGTGCACCTGGAATTGTTGGTGATAACATAATGGTCTGCCGCAACATTAACAGGGTGGAAATTTGGGCTGGTTGGTGCATGATCTGTGGCTAGAAACAGTGCCAACACAGAGACGAAACAGAGAGGGGGGACACGGCGCTCATCTCGTGTTTAGCCACAGGTCTGCCGCAAATTTTGATAGTACTATGAGTGCTTAGCATGTTGTCTGTCCACATTGTTCAAACATCCTTTTGCTTTTAAGTAGGAATATGCGGATATTGAAATTTTCAATGAGGAATATGGGGAACAAGGCCCTTGAATATTGAATCTAATATGTAATCAGTCAACAAAAATAGGAAATAAAAAAATAGCAAACATTGTTCATCTTGTTTATTTCAGAATTCATGTGATGTTTCCAAATAAAATTAAACTAGAATTGCAAAGTAGTGAAAATTTAGTATAAATTTTATACAAGATTCTATATACTGGTTTTTTGTACAGGAAGGACCTGCGTGAAATCAGGAGAAGTTTTCACATTGCTGTTGAATGCAGTTAACTCTTATTAAAGGACCAGAAAAAATGTCCAAATTAACTGAAAGCTTACGTTATCGAATGGCCCTGGAAAAACCTGCCGAAAACCATTTGCATTACAGTAACTCTATCTGATGAACACCTGCTTGATGCTTGTCTGCATTTGAGATGAAACTGAAGTGATAGGGCCCTCTTCTCTGAAGTGAAGTCCCTCTTTACGATACAGCCCCATCGTGTTTTTAGGATACTCCACTGCATAGTCCACAGGGTCAAGCATTGCTGTGAAGCACACAGTGTGCTGAAACTATCACGAGTTCGAGAATTTTCGGTGTAGTATTCAGTAATATGCAAGTACTTGGAAAATTTTGAATATCAGTTTTCGAAATACGAATTGAATAACAAACATTTGATTCATATTTGAAATAAAACGATGGCCATACTGCTGGTGGCGGAGTTCGTAAGTACACTTGGGAGTGGAGCCGACCACATCGCCTTCTCACTGTGTTCCTACGCAGTTGCCACATTATGAATTGATTTTTCCATGCCATTTGCATCGTTGCAAAACAGCATTTGCTGCCAGTGCACTGTGACAAAATCTTCGGAGCATCTTCAGTTACTTTTTCCTTCGGTAAATGCTCTGATGCTAAAATAAAAACAACACGCTGGAGATTGTGTTTACTTGTCCTAGCTCAGCGACCAACACGACCAAGAGTGCACTAAGATCATTTCGCATTAACAAGTCGCTTTATTCCTGTCTTGTATTTTGATACGGAAGTATTTGAAACACTATTGGTTCGTCGTAATGAATTTTTTGACGTTCGTTGTCATTTCCAGTTAAGTAAAGGCAAGAAAACGTTTGTTACTGCATCATCCTGAAATAGTTGACTTGTTTAGTGCAATACTGAATATTTTTGTGGGGTTTAATTTTTCAATTCATTTCATAGGTCCTGAGTGCAAAGTAAAGATGGACATTATGAGCGTGAGATGTGAGATTTAATGGATGAAACACTGTGCATTAAGGGCATGGTATACAAGCATTTAGTGGCCTATATGCGGTGCTTGCTGAGTCGTACCTGTGAATACTTTTGGGCTTTAAGCTTTACGAAGCGCAGAATTTATCGAAGGTTATACACGCTCGCTTTATCACGTTTTACCATTTACGACTGGAGGGGATCTTTTAAACATGCAGAGAGGAGCGTTCTCATTTAAAATCAGAATGAGATTGTGCTGTTGGGCCTCTTTTACATCACTCATTGAGTTGGTCTACCTTTATTCAGCTTAAACCAGCAAGCCTTCATTTCATTTTATTCCTTAAAGGCATCAAGAAGGCCTATGAGGAGCATGTCTGTCACTTCAAGTTCTGTGTTCGTCTTCCACCTTCACTCAAAACTGACCAAATTTTTATTTATATTCAATTACTTTGCTTTGATTACAGGAAATTCCTTGAGGAATTTAACATCAATTCAATAATTTTGACGTGTTTTTGAATTTTAATTTTCCATCAGGATTTTTCGCTCACGGCCAATAACGACTATGCTGCCGCTTAGTTTTTCTGCGATGCGGGACCCTTAACGACATCGCGATATAGTCTTGCAAATTCGGCTGGTGAAGCTATATATATATATATATATATATATAAAACACCTATGCTGGTACAATATAATGACTGGCGGCGGAGAATGTCCCATTTGGTTGAGGCGCTTTAGTATGTGCACATGATATGAAATGAGCTTGAAAAGCAAATACAATTAAGGCGAATAAAAAAAAATGAAATTATGAAATTCCTCTGGTGAAGTAATTCATCAGCTGATGAAGCATACGTACAATAAAGCGAGGCTCAGCACTGCAGCTGGCTTGTAGGAGTGCTTGTCTGTAGGAGGCACCTGGCACGTGTAAAGATCAGCTTCTCCCAGGTGGCTGCAGTGTCATCAATGTTTTCACTTCTGCACAAAGGGGTATCCTAATTTTATGCTTCGGACCATCGTATGAGAAATTGGCACGAGCTGAAAATGCAAAAAACGGACTGTTGCTGCTAACGTCTGTAATTCTTGCAGAGATGGGAGAGCAGTGGTAAATCATATCCCGGAAGGACTTTCGAAAACGACTGCTAGGCAGATTTCAGTGACTCATCTACAAGCGGTGCTTGGGGCATATATTGGACAGACAGGATGTTGCATAAATGACCGACTTAAGGAACATGCAAAGGGTATTGAAAGTAGTGAGTGTGAGCAACTTGTCAAACACTGTCATATACTTGTCGTATACCATGGTTCTGTGATGTGAGGATTACAGATGGCTC
Organism: Amblyomma maculatum; assembly: GCF_055883805.1. Taxonomy (NCBI): domain Eukaryota; kingdom Metazoa; phylum Arthropoda; class Arachnida; order Ixodida; family Ixodidae; genus Amblyomma; species Amblyomma maculatum. The sequence continues at coordinate 15,227,502 of NC_139349.1, read as the reverse complement.
GTGAAACTCTAGAAGCCTTCTTATGAAAAATGCGAGTCAAGCTGTATTATTGACACTTCAATCTTTCTATATGAGGCTGAGCAGAAATTCTTTCACGTCTACTCTGATGAGATCAGTGCTGTTTTTTTTTTCTTGCCTTGTACGCATTCGCATCAGCTGGTAGGGCTATATATGTTGACTGCTTTCACCTTACTAAAACCGTAGTAAGTGCCTGTTTTGTCCTTCCTTGTGTGTCTCTGTTGCGCTGAAAGTCTTGTTGCTATGTTTTGCAATCACTAATGACCACCACTCTTCAGGCACTTGTTGGTATGCTGCGAAGAAAGTTTCCTGCACAGATTACTTGTGGAAATGTGGTGAAGCTAATACAGGAAGACTTGGCGGGTTATTTTTTATCAAGAATGCATTGTTTGGGGTGCAATTTCAGTTGCCGCTGTGCCTTTACGTGCTGCAAGGGAGCGAGGCAACAAGCTGTCTCAATAAAGGGCATGATTGTGTTGTGGCCCCAGCAGTTCTCTTTCTTGACAATGTGCTCTGCCAGGCCTCTTACATACTGGCCTCATTCGTTTCCCCGTGAGGGGGGTTAGAAACATCAGACATTAGAAGAAGAAAATACTAGTACCTCTTTTTGGGCAGCTTACGATTCGTGCACATTTAGCAGCTCCCTTGTCATGCAAGGAATAAGTCAAACTGTCATAGCATTTCCGTGTCACAATAATTTTGCTTTGCAAGATTTGTACCCATCCTACGTGATTTCCACTTTCTTATTATGTGAGGCCTGATAGGCACCTAAGATGATGTGCATGAGGTGTTGGTGTGCGATATTCTGTTGCATTTGCATCCAGTTGTTGTTACCCTTATTCACTTCAACATGAAAGCCTGTGCGTCTACATGCACCTAGTAGAAGCATGAGCTGCGCGGAAGAATATGAACAGGAGCTGGAAGACAAGGAACAATCTCTTTATAAGCAGGTTTGAAGCTCGATTGCCTTCAGGGGAAATCTGGTCCGTCAGAAAGGAAGAGCATTTTTTCTTTTTTCTTGCTGTGACTAGGAATTTGAAGAAAGTGGCTTGCTAGACACCCTGTTGACCTTGGTAAATCATCATCATCAGCCTGATTATACCCACTGCAGGGCGAAGGCCTCTCCCATATTTCTCCACTTAACCCGGTTCTGTGCTAGCTGCATCCACTTGAACCCTGCGAGCTTCTTAATCTCATCCACCCACCTAACTTTCTTCCGCCCCCTGCTACGCTTTCCTTCCCTTGGAATCCAGTTTGTTACCCTCAGCGACCATCGGTTATCCTCTCTTTGCACTACATGTCCTGCCCATGTCCATTTCTTCTTCTTAATTTCCACTAGAATGTTGGTAACTTGAGTTATTTCTCTGACCCACTCTACACGCTTTCTATCTCTTAATGTTACCCCTATCATTTTTCGTTCCATAGCCCTCTGGGTTGTCCTCAACTTAAGTAGAACTCTCTTGGTTAGCCTCCACGTTTCAGCCCCATAGGTGAGTACAGGCAAGATGCAACTGTTGTATACTTTCCTCTTGAGCGATACCGGTAAGCTGCTAGTCATAATCTGCGAGTGCTTGCCAAATGCGCTCCATCCCAATCTTATTCTTCTTAATAGAGCTGCTCAAGGCACTTGGAAAGCGATACGAAAGTCCTGCCCTCATGAAAGCTACCTTTCATCTACAGGTTCTGCACTGAAGGTCTATCTACGCTTGCGACCACGGGTGGGCGGCAAGCCATTCACAAACCCAGCTTTTGAGTTACGCACGGAGACTACTGTGGTGTCCACGACGGCCACTCTGGAGCACCAGCAGCAAAAATGCTTCAGCTTCAACAAGGTGGGCTGGCAGGTTGTACGTTGAGGTGCAATGGTGGCTTATGTGCTCCTCTGCGAGATTGTCTGGATTGAACATTTAAAGGCTTAGACAAGTTCAAGTTGTCATGTGTTGGTTACCACTTTCTAACAATCAAGAGGCTGTCACTCAATAAAACAAGAGGGGGAGGGAGCTGGAAAATTTGAAAAAAAAATAAAATAAAATAAGCTCCATTTCAACGGTTATGACATAACTGCCTATAGACCTTTCTAATTACATGGGGAAAAAAAGCATGCCTTGTGTGGTCTAGTTGCTGTTCTCTGGCTCACAAGTTGGAGTGGGTTTGAACCTCACTGGAAACCTAAAATCTTTATTCACGGTGTACTTATGTGAGCTGCAGTGTCATGACCCTATTGACCAACCTGGAGTTTTTGGCAAAGGCGTCGGACACAAAAGAGGCAACACTAGTGTTTCCCCTCATTTGAGGCTTTAACCTTTTCGTGTTAAAATGTGAGCATCAGAATATGGGCAGTTATCAGAGGTAAACTGTGGTGCCATCTGACATTGGCCATTAATCGGATTGAACAGGCACTGTTAGAGGCTATCAATGTAACACTCAGCTTTCGCTATAGGCTCAACGAATGAGCAAGGCTGCCTGCACCTGCTCTCTGCACTGCTAGAGCAAACGCTCCTCTGTATATAGCTCGAGTCTCACAGGTTGGAGCAGACTTCGCGGTGTATCAGCACCTCCTCCTCTTAGTCTTTCTTGGTCTTGCATTGCAAGTTTAACTTGCGTAAAGCATTAGGTGACTCATTTGCTGCTAACCTTAAGCATAGTCGGGAAGAGAACCAGGAGCCAGACAGTGAACAACAAAAACTAGAGTGGTCCTTGATATCACTTCAACCTAAGTCTCTTCTACGGCGTAAAAGTAATTAAAGTTGTAAAATGTAGAAGCACTAAGATGATTGTGTAAGCATTGCATCCTCATTGTTTTCAGAAATGTAGCTTTAGTTCTTAAATGATGGTAGAAATAAGCAAAATGTACTGTTAGCATGTGCCGCTTTTCAGTTGTCATCTCAGTGTGTTTGTGTTGGCCGTTGGCAGCCAGATGTGAACTATACACGGCAGTTGGGTGCCTCAAGAATTGGTGTGCTGCTGTGCATATACTACGCAGGTGTTCTCAGAGGGTAGCAGCCAAGAGCAGCTGTTCCAGGAGGTGGTACAGGAGCCTCTGGATGCATTCATCCAGGGCACAAACGTGCTGCTCTTCGCATACGGCCCTACAGCTGGTGGCAAAACATACACCATGCAGGGACCCTGCACAGATCCCGGTGTCGTGCCTCGCACCCTGGACCGCCTTTTCCGTCTGCTCAGCAACCAGGTACATCCACCCCTTCTGCAGTAGAACAGGATTTTACTCTGCACTCACTGACCTTTCTCACTATATTTAATTTGTTGTCAGTTCTGTTGTCATTGCTATAATGTCAGCAGCCAGCAAAATACTTCATTGTTTAAGGTTGTTTTTGTTATGTAATAAATTGGGGGGTGAAATTCGACATTGGGGGACATTTTTGTACAACCTCCAATGCTACAGTAGTATACGTTTAATGGGATGTCCCTGTCTGGCCTCCTTCCTTTGTGCAGATCTGTACGGGGGCACCTGTGCGGCCAGACTGCTTTGCTGACGTAGTTCAGCTCAGCGCTGAAGAACAGGCTGCCATATTCCGTCTCAAGACCCAACTTCTAGGCGAGAAGGGAGCTCGCAGTGCAGCAGACTTCAGCACTTTCCACTTGCCTTGCAATGGCAGCGATGCTTCACTTTTCCTGTCAGGCTTGAGCGAAGGCAGCGATGGCTCTCCTGGGCGGGTGCGTTTTGAATCTGCACTCGAGAGGTGCAGTGCCAGTGGTGCATATTGTGATAACTCTCCTCTGATGAGAAAAAGTTTGGGCACTCTCATGTAATGTTGTTTTTATCAGGCCTCTTGTATGCAGGTCATAAAGCATGGTAAGCACATTAGTAATTTGTGGGTGGCATTGCATGGAACATTGGTCTTAAAGTTGAAAAAAAGAAAAAAAAAACTTGCAGTGAAAGTATTTACAATATTTTCAGCATTTTATGGTAATTTCTTTTAAAAAGCATTTTCAGTTTTTTTTTTTTTTTTTGGTAAGCTTTCTCCAAAAAATATTAATGCCTTACTCCTTAAGATGGGAATATTTTCAGTAATACTTAGGCAACATCGCATAATTCGAATGTTATTGAAACTTGTGTGACTTGCAGGTTATTATATTTGGTTGCAGTCAGACTAGGTATAGTTAGCAACATTCACTTTGTGTTTTAGTCTTTTGAGGTGATTGGTGGGTAGTTATGGGAAATATGCTCAGCTCTGATCGGCCATGCCTGGTGCAGAATGTTGACTTGTCTACTCACTCTCACCATGATAGGTTCTCCTGTGGATATCGTTCTATGAAATCTACAATGAGGGCATCTACGACTTGCTGCTGCCCTCAGTGGAAGCAACCGCAAAGAAAGGTGGCAGAGGCGCACGCCGTACCCTTATGAAGCTCAGTGAGGACCAGGCGAAGCGCTCTTTCATTCGTGGGCTCACTGAGGTGCCCGTGTACACTGCCGACGAAGCACATCGGCTGCTGTGTCTGGCCTACCACAACCGGAGCGTCGCAGAGACTCGCCTGAACCGTAGCTCCAGCCGTAGCCACTGCATTTTCACCGTCCGCCTGGTGGCCTCGGGGGCTGGCAGCAGGGACTGGCATGTGAGCTCGCTCATGCTTTGCGACCTGGCCGGCTCGGAGAAGCCATCCCAGTCGGGTGCTGAGGGGTTGCGTCTGCGTGAAGCCGGCCGCATCAACACCTCCCTCATGGTGCTCAGCCGCTGCCTCGAGGGCCTGCGTCGCAACAAGGACTCTGTCAAGAAGGTGCCTGTGCCATTCCGCGAGAGCAAGCTCACTAAGGTATGCACAACCCTCTATACGTAGCCGGATCGCGAAGAAGATTTGCACCTCATATTTTTTAGCTGTCAGTGTTAAGGGGGGCATGGTTTTGAATAGAATAGTAGCACAGAAAAAAATTGTACCTCTAGCTCAGAGAGGTGAGCGGTGCACATATCAAAACACAATTTGGAGTGTGTACTTGAATGTGTGTGCTGCTTGCAAGGCATATGAAAAATGCACAGCAGATGTAATTGTTGGCATTGGAGCACAGTCACTGGAACTGAAAGTGCTGCAGTTTTTTCATTGCTATGCTGCTTATTGGCCAGTTAAAATTATGCGGTCCGGCATAATGGCCCACTCGCTTAAGGTGGCGGTCCCACTCCAGCGGTGAAGAGGCAACATTTTTGGGGATATTCGTACGCCGACTGTGCCTCATTCGTTTAATTTATAAATTTGGTTTTAATGTCTTCATAAAGCTTATTTTCTCTGCTTTCGAATGGTGCATTTGGTTTATAAATAGCTGCAAAGATGTTTAAGCTGTAAAGGAAAACGCAAAGGCAACGGCTTTTCAGCTCTACTTGCCTCAGGAAATGCAAAATTGTGCAAAATCTTTTGCACCTAAAGAAAAACCGTCAGATGTTTTGAGATTAGATGCTAATGAACATAGTTAAGCATTTTTAATAGTGTGTATAGCTGAGTTTATTAGCCACGCATTTGAAAAGTGTAAGAAAAAGGAAAATATAAGATATGTACTGTGCTGCGGAGATTGTTTTGTACAGTTGCAGGTCGTGCAGAGTTTGCTTTTTCCTGAAAATGTCATCTGTCCGCCTCATTTAGTGTAAAAGTTATTTTTGATCAAAGTTAGCATTTTTTGTAAAATGGCTAAAAGAAAATTCTAAACTGTTCAAGTAACAGGCTTTTTTTTTTGGCAGGACAGGAAAAAATGTTTTATAAAAGTGTGTGTATACGTGCATATTGCCCGTGTTTGCGCTCTTGTTAGTGATGCTTCCTGTGCCAATGCACAGGAACAGATGGGGAGGCACTGCAGACACTGCCCTCTTATGCTCTGCTGGCTAGCTGAAAGGTGGCATAGCCATCTGCATGCATACGGCTTATAGTGTCCGTAGGCTGTAGTTTGGATCTCGGTTTGGTACAAATTTCTGAAGCTACTGGAAGAATGGGAAGTTTACTTTTGTTCTGTCTGCCACTAGTCATGGGAACTGAGTGGCAGTGATGCAATGCAGCATGAGTGACCGGATATCTGGTGAAAAGGACTCTGTGCACTTTCGTATTGTTAAGGCCTTGTACGTCAAGACTGTTCAAAATATTAAATAAAATCAAGGCAATTATATTCATGCAGACTTTGTTGAAAGACTTTGTGCACATGCTCGAGTCAACTGCTGCCAGTCTCTTGCATCTTCAGAGCTTTCTGGTAAATATGGTCATCCTAGCAGCTTGTTCTTGTTTTTTTGTTTTTGTTTTTTTGAGATACACATTTTATGAAATTGGATTTTTGCTGTGCTTAGCTTTTTGATGACCTACCCAAGGACTGAGCATAATAGGAGTTGGTCACTGTTTTGCGATGTGTGTTGCAGGTGATGCAAGCCTTCTTCACAACAGGTGGCCGGGTCTCGCTTGTGGTGAACATTTGCCCATCACTCGGCATGTTTGAGGAGTCTCTGAATGCACTCAAGTTCTCAGCCATTGCCTGCCAAGTCGTGACTCTTCAGCTGGAACCGCGGCAAGAGCGATGTCACCGGGCTGTCCGTCGGCTCACAGAAGTCTGGAACACTGCCCGTGCCAGTGTGGGCGAAGGCAGACCCGCCAGCGGCCTGGGCTCTTCCATGAACGCTGACAGCTCTGCTGGTCCTGCTGCTTTGGACCCAGCTGAGACGGACGAGCTTTTCGACATGATCAGTACACTGCAACAGGAGCTCGCCGACACTGACAAAATGCTCAAGTGCGTGCATGGATTTGCTTCTAATATTATATCCATGGTATTGCATATAGGTAGAATAGTTCATTCAGATCAGATATAACTCAAAATCGCAGCTTACACACTTCGTTCAGACAGTACTCTGAAGAGCACTGTGTTGCGGTACGACCTGCTCAATAAGAAATTGTGCAAGTATTCCTCAGACAATTCCTTGAAAAGCAATTGCTTCATTTGAGAATTCCAAAATATTTAAGACTTAAAATTTATGTAGGTTGTCTTTAATTCATACAGTGTTCTTGCATTAGCGTTCAGGCTGATGATGTAATCGACAGTTAAATCTCGAGCTTCCCCTCATAGCATCGAAGAACTGCGGAGAAGCTCTGTAATGCCATCACGGATGATAATGTTTTTCATTTGCATTGCCTTTACCCACTTGCGGTGCCTTTTCTGAAGCCGCCAAATGTTCCTAGGGCTTTGTTTTCAATGATATTGTTTTTACTTTCAATCAAGCATTTCTGTGTGGAAAAGAGATGGCTACTATCGTTATCACGCGCCTGATGCTGTGCTATGCAGAGAAGCCTGTAAGCCGTTGTCTTTTTTTGTTGATTGCGCCATTGTTTCATATGCTAGCAGCAAAATATTTTATATGCTTAAACTGCACAGTTCAATAACTCAATTCCTCGAAATTCGTTGAATTCTAAAACTGGTGCTGTTTTCCTTCAACCAGCAATTTAGCTCCCAAAAAACATTGCAAAATAGCCATTTTTTTCAAGCAGTTATAATTTTTTTATCAAGTAATTTTGCTTCTGAAATTATTGTTATTGATTGCTGGCTAATTAGAAAAGGCTGCTTTTGGGCAGGTTTTCTTTAATGCATGATATACAGTAGACTTATAAATTCAAACTTGAAGGGACCCCAGAATTTTGTTTGAATTATCAGTTCTCATATATTGGATTTTTGAAAACCGAAAAATTGCGACACAGTTGATTTATGAAAGATTATATATTCCGGTAGTGTGTCTTATAAACTATCCCTTCTGCAAATGTCAATGCCCAACTCGTCGTAGATATACTGGAAATTAATCATATAACAAGCTGCGGCAGCAAGCGCCGAAAATTCCCAAACTTCGTGCGCGCGCCATTTCTCTCCCGTCGTATTGAGTGCCGCCATCTTGGTCTTGTTTTGTTTGTGAATTCTTGCGCTTTCTTTTTCCACCCTCGGCGGCGGTGACTGCGGCACGGTTGAGGTTTGGCTTGCTTCCGATTGAGAGCCTCACAGCGGCTTTCGAGTTTCCCGCGCTCGAATTCAAGGCTGCGATTGGGCAAAGCGCGCGCTCCTCGATAACGTGGCGGATCAGATGACTGTGAGGGGAGGGCTGTGCACGCGCAGAGCGGCCTTGTGAAAAAGGCTGATTTCCAGTCTGATATCTATGCACTACAGCGACCGGTGCAGCAGGTCTGTGTGCTGCTTTCTGCAGTAATGCATTTGCCATATGTGCTCTATCTGTTCATGCCCCACTGCTGCCTGCAAAATTGGTCCCCTTGAGATCAGTGTCAATTGCCGAGCACTGGAGTGAACTTCAGGCAACTTCAAGTTGCGGTCTAGCTTTTAGTCGTCTAGAATGGCTGACATTGCCAGCTACCCGCGATAGAATTGTGTACAGTGGGTTCTTACTTCTGCCGCACAAATGAGGCAACAATTCTATCCCCTATGTGAAGCATAACTTAAATATCATCTCTATGTTAAAATTTTGCCACAAGCCAGCGTCATGACTTTTACTCTATAAACAAGATGCAAGAGTCAGCATCTGCCTGATATTTGTGACAAGGAAGCTAACTTGTTCACCCCATAAAAATACTGTGCGAAATAGTGTTGCTTGTAGAACCTGTGACTACCTCTAAAGGTATTGGCACTACTATTCCAGTAATCTGTAGTGTCTTGTGTCATCACCGTCATCCCTTCTGTGGTGCTAACTGTTCATAACTGCAGTCTGACTTGGTGTGTGCCCGCTGGTGCGTACAATAGAGTTGTGACCACATTGGATGTGTCATGAAGTCAGTAGAGTGTGGGCATATAAATTTATCTCTGTGGAACAACACGAGGACGCCAACAGGAACAGTATGCTAAGAAAAATCTTTACATGAAGTGCTTTTTGTCCTAGGTGTACAAGTTGTGCTGCATGTTTCAGATTACCTTGATTGCGTGCCTTTCTTGCAGTTGTGATGCTCCCCATAAATATAGCAGCAGTCTCACTACATTTTATCTTTGCCGCAGGTGGAAGGAGAAACTGCTGAGGGATAGCAGGGCAGAAGCCACGGAATACAAGAATTTTGCTGCTAAACTGCAAGAGGCGCAGAAGGAATTCCAGGATATCGCCAACAAAGAGCTGGCTGCCCGTGTCCGCAATGCCTGCGAGATCACGCGGCTGGACTTATATCGAAGGGTAATCATCTTGTGCTTCGTTTTCTTAAATACAGCTTGGAGGCATCGGCAACTTAGCATAGTTTAAATATCGAAGGGTAATCATCTTGTGCTTCGTTTTCTTAAATACAGCTTGGAGGCATCGGCAACTTAGCATAGTTTAAGTTGCCCCAGCAGTTTGTCCACCATGGTGGTAATGGTTTGGCTTGAAGTGTTTAGCGTCCCAAAGCGACTCGCACTTTGAGAGACGCCGTAGTGGGTACCCTTGGCAAAAGATGAAGCCCTGTGAACGCGGAAGTCTGCCACAGCTGCTGACAGTATGTCCTGGCTGCTGCCCTGAACAAAAAACTCTCCAATGCTTCGTTTGCGAGCAGCAACACATGAACTGCTGCTGCACAGCTGGTCCTTAATTACTGAGAAAACTACTGTATTTACTCGCATAATGATCGCACCCCTGAATTTTGAGGTCAAAATTCCATTTTTTAAATTCCCCGCGTAATGATCGCACCCCTAACTTGCTGCCGCCGCCATTTTTGTTTTCATGTCCCGCACTGTTATAGGGGCAGCCGCCTGTTGGTTGATCTGCAGTCATCCCGCAGCGAATGCATTCCGACTAATTTCCATGATTTCTTGATTAAAACGCGCTTTGCGGCGTTCGCCATTTTGCAATTCGGCAGCGTCACAGCGTGTATTGTGGTTTTGTTTGAGTTTACGCCATTTCACCATGGGGCGGTTGGGCCCCATGGGCCAGTTTCACCATGGGCCAGTTACACTGCCGCGTTCAAGCTCAAGGCTGTTGACTATGCACTGGAGCATGGCAACCGTGCTGCTGGCAGGCATTTCGGCGTCGACGAAATCAGGATACGCTATTGGAAGAAGCAGCGCTAGAAGCTGATGGGTGCGAACAAGACACGGCGGGCTTTCCGCGGACCCAAAACGGGCAAGTTCCCTCGTGTTGAGGAGGCGGTCCTAGAATGTGAGGGACCTGCTCAAGGATGGATGTGCAGTGTCACTAGAAATGATACAGACGCAGGCGCGCACAACTGCCAGGAAGTTGGGAATTGCCGCAAAGGATTTCCGTGCTAGCTTCGGTTGAACGACTCGCTTTATGCGACGGAATGGACTTTCCCTGAGGTGGCGGACGTCGTTGCGTCAGTGGCTCTCATCCGCGTATGAAAGCAAAGTGATAGACTTCCATCACTTCGTCACTAGGCTTCGCAAGAAAAGCGGTTACCTCATATCGCAAATTGGAAACGCCGATCAAACTCCACTGACGTTCTGCATGCCCCGGAATACAACTGTGAACAAGAAGGGTGCTCGGAGTGTCCCCGTGAAGACGTCTGGCGCAGAAAAACAGCGATGCACCGTCGTGCTTGCTGTGACGACAGACGGGCGGAAGCTGCCACAATACGTCATCATCAAACTGAAGACTATTTCAAAGGGAAACTTTCCCCGTGGCATCCATATATGTACACAAATGAAAGGATAGATGACTGCGGACCTGATGTTTGACTGGATTGAGACTGCTTGGGGATGAAGACGAGGAGCACTTCTGCTTCCCTCGCTTCTAGTTTTGGGTAGTTTCAGGGTCACCTTGTGGACAGCGTGCGTACTAAGCTTAAAGAGCTGCGCACGGACATTGTAGTGATTCCTGGGGGTCTGACTTCGCTGCTGCAGCCTCTTGACGTGTCGCTGAACAAACCGTTCAAGGACAATGTTCGAAGACGTTGTGCAGAGTGGATGGCGATGGGAGAATGTTGTGACGCCGAAGGGTAAGATCAGAAGGCCATCCGTGGAGATGCTTTGCTTGTGGATCGCGGAAGCGTGGAGCAGTATCCCCGACGAGGTAGTGGCCAAGAGCTTCAAGAAGACAGGCATATCGAACGCTTTAGATGGAACGGAAGATGACTTTCTGTGGGATTGTGAAGATGCTCCCAGCGACGACACTGCCGTTTCCGATGATGAGTCGTGCAGCAATGAAAGCGAGAATGGCGGGGGTTCAGACTCGGATTAGAGTACTGACGAGAAAAAATAAATGGGCATTGTGTAGTTCATGTGATACTTAATGTGCGTGTTTATTGCGAAGGTAAGCCTTACTCAACTTTTACTTTTGGTTGTAATCAAGATATTTGTTCTAATACGTCTGACCTGCAACTTGCTTGCGTTTTCTGTGGTAAAAAATTTTTGGTGGAAAACTGTATATAGTTGACACTCAGGTGCAAGGCAGCGCTGTTTCCACCAACGGCTCATCATCGCTTTGCTGTCAACTGGTCAGAATCAAATGCCGCATCGGAAAATAATCGCAAAGATAACATCAGCTAAGTGCACGAGGTCACACGAAACTGTAGCCGCACAGCTGTCAAGAATAACTAGTCACATATCCCCACCAGCCCATGCAGCAGAAGCGGCGCTGCACTGAACCAGTGCATGGGGTGTGGCGGCGATTGAACGCACTACCCCATATTCTAGTACACCACAGTCGTGCATTGTAACCATGGCACCACCACAGTGGGGCGGTGGTAATGTACATGCCCATTGATACATCATATTCGGATCCCTCCAGAACATTGTACAGACCAGTGGTAGGGTGGCTGAATAACACAGATTTATGAAACATGCAACTGTACAATAGTTAGAAAACCTTGAACTGGTTAAAATTAATTTCTCATCTCCTATATAAAATGAAATTACAAAATTTTAGGTCATCTGAACTTGCGGCCAAACATCTCGGCGTATACAAAAGGCTGTCGCTAGTTACAGGAACATGCACTTATCACGTTTAATTTTTTATCGTTTTGTAGGGAAAAAAATGATCCTCTGCTACGATGGCTCAGTGGTTAGGTTGCTTGGGCATGGGATCAAACCCTGGCCACTGCAGCCACTTTTCAATGGAGGCGAAACGAAAAGCGCCCATGTACTGTGTGATGTCTGTGAATGTTAAAGAACCCCTGGTAGTCTGTGAATGTTAAGGAACCCTCTACTATGGCGCACCTCATAGCTAAAACCTAGGCATCGGTTATACTCCTTTAGTGTCCAAAAGAGACACTGGTTGAGTGTTTTATTTTTTTGTAATGTTTAAGGCATTACAAGCTCTTTGTCCACGGCCACTAAATTTATAATTTTTACTTTCTAATTTTTTTTTCACGTGTTTTGGTTTTTGCAAGTAACCAATGGCTGTGACTTCAAAGTAGATTCTAGGTTACATTACAGAGGCAAAAACGGAAATCACTTTGCCACTTTAATTCACAACACTAAAGCCAGCCTGCCTCAATCAAGAGGAATTTCAACAAGGGAAGAAACAATGATTATATTTTTTAATGTTGGGTCTGGCATTTCACCTTGAGAAAATGTCAAGGTCGGTCGACATCTGTGTGTGCAGGAGAAGGGGGTGGCTGCTCCCGGCCCTCCGGGGTGGGGCACATAGGGGCTTTTGCCCTTTGTGGTAAAGGTTTTTTGCCACTGGTGTATCTGTCGTGCATGCCGTCATTGCACTCGTCGCCACTTCAATGATGAATGACTGCAATTGCAACTCACGTCTTTCTCTTTCTTCATTCTCTTGTCACTAAATCTTCCTCTCTCGGGCAGTGGTGGTGGCTCGGCTAGAGCCAATTGGCAAGTCGGTGCATTTTTTGTGAAAGCAACGCTATACTAGTCGTCGAGCTATTTCGCGTGGCACAGCGTGGGCCAAGCTGCGCATGTGCGAGGAGCCGCGTGACGTCAGAGGCAGCAGCTGGTGTGTCGGAGCTGCCGTCGCGGCCGCGCTCCACTGGTGATGGAGAAGTGACGTCATAACCAGAGCCGGCGCCAGCTTCACATCACTCTTTCTGTTGGTTGTACGGAAAAAGAGGTGTGTGTGGTGTATATTATAGCTAGGAGCGCGCGACCAGAATCGACCAACTATAGAGGAGAGCCCGGCCGCTGCTCAGCGCATAGCTAAGCTATCCTAGGCGTAGCCATGCAGCTGTTTCTTTCGCAACTCAACTAGATTTAACCGGAGCTAAACCATTGCCAATTTTTTTCTTCTCCTGCTTTCTGCAGTCTCAACACACGTCAGTGTTGACCTTTGACCCTAAGTGCCAGAGTCAACTCCTAGGTGGTATGTGGCAGATTACATGGCTTAGCACTGATTAGTAGATGGACTGTGACAGCATGTGTTATCATCACATTACAAATTTAAGAGGAGTCGCCAAATCAAGTTGCTTATTTGAGGTCAACCTTCCAGGGCTCTCGGATGCGACTGGGTTGTAGGGCCACAGCTGCAGCTGAGTTGGTCAGCTGAACCAGTGTCTGAGAGTAGTAGAATCGTCGTGTGGAAATGCGCTACTCAAGTGATTTTTTTGTATTCAAGCTTTCTTCAAAGCTTCAGAAAAAAATACATGAGGTTTTCCTTATTCCAAATATAATGGAATGGGGGTTTCTGAAGGGGTTCACTAACTTTGTGAATTTCAGTTATCTAAAGTCAGTGTTTAGTAACTTATAAAACATTTTCAATGAACTAATCAATTGCAAATCAAAAATTGTCCTGTAGCGCACAAAATGGATAGAAGCTGTATGCAACTGGTTTCTCTTGCCTGTGTCAAACATTTTATTGAACCTTTGACTCAAGTTTGCAGGGACACCCAGTTTGTGTATGTCTTGTTCAAAGCATTTACCTCCGCATATCTTTAAACTAAAATATTTAAACTAAGTTCTTGTGATTGTATTGTAATTATCAGTCAATTTTTAGTGTAACTATCTTATTTATGTAGTGAAAGCCCATTAATTCAAACAACGGTAAGTTGAACTCCTTTATTTGGTCCAGCCAAGCTGCAAAGTAGTATATGTATATGAAGCTTATTAATTTGAGAGTTGGTTCTGCCGTGAATAAATAATTTGGACTATGTGCTGCCACATCTGGGTGGCGTGGTGTTCAGTACATAGCCTGAGGAATGCCCCCACAATAGGGCGGCACAGTTGCGAGGCTGTGTGCCTTGAAAACGGAGAGAGGATAAAACCAGTTAAAAACATGGAACAGCTGGCTAATACCACCGGTGCTTAGACTGGCAGGCAGTCAGCAGAGATGAATGTTAGGGGGGGGTGCCGTGGTGGAGACTGCCTGCTCTATTCCACATTGCCCCAAAGACTTGCAACTAAATCCTAGTCAATTCAGCCACACTTAATTCGAAAATGCATAGTTACTGTCGGTTTGGTCCCAGCCAATGCCCGTGCAAGGCTATGGCTTCGATTGGGTGCTACGGGTCTCGCACCGGTTAGGCTGCTTGCAAATATGATTGGCACTATAGGCATTCGTCGAAATAGCACTCCCCAAACTGGGGCTGAGTGTTGGGAGTTGATCGTGCACTGCTGATGTGACGCAATGGCAAGCAGGACTAAACATGGATGACCTGGTATCCGACAATGGGTATTAACAGTTGTGCGCTTTCAGTAGCCCTCTTCGAGCTACCCTGAAGTGGCGATTGTCAGTCTTTTTGGGGGAAGGCAGCATGAAAATGAAGAGTGTTGGGTTTCAGAACTAGACATCTATTTCATTTTTAGTTACTGTTGTTTTCTTTTTTCGCCTTCTGGCTCCTAGTCTGTGAGGGGCAAACTTTTCTCAGTGCGGCCTGCCATCTCCTCTTCCCAACCAGACACCCACTGCCTGAAACATTGTCCTCTTCCCTCTCCTTCCTATAGCTGTATGAAGAGGAACTTCCCTCTCTGCTTTTTCCATCAGTCTGAAACCTTGGCACATGGCCGTTTTTTTGGCTAAACTACTTTTGTGGGCGTGGATACCGGGTACTTGGCTACACTTACATTTACTTCACAACAGTGGTTGTGTAGCCTTTTTGTTCTGTGTGCACATCGATAGTTGAAGTTAAGTGATGGGAAAGTTTTGCAACGGAGTTTTCTCAATAACGTCTACTTGCTGCTAGGAAAATGTGACTGTACCCAGAAAGAGGCGCAAAATATTTTTACTAAAAAAAGTTACATGGAGTCCTCTTCGGATTTAAATTCCCTCTTCAGGGTGTTGACCTAACATTCCAAATTGGTTGCTTTGGATGCGCTTTGGCCCAGTGCAACTGCTCAGATGGCTTTCCTTGCAAGAATTCCACCAGTGGGATGTTTCAAATCTCTCTGCAGGCAGAGGTGGGTTCCAA
Organism: Amblyomma maculatum; assembly: GCF_055883805.1. NCBI lineage: Eukaryota > Metazoa > Arthropoda > Arachnida > Ixodida > Ixodidae > Amblyomma > Amblyomma maculatum. The sequence continues at coordinate 15,212,235 of NC_139349.1, read as the reverse complement.
CATGGAACTCCTGGGGCGCTGCGAAGAAGCAGAGCGACGCGTTGCCGAGCTGAAGAAGGAGCTCGACGAGCTCAGAGAGCACGGTGCAGAAGGGCACAGTCTCTGGTAAGCCAAATTTGGTGAATTTACGTCTGAGACACAATTAATTTGTGCCATTATTTTTTCTGTAGTTTTCAAAAGTGTTACATTTGTATGTATTCCACATGCTTGCCCTTTTAAAAGTGAGGCAGTTGCACCATCTAGGGATATGTTGCATCTGGTGTCCATAAGGGAAAAATGACTGCATGTTTTGGAGAGACAGTAACAGTTCTTTGAACCACTGAGCTGATGACAGAAATATCTACCATGTTTATAAAAATAAAATATCAATCAAATGTCTATAAAGGGGACTTGCATTAAATTGGTCAATTTAATGTCGCTGGTGTAGCCATCGTGTAGAGACCTATTGATTGATTGATTGAAAGCTTGAAAGGCTGCTTTAACTTTAATCCCATGTGCCATCTTTAGTGAAGTTAACCAAGCAATGGGGTTTAGTATTTATCAGTGACATCTAATGCTATAAAAATTGGGCAGTGCAAATCTTTCATCATCTTACCTTTTGGAGCCTATTTTGTTTACGGGGTGCTGTCAGGATCCCACTCAATAATAGAAGTAAAACCTATTGCTTGGCTTCGTAATGGCCAAAATTTCATGTCTGCACATTACAGTCGACAACCAATTTTTCGTACTCTCTAGGAGCTGCTAAAATGTTCAAAAAATCTGGCAGTCTTCAACTCTGGATGCAAAACTTTGCACCAGGCTAGATACTCTAAGTGTATGCAGGGGTTGTTTATCAGATTCCCTTGCATTGTGGAAAGAAATATATTGGACAGACAGGAAGATGTCTCAATGACAGGATTAGAGAGCACGCTATGGCAATATCGGACAAGCCTGGCACTAATCTCGCGGTGCACTGAAAAGACTGCGTTGGTTGTAGAGACCAAAAATGTCCGGCTGACCTTCACAATGTTAAGGTTATGAAAAGGATGAAGGATAAGTTAGCAAGGGAAATTTATGAAGCATATGCAATCTGTGACTCGGGAGACCAATGCGTCAGTATGCCTTCAGTGGTTTTGTTGAAGAAGGAATTAGAATTTCTGCGCAAACCGGCAGGATGTTAAAGACAAGGAAGAAGTTGGCTGCAGACGTGAAGTGAAGGGAAAAGATATGAGGGTTTTTGTCAATATAGTTGTCAGTGCAGCGTTGTCCTTGTGTTTGTGTGTGCTTATGCTTTGTGTTGTTACCTGCTCTGCTGCCTTCTTCCAAGAGATGTGTGACCAACTAGCTCAACGTTACTCTATTATTGAAAAATCACGTTTTACCAGAAAAATTCACTTTACTCTGATTGTCGCTGTGATGGAGAAAGGGGTCAGCAGTTTTACGTCCATTATGATTCCACGTTATCTCTCCGCGTAGTGTTTACACAGACAACAGATGGACCCGCTTTCACTATCTCTGCATTCAAAGGCTGTGCTGCTATCAGCATGTCATGACTGACATGCAGGTTTAGATCAAATCCAGGCACAAAGGTGAACCACCGGCCATCTGAACTGCACAGCGCTATCCATGCAGATGGCGTTAAACAAAATGTTAAAAGTGGCGCTAGATGTGAGAAATAACTGACAAACTTCTTAAACAAGTGTGCCATCGGTAATTAAACTTAGAGATTACAGCTGAACACCAGTAAAGTAAAGTCTCAATAATTCGGCCTTGAAGGGACTAGAAAAAAAGTTTGAATCATGGAATGGCCCTAAAACCTAAAGTCTACAGAGAATCGTCTGTGTCACAGTAATTTTATGTAATGAATGCTTGGGTTATGGCTGCTGTGGGTGTCTGTTGCAGCAAAAAGGTTGATTTTTCATTGTTTCAAGTGCTTCACTTCGCACTAAATGCCAAAGAACTGCTCTAAAATTATAAAGACCTTCGCTGCCTTTTTTGCAATGCAGCACAGTAGCCGTGGCCACCTCTTTGCAAACACCCAGTCATGTTTTGTGGGTGCTTCGCCACACTGACTATGAAGAGACAGTGATCATTGCACAGTTTCAGCGTGTGCTTTAATGGAGGAAGTATGTGAATGCAAGTGAGGGATTATGCATAGGCTTAGCTCTTGTTACCACGCCTAATTTAAAATCCGATGCTTTAAATCTCTTGCTGGTTTCGACATGTTGGAGTTGTTTCTCGTGCACCTGGTACCACGCAGTGGTTAGTTGAGCACTGCACTTGTAGAACCAGTTTAAATTTTCCCGCTCTGGCGACATTCTGTTTTTTGATGGACCTTTTTGAGAACTAATGTGCATGTTTTGTTGCGAAAGAGGGCACGGCGGCCGTGCTCGAAAAAAAAGAAACCTGCCACTCAAGGTAATGGAGCATTAATGTAAATGTTTGTGATCAAAAGACTTCCACAAGACAAATATCGAATCATATTGTCAGATGTACTGCCTGATGGTGTTAACTGGTGATAATTAGTCGAAAATGGCACTAGCTATTTACTACATAGCGAGCTTTGACTCTGAGTCCGGGTGGTTTTATTCCATGAAAATACCTTCTTGAAGATCTGTCGCATGTCCAACATGTGTACCTGGCCTTACAGCCAGTCTGCAGCAGTTTTGGTTTGGTGCCTCACAAAAACAAGGAATTGATTCACTGCATGGCACAAGAAATGAGGCTGTTTCCACCTGTAGTTCTCTCGTTCTTTTTGTAATGATGCTGAAGACTGGTGCTGTACAGATAGTTTATTTTTTTTACACAGCATTCCTGGGTTATTGATCTTCAGTATGTATATTTATTCTAAATTTTCTTGCTAATAGTGCATCTAGAGATAACATGATCTTTCTATCTTATTTTGATCAACTTGTTACAAAAATGGCAATTTTTTTTTATTTTTTGTGTGTTCCCTAATTTTTTGCTTTGTAACCTAAGTTTTTGTAAGGAGCATTTCATTGTGTGCAATTTTGTATGCTGCAATGTGTGCCGCAATATTGTTTGTACTGGCCAAAAATTATCTTCAGAGACCTATAAAAAAACGGCCATTTTCTTGCCGTAACAAAAGAGTTAAAACAGCACGACGCCATCCCAATATAGAACTAATACTCCAGGGGCACCCAGAAAAGTATAGCATCTGAAACAGTGCGGTTGGGACTGGCTAGTGCACATGCCTGTGGCAGATGTGGGGTGGTGTGAATTTTAAAGTGAAACTGACACTGCTGCAGCCCTATGTTTAGATGATGGGGGACTTCCAATAGCCATCACGCTTGCCATATCACTCACGCCTGCCATATCACTTACACCTGACATACGCAGTGACTTGTTTCATGCAATTCAGGTTTGGGGATATCTATTTGGATGATCGCTGGCTTTGCGGGCCATCTCTTGATAGGAACCCCCTCCCCACATCTGAATTAACCAGTGGGTGCATTCGATTTTCTTGTCTCTGACTACTTGCTGACAGGTTTCTGCTTCCAGGAAGCAGCGTAATGGTCACATGAGCTTGCAAGTTCGCTCCATCATTCGCTCTTAGCAGACGATGCCAACCATCAGTCACCACGACTATAGTGAATTAGAATATATTCTAGTTCACTATAACTACAACCTTAGCCTATTCCATGACTCAGTTCTTTTGCAATGACATCATGCATACGTTTATCTTTTGGCGCACTAAAGATAGATAACAGAGGCGCAAATCAACTGGTGCTTTTCGCAAACTGAGTGTCACATGCCTGAATGTGAAGCGTTTTACAGGCCTCAGATTGGCAGGGTTTTCTTGCCACTGCTGCTTACGAAGTTCTTTCAAGGGCTCACTGCGCTGTTAGCTGCTCCTGCATAAAGCAGTTTGCTTGCGGCGCTTTCAGATCTATGCGTCTGACGTCATCGACTTGCATGGGCGTTGGCTACGACCACACTAAACTCAAATTGCAAATTCACTCAAGTCCAGATAATCTTTACAGAGGTTAAATATTTCAACTTTGCATACAACTATAGCCAATTTTTGTACAGTACATTGTGGTGGCTTGCGTATGAAGGGTATCTAGCAACCGGGATAACTGGGAATTGTTGGGGAAATTTTATGCACCGAGAAAAGTCAGTGAAATGTACCAGAAACCATCAAAAATTTCGCCAAGTCAGAAAAAAATGGCATGATATACTCTGCAGGGAATTTTAATTTTAAGCTGGCGCACAGCGTTTGTTATTCATATTCATGCAGATTTTCTTTTTTCTGTGTGTGTACTGTCTCCAGCACGCCATTATGGCTGCCACGCCGCAAGGAGAGGCGCGATATATATTACTTTGATGCTAGCGCATGGCTAGCTACCATAATAGAAGAACCAATACTTTCGTAAGGTGGGTACACAATAAAATATGCGAAAGCGCTGCGTGAGAGTAGTACGCGACAAAAAAGCAGGAATAACCGCGCCGTCAGCGTGAAAGCGGTTGGCGAGCTCTGCTGTCAAACACGTGCAGCCATATTGAATTGGATTGCTCGGCTGTTTGCGGGTTGGGTGGCTCGTGTGCTCTGAGGCTGGCATCTCACTCATCTCCACAGCCGGCTGTATTCATTATAGGAGGATGAAGCGTTCAAATGACGTAAGAAAAAAAATATTCCTAAAAAAGCCGATAAACTGTCTCTCTAATGTTCCAGTATAGTACACATTGTATAGAATCCTTAGTATTGGCACTCAATCAATCGTTGTGATACATCCGAAATTTCAAGCACTCTTATGCATTAGTTCTATGGGAAATGCCATGGTGCCGTGAAAAAGTTCGCATAATTAAACATGCCCAAAAAAATTTGGCAGCGAAATTTTCGGTTGCAGACCTTAGCATGAAAATCGTGACTAACATTGTCTTCAGTAGCAGTAGCGGTTATTTTTTTCAGACTCCTTTAATTTGGATTATCAATATTTCGGACTTTATTGAGGAATTGTCATGCACCTCAAAGGAAGGTGTACATAATTGTGATCGAGAATGTCCATCTCTGTGGAGTCCAATAGTGATATACTTTTGCTTTTTAACAAAAATGAATACCAGTCTCAGCACAGAGATTTCTGACTGAAAATGTGCACTTCCTGCTTCACCTAAATGCAAGCGGTTATTGCTGCCACTGCCAACGGCCTCTATGCCTCCATGACCAGGCTGGCCACAGTGGAGAAGGGACGAGACAATTGAATGAGGCAAATAAGTGCTCATGAGCCAGCACACGCGACCCTGTTTATTACGGGAGACGGTGCTTGCAGCCTGTCTGTTCCTGTCAGATGCACTCACTTTCCCCAGTGGATTGCTACTCTTGGTCTTCGTGACAGTGATGTCCAGGGACTGTGCGCAGCATGTGAAGGGAGAAGAGTGGAGCACACACAGTGTGGCACTTGGTCGCCTCACACTGTCTGCCTGCCAATAGCAGAGAGATAAAGCGAACGTGCTAAACAACTGCCTTGAAGGTCGGATGCACGTCTTTCACACAAGGTTTTAAAGTCTGTTCCTAATGAGAAATGTGGGGTTGTGGGCTAATAACTTGAACAGTTATGGTATTTGGAACAAATTCCTGGCTCTTTGGGGTCACAATGTCCCTCCACATTTGGGGTGTACATTTGTGGTTTACATACTGTATCATGATTAGTGTTTCTCTTTGGTTGCAACTTAGTGGCGCAGGGGCTTTTTAAAACTCTTCGGCAGTCTTTCTTGTGAGCTTGGTGTGGACTGGTTGCACAGACAAGAAAAATCCTTTTCATGCCTCGGCAACCAGAGCATTGGTGCAGCCTAATACTGTGTTGACTGTGTTCGAAAGCTGCTCTGCTTAGGCAAAGAACAAAGACCAAAGACAGAGTGGTGTTCAAGCGTGTTCGGCAAGCTGGAGCTTGATTTCATTGCAGCAGAAAGAAAATGAGTACACATGAGATTGGTTTGCTCTCAAAAGAATGATAAACTGAGAACCTGGATGTAGACTATGCCAAATAGTTAGAAAAAGAAAATAGCTGTCTATGTAAACAACTTGGTGCAGGTCCCAAATCTTTCATAGGGGCATTAAAAGCCTATATATTGCATGCTTTGCTTTGTACAATGGATGGTGGAGAACTTTCTTTTCAGACATCCAACCAGTTAATTAAATTGGTTGGGTTATGGGGTTTAGCATCCCAAAGCAACTCAGGCTATATGAGAGACACGAAGTTATGTAAATTAATTTCCACTTCTACACTCCAGTGTCCCCTATAGCCAATCCGGTGTGTCTCTTCATGGGGTTGAAACGCACAATTTGTCATTCTTACCTTTAGCCCTAACATAGTTGCTGTTTGCTGATATGCAGTGTTGCACCCTTGATGGACGACAAGATGACTCAAACCGATGAAGATTCTACACTGGAGAAAGAACTAGAGGCTCTGCTGGCTGCTGCAGGTGTGGAGATCGAGGGCCTTCGCAGCTCCCTCGAAGAAATGACATCGCAGCTGGCATGCGAAGTGCAAGCTCGCAGGGATGCCGAAGACTCTGCACAGCAAGCTAACGATGAGCTGGCTGTAGTCTCACAGAAACTCGATGAAGAGGTTGCACGCAGTTCGGAATTAGGCCAGGATCTGGAGGAGCTGAGGCACCGCACCCAGGAGCATGAACTCTCCCTGTGCAAATGCCTTGATGACAAGGACAAGGCACTCAAGGAAGCAGAGATGAGTTGGTGCATCCTCAGGGATGACATGGAAAGGGAGGTGGCTGCGAGGAAGTCTGCAGAAGCTCGTTGCTCCACACTGGCCAGGGAACTCGAGGACACCACAGAGTCGGCTAGCAAGGACAAGCAGTTGCTGCAAGAATTGCAGCTGCGCCTAGAAGAGGCTGAGGCCAAGCTGTGCGACTCTTGTGAGGAGCTGGCAGCAAGGTAAGAGCATACGGGGACTCCTGCTTTGGAATAAGTCTGCTGAGACACAGGAAATGTGTTCACGATCTGCTGTTTTTTGCGGACCAGATTTATTTACAGCCACACACTTAGAGATCACATGCCTGCTATGCGTTGCCATCTCTTAGTGCTCGAGGGCGCGATCAAATTTAGACCATTCCTATCATCCATTATGGGGAGGGAGTGCTCAGAGCACACAAAATTTTTTGGATTCCCATCACCCTAAAGATCATAACCATTTCCATCATGCTGTAATTGTTGAATGAGTTACAAAGGTATTTATTGTACTTTCACGTCTTAGTCAATGTTTAGTGACATAAGGTATGAAAAGCTGCTTTTTTTGTGGTTGGAGAATTGAGTCTGCATTTGCACTGGCTTTAAAGCAGAAGACATTTTTGCCGCACATTTAGTCTACTGGCAGTAGCAAACTGGCATCACTTTCTTGTTGTTTCTGGAAGCCTCACCCCCTTATGCTGCTGCGCTATGAAGTCATTGCAATGGTTGACAGTCAGCGCATTCCTGCTTTTCATTTTATGTTTCCCAGACGAGACTAGCAGCTTGCATGTAAGCACATGCTGGTTGTAGTTCTCAGATGCTATGCCCTTAGGCACTGCGAAGCCACCGCTGTGTTTCTCCTATTCACGCATGTCTGCGGGAACAGCCACTCATATATTGACATAGGTAATGTCATTCTTAAAGGCCCACTATCCATCCTCCGGTCGAAAATATTTTCTTCCCCATTGACTATGAGACTTCGCCCCCAGAATGCAAGGCCGCAAAATGTTTTTGAAAAGAGTAATTAATAACGCAGTTACAGCCACCACAATCACCCGATTTCGTCGTGTTTCTCTCCTCCTGTTCCCTTTCAAAAGGTTTTCACTTTCCTATCTAGTCGTCTAGCCTCCGCAAGCCAAATTCCCCTTCCTTCTCCGCGTTTGGCGGGATGTGGGACGTGGTCTCTGCGTGCGCGAAAAAAGAAAAAAAAAATGGGCACGGGAGCACGCGCTGCTGCATTCAGTCCGACCGTGGCGAGGGAAAACGCGCAGCAAGCGGTGGACACAATTAGTGGTGTACGCCCATCCTTCACCCTTCAGTCAACGAGACAGACCAATGGATGTCGTTTGCGACTACGACGTCATCCTTGTGGTTCTTAGAGAACTGGGAAGCTGGTTTCCCGACGGGGAGGATGAGAGAGCTTTGATTTGTATTTTTGCTGCTTTGCGGCGCGCGTATCGCTGTAGCATTTTGCACAGACTATCTCCGGTACCTGATCTAAGCACTGGGCTCCTTTGCTTAAAAGGTAATTCCCTGGACAGTGGGCCTTTAAATGTTTTGTTCCTCATCCGCACCTTATTGTGCAGCATTCATTCACTCATGATTTCAATGTTTTGCACTCCAGCTGTTAGCTTAGATTCCATTGAGCTATCATTCGCTGTAGTACAGTGTTAACTAGTGGAGAGCATTGTGTACAATGCGCACAATTTTGGCTGTTTCTCCAACACTCCTGTGCCTGCAGAGATGGTGCAAACATGAAAGTACCCTCTGTCAGTAGTGATGTGGTGAGAAGGCTGCGAGATGCTTTTACAACTGCATGGTGAGCAAGTGGATTGTTGCTGAAAAAATTTCCAAGGGAGTTTCAGTTTGTTCTGTTTAAGCCCATACATGCAAGTAGTTAAAATTGCACTTACTTTTTCCCTCCAGTCAGCTAGTAAGCACTTGATACATCATTGAATCTGTGGCACTATCAAAATATTTGTTACAGATTGCCATCTTTCATGCTGCGACATTCTTGCATCTCAGCAGTGCTCACCACACCGCTGGTCTCTTATTTAGGTGCCTAGTTAATTCAGTCAATTCCCATCAATTTGGAAATTGGATTCATTCAAACTGTTAACTCTGTCTCGGCCAGTTTCTATGCAAGTGTGCATAGTTTGGTCATATTTGGTCTCTCGCCAGTTAATACAAACTGGACTCTACTTACTGAAGGTCTCCCTTTGGGAACACATTTGACGCTTCAAGTAAGAGTATGCGACAAATGATTATGTACCTCGCCCTACTCGGAACCTGGCCTTTGTGCTGCAGTCATCTGCACACCTCTGAGCCAAGTGCAGGTAAGGAAATTTTGCATGCAATGAAGCACTCATGGAAACTTAAAAACATTATTGCACTATTCTTGTATCAAAATTAGGCTACCGGTGCAGACCTTATTAAGCTTCTATTGTATTTGTCTGCCCTGAACAGCACTGCACAACAAACTGACTTGGCCAGGCAGTTACTACTGTTGTCTAGAAGGGTCATTATGGTCTTTTGCTTTTACTTCACCTGCTTATAAGTGCAAGCTCTTTTCTTGGCTAAACCCATTTGCGGTATCCGGCTGCCATTTTCTCGATGAAGCTAGTATTGGTATTGCCTTTTAGCCAGCACCAATGCCCTGCTGTGTATGCTTTGTAGGGAACTGTCCCTCAAGGCAGCCTTGGAGCTGGTGAAGGACAGAGAGGAACAGCTGAGTCGTTTGCGCCTGCCTGATCCGGTGCCCGATGAGAACCGCCCGCATCGCACTCGTCGCACTACTCGGGTCACTGCAGCCATGGCCGAGGCATCGGACTGCGATTCAGACTTCAAGACTCCAGCTCGCAAGCCACGTACACGCCGTGTGAAGGAGTCTGTGGCAGCATTAGAGGACTCACTGGTGAGTACAGTGTGGGGTGTAGGCACATACTCTACAGTGAAACCTCTGTGCAGTAGACTCAATTTGGCCTTAGAGGGACGAATAGGAATGTTCAAAATCATCAAATCACAGTGAAAAACTGCCAGAATAAATGTGGAAAAAAAACAACTGTACACTATCAAATAATTTCTCCAAAATTTCTACTTGCTCTGTGATCTCTTTCGTAGTACAATGTGGTACAGTCGAACCTCGTTATAGCGAAGTAGTATGGGGCCCGAAAATTTGTATGTTATATCCAATACTCGTTATAAAAGTGCGTGACCAAATTACTGTAAATAAGTCTGCTAATAAAACGGAACAAAATGCGCACGAATATGGACGACACAAAAGTGAAAACTCAATTTTTTCATTAAAAGCTTGGTATAAACATGAAATCTTACCTTTCATTCAGTGTTTGAGAGCAAAAATGAATACTCAAAAAGGGATGTTGATTCCGTGCATAATTTGTTCGACAGAGCCAACAAACTTAGGGTGTGCAGTGCACGCACGGGTCGGTCGCAGGGGCTCATGGCATGACAAGCCAATGGTGATGACATGCCAGTCACATGCCTGTCAACCGTTGCATGGCCGGACTTGAGCGGCAGCCTCAGAGCTCAGAGATTACCGCATGCGAAGATGTGATCTCGGAGGCCATGGGTCGTTGGCACTAGTCTTTGTCGCCGCCACTAGATGACTTGGCACGTGAGTTCATGGGGGATTTAAGCACACTTTGGCGGCGCCGATAGAGTCCGGCCATGGCCAATCATGACCCCAGAGATCACCACGAAACCATGCAAGGGCATTGCCGCAGACCGGGCCACAAGCTGCAGCTAGGTATCAGTTCTATTTATCCCCTGCAGGGAAGCGCCCATAAAGATAGAATTCAAGTATCACGCCTTCGTTGCGATCACGTGACGAAACCGCGATAGGGCGGCGGCGTTGCCGCAGACCGGGTGCCACGCTGCAGCTATGAATCGCTTCTGTTTATCTTCGCAAGAGGGCAGCGCAATAAATTTTAAGCGTTTCTTGCAAGTCCTAGGAGGTGGCAGCACCTTCTAGTGAGCATGCATCTTCATTAGGGCATGATATTTCAAATGGAGGATTGAAACCGCACCGGTACGGCAAAAACCTTGCTGGACGGAAAACTGCTGCCGTACATTTACGGCAAAAACCCTCATAGGGTTAAAGGAGCTTGCGAGAGCTCTCGCACATAGGCGTGCAGTGCATGTGACCTCGCTCGTAAAAAATGTTCACCGAAGTGATAAGTGCACAAGTACATGACTGAACATTTGCATTTCTTTTATAGAAAATTTGCACATGAACTGGGCATTGTTCTAAAGATGGCGCGACATTCGTGAAAACACAACATACATAAATACGGTAGAATTCGGTTCGAATTGTCGAATGGCCTCGAAAAAACTGACAAGAACCATTTACATTACAATAAATGTACCGTATTTAGCTGCGTAAAGAACCCACTCGCATAATGAACCCGCCCAGCCCCTATTTGTGCTTAAGAATTTCAAAAAAAAAAGGCGCCAGTTGTTAGCGCGTCCCTTCGTTTTGCGGAGTCACTGTCCACAATGCATTTCTTGGCACTGCGCCAAGATGTTGCGCAGCAATAACAGTGTGTTTACCTTTTGACAGCTCCAGCAGAGGGGGCGGAGCGAACTTGGCAAAGTGCCAGCGCTTGTCCGGTTATGCAAGCCTCCTTTTCAGTATGTTTGCTTTATTATGCTATGAGTGACTGGGGTGGCCGCTGTCTACTGCCACTCAAATTATTAGAACGCGCGATAGCAGCAAACGCCTTTTGAGGTGAACGATGCTAAAAGCCGGTGTCATGATCGCAGCTGACCGCGTGCTTCCGTTGGCGGCTGCTGTGTGGAAGGATGGATGGCTGTCGCAAAAAAAAAAAACCTAACCCGTAGTGCTCGTCCGAAATCATGGCCTTTCATAGGCGTTGGCTAAGACCGCGCCGACAGTACTTATCCGTATTTCTAAATTAACAGGGCTAGAATTAACGAGTATTTAATTACGAGTTTCGGAGGTTGCGTGGAAGAGAGAGCAGGCTGCTGCGGCCGCTGTCCCCTCTCTCCAACGCCGCCGGCTGCTGCGCCGGTCATGACGCCTTGTAGGTTTCACCCACTCTTCCATGGTTTTACCTGGTTCCATCTGTCCCCGTTTTGGACGTGTGCAGCCTCTAAATTATCCAAAAATTCGAATTATCGAGGTTCGAATTAATATGCTTTCACTGTACGTACATACACCATGGGCAAAAAGTCACTGTATAAACTCTCCTCGCTGTGCTTGTCCTCGGCCGCCCAAAGATAGCGGCTCTTCTGCCTGTCGAATATGATTAGTGTTGTTGATCAGAGTTGTATCCGAGCAAGTTTCAGAAGAGATGACGCACAAACAGTGCCGTCCAAAGCGATACGCTGGTGTTCGGTGGCTTCTGCAGGGTATCTTAAAAGGCGTATGCCTGTGCTCAGTTTCGTTGTCTAACGCAATGGTGGCGAGCGAGCTGCATTGCACACGAAGGTCATGAACAAAAATGGCAATCACCGCTGCAAATGTAATAAACCGGTACACAAAGAACTCATGGCGCTAGGTGGTCGGCACAAGTCACACAAGCGATACCATAGTGGTACGGTATCACGAGATAGGGACAGATTTCGTAGGTCGCGCCACAAAACCAAAAGCTGCTGCACCTGTGATGCACTGACATGATGACATTACGAGCACGTGAAGCAATATGACAAAGTGACCAGAAACGCTAAATTTGTGTGCCCAAGGCAGCACAGGCAAAGCGGCTGGCGGGGCTCGCGAAACACACACACACATGCGCGCACACACCATTCAAAATAGAAAATTGTTTATTTTCTCGGCACATATATTTACACTCGACGTTTAAAAAGAAACTTGTAATTTTCACAAGTTCGGCGGATGTGCGTTATTGGTTTGGCCACATTGAGGTGGTTTAATCGCCCTTTTTTTGGTCAGATCCCTCAGTCTCCATCGCCATCACCGACCATGTCTTCATCGCCATCACCGACCACTCGGCGTGTTGCTTTTTTTGTGTTCCTCATGCGTTGGCGTTTGACAGCCTCAAAAAAAAAAAAAAAAAAAAGATGATCCTCGAAGCAGCAATCACTGACTATACTGTATATGACTACGCTGAAAGGTGCAAACAGCTAATGACCTCACCTGCATTATAAAATCAAACTCTTTAAGAAAAGCTACGAAGGCTAAGACCGAAGAATTGTTAAATTTGAAGAAAGTGATTGAGACAATGCTTCAGGAAGTCCCTTGAACTTTGCTTCGTATGCCTTGGCCGTTGAGTGCAATAAATGTGATGGCTATATTTTATTGAAAATGTTGTCTCAACATTATTAGAGTTGCGTTGTAGGACCTTGAAAAACCTCTGGAAGGGCCTTGAAAGTCCTTGAATATCCTTGAACTTTTTTTTCTCTGCAGCCTGTATGAACCCTGCATTCAGTGCAAGCACAGTAAAGTTCACAGAAGTGCCATCTGTGATGTCACATCTTTGGTTTGTGATAGAATATTGATGTCTGCTGCCTTATTTTTGCTGTTTTGCAATACAGATCATTTCGATTTTTCCTACTTCGTTTATTGGCACCACATCACTTTCTGCGTAAAAGCACTGCTTTTATATTAAGAGCTATTAGTGGGCTATATTGATGACAAAATATCAGCACAATCAGAAATTTTTGCTTACAGAGGAGGATACAGCTTTGAAGGAAAGCAACCAAAATTTCAGTTTTGAATGTTCATCCTTTCAAATTACTACAGTCTTTGCAAAAGCAGCCGAAGAGGTTTGCTTCTAAGTGTGGTAGCTAATCTCGTTGCGCATTAGCGTTTCCAAGTGTGCATCCAGGTGACCCATTCTTCAAGCAAACCTCTTGGGCTATATATTTTCGACTAAGAATGTACAGCCGTATGAGCCCGAATAAAACTCTCCTTTGCAGAATGTCGTTAGCATGAAAACTGGATGTTCATTTCTTATGATATGTGCTTAATTTTACTGATTTCTATGTTGCCTGTGTTTCTAGTGCTATTCTGATGGCTTTTGCCTGTGTGTGCATTTTTTTTAACCTGCTAGGAAGATGTTGGTGATCGTCGGTCTGTCCTCACTGATGACAACGCTGAATCCTCGCCCCTGAAGCGCCTTAGTGATATGGCTGCTGTCATGTCCATTCGCAATGCAAATGATGAGTGAGTATGAGTGTGCCTTTCTCTTCCCTTTTTCAATGGAGACAAAATGCAAGAATTTCCACATATTGTGCAGTATAATCCTGAGTCATATGCTACAGCTTTCTTATATTCCACATGCAGCTTTGAAATGTTCAACAGACTGGGGGAAAAATGGTAACGTGCCGTGACATGTAACGAACATGTCACGGCAGTTGACCTTGATGTAACGAACTCGTGACACCGACTGTCTTTTAGCTAGGGCTGAATTACTGAAAATTTTGCGGAACCCCACAATTTTCAGGCTGATAAAACACGAACTAATATGAGAGGAGCGTACGAGTGACCGCAGTTGATACACCGTGCCACATTTCAGCGCCGACGGTGCATCTTCGTGAAAAACGCAGCAGTCTCTGCTGCTTTCACTTTCGGAACGTGGCACTGTGATAGTTCGTGCTTAAAACAAGTACGAAATAACAACAAAAAAAGTACTTTGGACGAGCAGTGTGCGGTTGTTCGCGGGCTCCCGCGCTTCGGTAACAGGAACAGGGGAGCGCGCCGGCGACGTGAGGCAGTCTGTTTCCTAGGCAACGGTGGTGGGTGAGCGGAAACATGCGTGAAGACGCAGGCGCCTCCTTCACAGAAACCACAAGGGAGTGCTGCCGCAAACTCAGCTCAGCGCGAAGGTCACGATCACTTATCTTTTCCTCCGCAAAATGGTAGCATTCATTCATTCATAAATCTTTATTCATAATGATGACCTGAGGCCTAGAGGGCAAGGGGTAGGTTCGATGAGGTTGAGGGCACCAGACTCAGGCATGAAGTCTAGCATAGACCACTTTTAGTACTTCTTGTACACTCTAGAAGAGTGGCAGCACTTCTCAATAAGCGGGTCTTTCAAAAGGGCATGAATTTCAAACGTGCACTTGCGGCAGTATGCGTACGGCAAAAACCCCGCAGGATGGAATTCGGCCGCAGTGCCTATACAGCAAAAACACTCAAAGGGTTGAATTGCCCAGCCCTTACTGATGCGAGTGCACAGAAAAAAAAAAGCATGGTGTGCTTCAGTCTTGGGTACCTTTTTATTTATTCTTTTACAAATTGTGCATGTTGAGAGGCTTGGAAGACATCCTCCACACCCTTTGCACTCAAAGTAATGCTGCAAAAGTAGACCTGCATCCCTAATGGTATTGTCTGGAACTGCACTGGGCACAGAGTCCTCACATTCATCCTCGGCACCCAGAAGGAGGACCGATTCTCAGCTTTCCTCATGGCTTTCCTTGCTACAAGTGGTCACATTTGCATCCACTGCCTTACAATCCTGCAGCAACAAAGGGGCATTGAGCATCGTCAGTAGTACTTGCCTCTTCGTAGGGTCTCAATCCACATGCTTTGAGGCCCGCATGGCGGAAGCACCTTTCCTGTCATCGCCTGCACTTATTCTCTGGCGTGGGCTGAAATGTGTATAGCTGGGAGCATTTAAATGTTCAAATTGGAGCAGCATTTTGTGCAGTAGCTGGTGGTGGTAGTGGACTATCACATTTTGTATTACTCCTTAATCCATTGATTGGGTGGGTGCCTGCTGTGACATTGGCAGGCAGGAATTTGAGACCGATTAGCTCCAGTCCTTTCACCTGGGCATGGGCAGGTTAATTATCCACCTTGCTGCCCTGCCCATAGGGAACGTGCGCTGCCCAGGGGGGGCCCAAAGTCAAACACGCATGCCACCTGGTTTTAAAATAAGCAAACTTATAGTAATATGGGGCAGATGTGCTGCCTTGGTTGTCAGCTTTTAAGAAGTAGTAAAACCTCGTTAATTCGGATCTCATGAGAGTGAAAAAAAATGTACGAAATATCCGAATATCGAATTATTGCATGAGCAACAAAAACTGCATGTGAATTGTTTTTTTTATTGCATACCTTTACTTTGTGAAGAAGTCAGAAATGCTCTCTTGCTTTTTCGCGGAAAGCTGGGCAGTGAGGACCAGTTTGTGGACATGGGACAACCCTTCCAGGGCGAGCAAGTTGACAGGAGCATCATAACAGAAGTCCTCTAAAACTGCTAGAGCATCCGCGACTTCTGTAGCAGTACGATGCACCGGGGGCTCATTATCGAGCGAGCCTTCTTCGCCGGGCGCCTCATCTGCCACATCGAAGGCATCGCTGATTATCTCATCATTGCTTACATATTTACACGATTTTAAGTCGACCCCTTTTTTGAAATTCGAAAATCCGAAGTTGGGGCGTCGATTTATAATCTAAACCAAAGCATGGCACTGATAACAAGAGCAAAACAGTAACCATATCAGGGAGGCTACGACGAATGTTTTTGCTCTATGGATGTGCAACATTTAGTTACTGTGCGTGCACAGCACAAATCGCACAAACTGCAGTCTGTTAGGGCATAAAGGCGAAACGATGCCGGGATACTCAAACATAGGGCATTGTGGGTATACAAGTATGAGGTGCTGAGGGGTATTTGGAAAGGAATATGGCGCCAGGGCTTACATTGACATACCTGCCGGCTCTCCTGAATTACCCGGGGGACTCCCAAATTTTGATCCTTTTGTACGATTTTACGACCAAAACAGAAATCTCTCGGAAACGCTCCTGTGTTTACCTAAATCCTCTTTCTAGTCTGGCCACACAGCTCCAAAGCTACCTTTCCCGTGACAACGATTGACATCGGGATCAGTGAAGAGTCTAAAAAGCATAGTTGGCCAATCGAAGTAGTTAAACCTGGTAGAACTACTTTCATTTTGCTGTTTATGAGACTGTAGTGCCACCGCTGCCTGGAGCGTCTGAAGCGTGGCACTAAGGTCAGGTTCTGTCTAAAGTTCTAGTGACTTTAGTTCTGCCTATAATGTTTCTACACTTATATGGTTTTTTGCTTCAGGCAACTTCTATGTTTTCTTCTGTTCTTTGTTACCTTTGGCAGCTCAGGTACATGTTCGAGTACAGTTTTAGGAGGCGTGCGTTGTGAGTTGTCTAGTGCCGCGTTAACGTAGTCTGGCGATAGCGATAAGTAAAGAGCGCAAGAAATATCTTCAAGTCTTCCTAAGACAGTGTACTGCTGAGTTTGGATGTACTGCGGCATTGCGGAAAAGCGAGCATCATGTGTTTAGCACAGTTTGCTATTAGGACATCAGAATTTCGCATGGCGCATGGCGACAAAATGGACTTGACTACGCGCATTTCGTCAAAGAGGCACACAAGCAACCTTCAGTGACAAGCAAGTAACGCCGTCTCCAAGATTTCTTCGTCGCACAATATGACAGTGATCTCATCCATGCAGAGTGCTTGTTTATAGATTTCTTGTTGGAGCATAACATCTTGCTATGAGTGCCTCTGAGCACGTGGGACCTCTGTTGCTCAAAACGTTCGTGAAGTCTGACATCGCGTAGCGGTACGTAAGTACTAGGGCCGAGACGACAGCAACTGTTGGTGAAATGGCGCGGCAGACACAAGAGAGCATGGTGAGAGCCCCGAGAAAGAGTGTTTTCAGTTGGCATAGATGGCAGTAAAGATAGTGTAACTACCCGATCGGAGTTACCTGTTTTGTCAAAAAATTGGGCTTGATCAAGAACAGACTACTTGCCCGGAGCACCCTAGAAGGCCACTCAACTGGGCGCAATATCGCCAGAATGCTGATAAATAACACTCGGTTCCTTGGACATACCGTAGTCGAATTGCATAACTTTTGGCTCTGACAACCTCAACGTGATGCGGGGAAAGAAAATTGGCGTAGCAGCAGCGCTGATGGAGGCCCATGAAAACATTATTATAATTGGTTGTCTATGCCATTTAATCAACATTGCAGCAGAAAAAGCAGGGTCTTGTCTTCCAGCGAAAGTGGACGAAGTCCCCCTAGATATTTTTTTACTTGGAAAAAAGCGCGAAAAGAAAAGCTACCCTTTAACATTTTCAAGAAATGCACATTGAGTATAAAAAAAATTCTGAACCATGTGCCAACCCGATGGCTGTCGCTTGTGAAATGCCTGGAAAGGTAAATCAGTGGGGACCTCTGTTAAGTTCTTTTCTTTTGTGAGGTGAAAAAAGAAGCCGCAAGTAGGCAATTTCTGTTACACTACCAAATTCCAGACTCCAGTGGCGTCAGCACAAAGTACACAACTGGCGCACATACCATGCAAACTGAAGAGAAAGAAGGCAACTGACACTAAATCAGTGGCAGCGAAAAGGACTAAGGCCACTGATGTGGTAGACCAGATTAGGCCATCATGTGTAACATGTTAAGAGAGGCTGTTTGAGTTTTTGAGCTCTGACCTCCACAAAGCGTGCTGTCTTTTTTTGAATAACACCTTTCCTGCCTTTGAGGCATTGAAATGCCGGCTGCAGTCACAAGCTCCTGATATACAGGTGCTACAGTCTCCTTTCTGGCCTTCTTGAATACCTTTCAAGGTTTGTGCAGCCACGCCTTCTAAAGGAAAACAGACCTACCTTACAGTTGATTACCAGGACAGAGATGGACAGAAAGATGATGGAGACATTGTCGTCAGACAGGAAGCCAAATGCATTGTTTAGAAACTCAAGCCAAAAGAGCAAGAACAATTTTACGAGGTTTGAAATACACTGTCACTGCCTGCGATTATATTCTCAAATTCCCTTTGGCTGACAATGCAGTAAATAAGTCTAGAGTTGCAGTCCATCGACACTGTCGTTTCAAAATGTCTTTTTCTTTCTGGAGTGATTTCCGGCCTTACTGCCACTAAAGCAGCGAGAGCTTTTGAATTTTTTCGAAATGGAATTTGTAAACCTTCAGGTGTTTGACATTTCTTAAGATGTGCTACAAGAGGAACATGTCTACAATCAGTGGAGCGCTATCTCCAGCTGAAATGTGCAGATGGGCAAAATAAATTTAGCTGTATCTTGGCAGTAATGCTTGGAATCCTCTGTTAAGGGAATTGATGTTTTCCTTGTTGTTTTAGCGCTTTCGAAAAATGTCAAACCTGCACCAACTAGCCCGATCCGCCACCCATGCTGAGTGTGAGAGGCAGTTCAGTATTATTAAAAGAAAAAACTCAACCAGTTCCAATCATCCATCTCCGACACAACCCTCACTCACATACTTTTGGCAAAATGCTGCAGGGGCAAACATTATTACGCTTGGCAGTACTCAAAAGGATTTCTCAAAAGGGCAGCATCTGCTACATCGAAGATTCCCCAACAGTAAACAGTGAAGTGGCACATCAGTGGTGGTTTGCACACAAAAACAACCAGATTCCCACTCCTTTGAACTAAAGAAAGAACCCAGTCATTACAAATGCCTGGTAACTTTCTCGATGCAGGTGCAGTCACTCTCCCTGAGGCCCTAGGGTTTAGAGACACTACTGGTTGGGTGAATGAATCTGAGGTGCAAGTTAGCAAAACGCGATTAGTTTTTTGGCTGAAAAAGCAGAAAGATGACATTAGGTTAGTAATTGAAACGACGAAATAGTCGACAAATGTATAACATTCAAGATATAAGGAAAAAAAAAGGCGAGCATGATGGAAACTTCCGCCACCTCATTTCAAAGGGGCCACTCTTATAATCCATCCATATTCCAACGCAGGTTCTCTATTACCAGCTGGTGCAAAATGTCTCTGCTCACTGCGGCACTTTCACCAGAGATTGTCTTGAAGACTAGACTGTGGCACCAACAAAAACAGCGTGCCACAAACTGGACAAAGAACAGAAAAGATACACATACACTCTGCCCTGATTGGCCGGGCAGCTTGCTTACAGCAGCCAGTTAAGGCCATTGCACCAGCTATGCTGATGCAGAAATTGCAGCGGATTTGCAGGGCTATTTCCCATGCCTTCTGCTCCAAAATGGGACCACTTTTCGGAAAGTTGGCACTGCCTGGACGCATAAACCACACAAAAAGAACATTTCCTAATTCCTTATACAGCGTTGTTATTGTCCACACTGACTTAACTACGAAGGTCACACTCTTGACAGTCCTTTGAATGTTGTATTTTTAGAGATTCACGACAGTGTTGACTCCAGGATGTCTAACTATTTCAATACTCATGCTTCTGCAGAACTTTCTTTTTCTTAAGAAGTCTTATTATGCAGCTGTTTCTTTATGATCTCCATTATGTCGAAACAAGAATTGCATATAAGCGTAATGCGAAGCAAAAGCGGCAATTATAGTGAACTAGAATACTTTCTAGTGGCGTGAACGGAACGAAAATGGGCGCCTCTTGCACGCCCGACGCCACTGACAGCCGCTGGTGGCGCTGCAGTTACGTTTACTAGGACCGCGTGCGCGTCCGCAAAGGGAAGTCAAGGATTGGCGTGCCGTGCGATCTGCACATTCTTGCAATTTTGCCCTCGAACTTTCAGTTCTGCCTTTCATCACAGCAACTAAGACATCTCAGCTCTTCAAAAGCACCATGTGCAGTTTGAAATGGCCAGGAAAAAGACCAACTCGCACTGTTTTGCTCCGAGATGCCGAAGCTCAGCTATCCGGGTGCTCCAGTCACCTTTGTTTGCTGCTCCGAGGGACAACAAACATCACAGAAAGTGGAAACGAAGATTGTCAAAGCAGGAAACTCCTCTCACAGAAACATGACAGTGTGTGAGCATCATTTCGAGCCGCATCTCATCCTGCTGCATGACTACGCACATATACGATCAACGGCAGAAGTGAGGATATACCGCGTGAAAAGCCATCACTGGCACCTGATGTGGTGCCTATACGCTCTTGCCGGGTTGTCCGGCATATATTACCGTCAAACCCGTAAAGCCAAGGCTGGATGTGGGCAATACAGTCGTGCCTCGTTAATATGGACACTTTGGTTCCCGACCAAAACTGTCCATAAAGCGAGTCATCCATAATAACGAGTCATGAATAAAAACAAAAAGGATTTTATTGCGAAAAAAGAATTGTAATTACCGACTGCTTTTGTACATAACGGTGTGCACTGGACTCAAAATTTCACAGAACAACGGCACATTTGAGTGCATTATCCTTGTCATTGTTGTCTTCGAAAAATTGTAGTGCAGCCTGAATCGACTCGCTTACCATGACACCCGTGATGTTGGGCTTTGTGTTGGTCGAACTTTCGAGCACGAACTCCCCACTGGGCGATGAATCAGCGTCTGATTCTCTACTCACCGCCACTTCCAAAATGTGCTCTTTGCTGAGCTAAGTAGCCGCTAAGTAGCTGCTTGAGATTCTCCTGAGGCGAGGAAACAGCTGAGCTGTCGATACTAGTCCCTCGCAGCTTGGATTGACTGAGATGGCTTTTGCCGCTTGTATTCACAGATTTCTTCGCGCCTACGTTCAGCTCTGTTCTTTTGCGTTTAACTCCCGCCATGCCAAAAGCCAGACTCAAGTTCAGGGCTACAGGCTCCTGATGCTGTGCACTTTTTTGCCTAGTTAACCTTTCTGCCTTTCCGTTCTTCTGATTCTTTCTTTTTTTGCCTTGTACTGTTTCTGTAAGAAAGCGAAGGAGTCAAGCTGGCAAGCTGCTATGCAGAGGGCTATCGAACATCCCATCTTCTTGGCGCCGTTTTTATGTGTTCCCATAAAACAAACACTGCAAGCTGAAGTATAGTTTAGAGCGACGGCTAGCCGACTATGAAGAGCTCAGACCTTGTCAAGGCCGCATCGTTGACTCAAAGCAAAGCCGACATACGGTCCGTCTAGTGTGCAAAGTTTGGCCGTTCGACAGCGCAACAAGGACGAAAACCAGGAGCATGAGAGGGAAGCGCGTCCAGGACGGGACGCCCGGTCCGGGTTGCGTGTTCGTACGTCGCCTCTTTTGTCGCTGTACTTTGTGAGCGTGTCTTAACTCTCACCGAAAAGCGTTAACGGCTTCATGGAACACACTTTGCGCTTTGGGAAAGAAAACTTCAGTTCCCACCGCCACTGTAGGCACTTGTCTTTCTTCCTGTCATTTCTTTTTTACGCTTTTACCGGCCTCTCTGTTCACGTTCAGCAGAATTTATTGCAACCACATGTTGCTGTTTTCCCGACTGCGGCGGCACTTCCGCTGCACCCAGAAGCCTCCTGGTTCCCCCTTTCGGGGTCTTTCTTATGCTGGCCCTCGGTTTGCCGTTCCTCTCCGCTCTTGCGCTCCCCTCCCGCCCCCCCCCCCCCCCCCCACCTCCCCCCTTCCTTAAAACGGCGACAGGCGACACGCCGGCTTTGGTTCTTTCCAACCCCACAGGACTCGTTCAGGCATCCCGCCGTATCGGCTGTCGCGTAGGTTCGCGGGCGGCGCGCCCTTCTTTAACTTGCGTTCGGACTACTCTGCTTTTTTTCAAGCACTGTCCATATTAACGAGACAAAAATACATGGGCCCAAGTGGGGCGCGTGCATTCTTCCCCTGTCCATTGTCCGGACAGCGAGTTTCCATATTAACGAGGCATAAATACATTGAAAAGGTTTCGTCCCCAGAAAAACTGTCCATAATTCGGGCCGTCCATATTAACGGGGGTCATATTAACGGGGCACGACTGTATTGATGTTGCAGAGAGTTGTGCTCAGTGCAGATTCTTGCTATTAAGCCTGTGGCACCAAACGATAGCCGACATATTTTATACCGCGTGTCCAAGCTAACTTCAGCCAAGGGTAAAAAATAAACCATTTGAGATGGGCCAAAGAAACCACTTGCTGACAGCCACCTGGCGCACCGAGTCTGAACAAAAGGAAGACTTCGGGAAAGAAAGCTTCGACTGTTTGCGTGATCTTGAATACTACCACTGGCTGAATAAAGCAGACAGCTGAGATTAAATTAAATTCAATTCCGCATAGTCATGGTATGTCCTTGGATCTCTAGCTGGTACATTTATTTAATCATTTATTCATCCTTCATATCATACCCTACTGATGCCCTAAGACAATAAATATTGATTAAAAAAAAAAACGGTGCAGGCAATTTTTCATTTTGCAATTCTAATTTATTAAGTATTTCTTTCAAATAAATGTGATTTGCAAAGTTGGGGAGGCCCTTCAGAAACCCTCATTTCATTTATTCCCGATAAAGAAAACCTCACGTGCATAGTTTTTCCCACCTCTTTAGAAAGCCCGCAAAATAAAAAAAAAATATCACGTGACTGACGCATTCATCTGCTACGATATTGTGGTGCTCTCAACCGTGCATGGTTTGAGTGACAGAAATTAGCTGCGGCCGTGACTCAACAGCCCAGTATCAGTACAGGCTGTTAGTTTTTGTATTTCGCGGGCTTTCTTTAGAGCTTGGAAAAATGATGAGGCTCTTTATCGGAAATAAATGAAATGGAGGTTTTAGAAGGCGCTCTCAAATTCTGCAAACCCACTTTTTGTCTAAAGGCAATAGTTAGTAAATTAAAAAATAATTACTAATTACTTAAATTTAAAAAAAATTGCCTGGAGTGAGCCAGTTGGCTGGCAGCTGTATACAATTGTGATCTCTCTATCCTACCTCAAATCCTATTTCAAACTAACCGTGAGAAAGGCTTTAATATTTTTTTGAAAAGAAAAAGATAAGTCACATGTATTAAACTTGGCTAATTTTACTCATTTTAAGGACAACAGAGGCCTTTTGTACCCTTCAAGTGATACCAGTTTGTGGCTGACCTTGAGAATGTGTTTACAACCTGCTTCAGCCTAAATTCAAGCAGACAGCTTGTACTCAGTATGCTACTGGCCAAGCAAACCTGCTAACTTGGATGCTCTGACCACTGTCAAATTGGTGCAGCTGAAACCACTGCTTAACTACCCGCATGCACTTTTTCACAAAATGCATTAACCAGCGCAATGTCAAGCTTCAAAGCACTTGAAAATGAGCAGATGGATGCTCTTAGGACTGTTTGTGTAGTCAATAATTTCACAAAACAACTCATTGTTGATGGCTTTTGCCCCATGCACTCAAATAAAATTAAACAGCAGTGGAGAAGCCTTGTGAAGTACCTAAACAAAACTGCTCTGCCCTCCTCATGTATGTATTTTTGGCATATATGTTATGCATATGAGATGATGAAAGGATTTTAACACCTGGCTTACAGCGATGATTTATAACAGATATTGTTGCTGTGAACAGAGAATAATGGTGACGCCACAGAATATCGCCGGCTGATTCGTTTCAAAGCGTAGGATTTTTTTTCATGACCACTTTGTCAAAAAAAAAAACAACAAATGTAACAGCCTGAAGCTGCTCCTCACTTTACCAGTAGGCAAATTTCCTAACGCTAAGCAGATATCACGCTAAAATGAGCATTCCTGGTTACCAGTGGATACCGAATAGCACAGTGTAATATAATCATCATTATTGGCTAAAGGTATAGTTACTGCGGCGTGGTTGGAGAGATGCAAGAACCCGTGCGTGCGCACGATGCCTGGCCACTCTGCTACCAGTCTGCTGCTGACAGCTAAGTTGGCTCTGTAATAAAGCGGGCTCTGCAGGGCTCAGAAAAATACCTGTCCCATACAAATTAATGTGCTGTAATGATTTACAATGCGCAATAACTCGTCCCGCATGAGCTGTAACAGACGCCAGCGAAATAAGAGCGCTTTCACCCTAGTGCAACGGTGAAAACCCGAATAATGTCAAATGAAACGCCTTCTATCATGGGTGGAGGTCCACATACGTCGGCATAGGGAAAATAATCGCCACTTTTACTGAATAGGCGCACAAAAGCATCGGTACTATGTCGCACTATTGCAAGAAAGCATTGAAAAGTCAACTAGTAGATGTTGCAGTGGCGCCATCTGGCGGCGTCAATGAAAAGCGGCGTGCCCGAGCGGCGTCGTTCGCGCCACTAAAAAGTATTCTAGTTCACTGTAGCGGCAATGAAAACTATCGTGAGGCCTACGAATGGCTAGTGGATTGGCTTTGTTCAGGCTATAGTATTGGCTACAAAGAATTTCACCATGGTCGAGACTGTTTCGAGTGTTTGGGAGTAAATATGCCCCAGTGGATATTCATGTCTAGATTTTTTTCTGTTTAACTAAGGGCAACAAGTAGGCAGTGTTTCAATTAATTGAAGAATTTTACTATTGCAGTCATAAGAGACCAACCAGATTACCCTACTTAATTGCGTTTATTCATAATTTTCGTTTACTCATGTTTGTTGTATTTTAAACCCTTAGACTCGCACCTGCTCAGTGCAGTGAGGTTACAAAATGCAGTGTATGCAGTGGTTCAGGGTATCCTGACAAAGCATTATCCATCCAAGAGTTGATCACTAGATCTACAAATGCTAGCCAGGCGGTTCCAATGACCAAAATACAGCCATGTCGATCACTCTGAACTAACTCATGGGTTTCCATCGGTTTTACTGCTGTACACCATGCTTATTCAGTGCTGCCACAGCTATACGGAAATCTACGCTGGTAACATTAAACACAGCAAAGCAAGAGTATAGCAGTGGGTTGTGTTTATCTTGGATAGCCGAGAAGCAGGTTTTGCTGTCAGCATTTGGTAAGTGGTGCGAGCATGTCCGTACATCCTGTGACATAATCACTGAATGAGCATTGTGGAGGCCAAGCTGTCAAGCGTAGTTTCAAACATATTACTTACTACTACTTGTCCACTTTACACAATTTTTTCTGTGCACCACAGAGATATATTCCTGGTGCAGGTTGTCATTTTCAGTGTTTCATGGGGAAACTATGCTGGCTGAACACGCCACAGTAACAGAGCTCTCGACGGACGTCTTACACATTGCACCTTGGCGTATATTGAAGCTCGTTAGGGTTGTGTGGGACAAAGTTTCACAACCCCTGCTCTATGCTGTCATTAAATGGAATGAAAGCTGTTGTTGACGGCACCAGTGGCCAGCAACAGTAAATGGCGTCTTCACTCTGCCTGTAATCCATGAAAGACCCTGGCTAGCAGCTCCAGCCATCGTAATTGTTTGTAGAGAATTTAACTGGTGGTTAGTATAGGAAGGTCAAAACTAGTCCGCATTCAGGTGTTCCTCAATCTTGGGCATACAACCAGAAATAGTCTGTTCACGTGCTGGTAGGCCTCTCTGGCATGCAGCTCTTCCTTGCTGTGCTCTGTTACTAAGGGGAGAATGTTGCATCCTGTGCGCAGTACCCCAGCCAGCACACTCAAGGCCCGCCGACACCAGCTCCTGCCGGCTGATCCAGGCTTTGTAGAGGTGGAAGACTTTGCGCCATCAGCACGCAAGACGCCTGGTCGTCGACAGGCGAAGCAATGATCTCTTTTATTTCTTGTGTCATTTACTTTTACCTGCGGAAGCCTGTAAATATGTAAAAATTTGCAAATCACTTTGCATGCAATTTTAATTTTTATCCTTATATGTTGTATCACTGGACAATGCTGATGGCCTGCTCAAATTGCACATGTCATTTATAATGTGGCAATGGGAAGATGTCTTCTCCAGGGGTGGAAGCGCTGCTCCATCTGCTCCATTCTTCTTTTCCTGCTCCATCCTGCTTCAAAATGCAATATTAAAGTTTGAGAAACACTATCACCAACCAAAAAATATGTATTGAATATTTATTTCTCGGGGGCGACAGGAAGGGCCTAGTTGGTCCTGAAACATAGGGTTTTAATAAATATTTATGGTTGGTGATAGCGTTTCTCAAACTTTTGTTTCAGGAACCCACCAGGCGGATTTCCGCCGAAGATGTTCTCGTTCAAAATGCAATATTGCTCCTAAGAGCTGCCACAATGTTTTACTATCAAATTTAGCTGAACACTACTGAGCAGTGCTCGAAACATTTGCACTTTCAATTTGACAGCTGTATTGTGGAAAATTACTCCAATCATTATTTTGCCCTTAAATGCCTTTGGGTAGAGTTTTCTGTTCACTGCTATTTTAGTTGATTTTGGCTCATCATCCAGATTAGCTCGTCCGCTGCTGTATATATGTGGATTCACGGGATTGATTATATCGCAGACCCTGGGGATGAACTGTGCATCACATGGCTTGAAGTCTCAGATTCAGGGAAATCAACTCCTAAGGTGTTCTTTTTTTTCGCTGTAATTCTTCATGTGAAAATCCTTGGCATGCGGATGGTCCTCAGAATTCACTACACGTCACTGATTCGCCCCAAACTGCATCAGTCTTGTGAAACCACCTTGTATAGCACGTGCCTGTTCCCAAATCCTTTTTATATATTGGACTGTCATTCATCTAAATGGCTAATTTATTTGTCGTGTCATGGTCATGTCATCATTAGAGATTGTGTACAGACCTTTAAAAGCACCCATATTTCCTGTTTTCCCAATTAAGCCTAAATTTGGCTTTGAGGTTAAGAAGCATAGCACAACCGTTTAGAATTTAATTTTCTGATGTAGGAATGTTTGTTTTCATAGTATTTGGCACCTACAAATTTTGGTGTTAGTTGCAACTGCTGGCCGTCCCATCATTGGGGAGCGTGATACCAACTGAGATGTATGGGGAGTCTTTGTATTTGCAGTTAGCTCAAAGATGGTTAAACAGTATAGTGGCACTCGGCAGTGTTTACGACTGCCAATGGCAGTGCCAGTGTAGACAATCCCTCAACAACGAGAGGACATTCAGTGTGATGTCACCAGGCTTGTTATTTGCGTAATGCAAGTCCTGTGGGAAGAAGGCACACCTCTGCCATATTGCACGGACCTGCCAGCAAAGTCTCCATAGACACACAGCTGTTGATGGAGCCACCTTTGACAGGCTCGGATCTCTAGGGCTGACAAGAGCTCGTCGAGAAATCTGGGGCACTGTCCTTTGCCAATGGAGTCCCGAAATACTCCACCCATCTTCTGAAATTCCATTCCTGGTTTCAATAACTGAAACCATTCTTTACTACTGCAGTTAGCATAGTGCAACGATAGAAATACTGCCGATTCTCGTCATCCTGTTAAACCTGCTTTATGAATACTTTCCAGCAACAACTGCATGGATTGTGAGGTGGCCAGGATACTTCACGAGCCTGCTTATAATTGACTACATGTGTGACGAAAAAGTGGTGTAATAAATAATTTCTCATTTTCATTTCGTTCCCCTGCCTGTTGCCAAGTAAAGGGATAAGGTACTGCTCAACACTTACAATTCAGTGAAGAGCTGTTGCCTGTGGCCTCTCCCTTTGCTGTTTAACATTCTGAGCGTGCTTTTTATCCGTTAGCGCAGTCGCAGGTGATGGTTTCGCAATGGTTTGGACTCTGTCAAGAGTACAGGCCCGATGCTTCCCTCTTGCACTTGTGATATTATTGCTACATTCTTCTGGCGAAGGTGTTCAGTTTGGCAGGAGCGCAACCTAGCGGCTTCTGCTACTACCATACATTCGGCTGGGTTTTACCCTTATATTGAAGCCATTTTTTCATCCTAGTAAGCAAGCCAAATCCCAGCCGCTGACTACAGCTCATCCAATGACACTGCGCGACCTTCACTGGTGCAGCCTCAAAGGCGCCAAAGCCTTGTGGAGTTATGTTTCATTGCTCTTATGATTGCACGTGGCGACTGGAAACAGGTGGACTGACATACCATCGGAATGACTACACAGTGAAAAACAATTTTGTCTACATAGAAATTGAAATGCAGCCTTTCAGACGATTTCATGCGGCACATCGGCTGACATAACCGGAGAAACACGTCATATATGTTATCGAACACCAAAGCTTTGCTGCCTTCTTGAATGTGGCACATCATACTCTCGCAAAGAGAGACTTAGAGGGTGGTAGATAAAATTGGCAAAAATCAGGCTTAACTTACGGGCTGAAATGAGCAATAGCTTAAGAGTGCCGCTTACGTACCTACCCACTAAACAAAAGGTGTGGCTCGTAGTATGTATCACTTTTCCATGTAAAAGTTGTAAATTTTTTTCTGGAGTATAGGTGAGTTTCTTGTTTAGCCTAGTTATTTTTTGCCAGTAGATGACTTTTGAAGCGCTTCAAACCGGGCTTTCTCAGCTTTTTTAGTGAGCGTTCTTAGACGCGTCGTTATACCATCTTGCATATATATCCACTGTGCGCCAACTTTGCAAGTTTGGGCTACTTCTTTCTGCCAGCCGATGTAGACCATGCATTTGGCTTCTGCAGGGAAGGAAGTCCTTGAAATGGTCTGCAGAACACTGAGGGGGTTCTGCATTGTAGCCGTAAGCTGGATGGACAATACTCGATCCCAGGTGAGCAAGTAGGAAGGGTGAGCAAAGTGCAGGCGAAGAATATGCCCAAGGTATGCTAAAGTGTCATCAGAGTAAAAATTCCGACGCAATTTGTAAACATTTTTTCGGTGCCTAATAGGAACATTTTTTCATGAACCTTTAATAAATGTATGCCTGGTGCATCTACTGAGCTAGAGAAATTAAGACCTGCCTAAAAGTATTTTGTTTTTTCTAATATAGTTCTGATAAAGGAAATGCCAGGGTTCCGATGTATTTACGTCATGAAAAGACTGTGCGCTAGTGCAATTATTCTGGTTCAGTCAATAATAAAGAATATGCATTGCTGTGAATTTTTTTTGTTCTGGTGGTAGGTTTTTGTAATTGTACCTTTCTCAATCTGCTGCTTTACAAACTTGATCATTTTTTGTTGCTTAAAATATGCCCATTAATTTTCAGCAAAAATTGTGTACTTGGCTCATTCTTTCAATCGCTAATAGAATCGGGACAACCTTAGACTTCAATCAAGCAAATGATCAAGCAGGGTTTCGGAAACGGTACTCTACTATCATATCGATACCATCAATCAGGTGACAGAAAAATGCTCAGAATATAACCAGCCCTTATACATAGCATTCATTGATTACAAAAAAGCATTTGACTCAGCTGAAACCTCGGTGATGCAGGCATTGCGAAATCAGGGGGTATACGAGCCGTACTTGAAAGTGCTGGAAGATATATATAGTGGCTGCATAAAGAAAGTAACAAAATTCCCATAAAGAAAGGTGTTAGGCAAGGAGACACAATCTCCCCAGTACTATTCACAGCTTGCTTAGAAGAAGTATTCAGAGACTTGGAATGGGAGCAGTTAGGGATAAGGGTAGATGGAAAATACCTTAGTAATCTGCGATTTGCTGATGACATTGCCTTGCTAAGCAACTCGGGGAATGAACTGCAAATAATGATTGATGACCTAGACAGGAAAAGTAGAAAGGTAAGCTTGAAAATCAATATGCAGAAGACTAAGGTAATGTTCAACAGCCTCGGGAAGGAACAGCAGTTTACATTAGGTAGCGAAGTACTGGAAGTAGTAGGCGAATATGTCTACTTAGGACAGGTAGTAACAGCAGATCCGGACCATGAAGAGGAAATAACAAGAAGAATAAGATTAGGATGGAGCGCATTTGGCAAGTACTCGCAGATTATGACTAGCAGCTTACCGGTATCACTAAAGAGGAAAGTATATAACAGTTGCATCTTACCTGTACTCACCTATGGCGCTGAAACGTGGAGGCTAACCAAGAGAGTTCTACTTAAGTTGAGGAGAACCCGGAGGGCTATGGAACGAAAAATGGTAGAGGTAACATTAAGAGATAGAAAGCGTGCAGAGTGGGTCAGAGAAATAACTCAAGTTACCGACATTCTAGTGGAAGAAGAAATGGACATGGGCAGGACATGTAGTGCGAAGAGAGGATAACCGATGGTCGCTTAGGGTAACAAACTGGATTCCAAGAGAAGGAAAGCGTAGCAGGGGGTGGCAGAAAGTTAGGTGGGCGGACGAGATTAAGAAGTTCGCAGGGGTCAAGTGGATGCAGCTAGCACAGAACCGGGTTAAGTGGAGAATTATGGGAGAGGCCTTCGCCCTGCTGTGGGTATAATCAGGCTGATGATGATGATGATGACTTGGCTCATTTATAAATAACGTAGCCAAATTTCAAGTTTGTTTTGACATAAATTGAGAAACGTCGATGTATCCTTACCCACACTTCACGGGGTCATTTTACTTTAGATACACGGCACGACTTTATAGAGGGTTTAGTACGTCTGGCAACCGTGAGCGGCACGCTGATCCCGCTCTGGCCGCCATATTTTGTTTGCTCCATCCGTTCGCTTCGTGCCCGTCCGTCAGCGCTCGCCGTTCTGTTCGCGCTTTTCACGTTTTAACCTAGTGTGCTGTGCTTGGAACTCTCTTCGGTCCCTGGCGGTTTCTGTTAGCGACGCAAGCGTATTTTGACAGCCGAGACGTGGCGGGGCCCACCGGCCGCGCTGCCGAGCGCAGTTACAAATTGCTCTACGAGTCGTGCATGGGCCCCTCAACAATCCGCAGCGTCATCCCTATCCAGGTACCGTATCCAGAGTTCTGTAACGTGGATTTTTTTTTTGTCTGTGTGCCTTTTCTGTTTACTTAAACGACTATGAGAGATCATCGCTAGTTTGTTTGCTTGGTTAGCGCAATCACCGTCGCTCATCCCACTGGAAGGCACTTGGTTGGTGAAACGAGCGCGGATGCATTTTATTTTATGGTAAAAGGATCGTGCGTAATTTGACGTAAGGTGGACTGGCGCTTAGCTCTTTCCTCCCCATGCCGTCGACGCAGTAGTTGGCATTAGTCTCGGAAATAATCGGAGGCTGCGTAAAAAAAAAGTGCCATGGTAATTTGTGCTTCCAGTGATTGAATATTGATTGGTGTGCGATAGGCGATGAGTTAATAAAATCTTTGTAATTAACTGCTCAATTGATGAAATAAAGAAACAAAAAAAAGAAAAATTGGGAAGTAAGGGTTTAAAAGTGTCAGAATGAAAAACCAGGGCTTGGTGATGCTAAGGAAGAAAATTTAGAATGTGTAATTAATTGAAATAATTGACTGTGTTCAAAAGTGTGAAATTGCTCAGATGGAAAGCCGATTGTTGCTGACGCATGCGTATTGGTGTATAAAAATATAAAACGTCAAATAAAATAAAAATTAAGAAATGATAGAAATATAACATACATAACATATAACATACTACACTTGTTTGTAGTATGTTATTTTGATGAATTCATATTTCACTGCATTGTATTCTTTTCGCCCCTCCTGCTAGGGCCCAGTTAGGGAATGCAGTATTTGGTAAATAAAATAAATAAATAAATAAAAGAGCTAAAATGTAACACCTGAAGAAAGAAAACATCGTGCGTGTGTGTGTATGAGAGACGCTATCGCGTTATATACCTTTAACGGCGGAGCTTAAGTGACCCCCTAATTTTTCTATATCGATGTGATATAATATAAATCTGATTTTTTTTTAACACAGCCAGTTGCACAAAGCACAAACACTTCGCAGTAATCTGAGTTGACTTTTCAAATTTCTTTTCGTTTCAGCCGAGTTCGCGCTCCTCCTCCGAGTTCCTCGAAGCTTCCAATATCAGCGCTTTCATATGAGATTACGGCTTCAAATGTTTACTTTCTGACAGAGGGAATAAACAAGAAAACGTCCTTTTTAAAAATTCCAGTGAATTTCAGGCAGCTGTGAATTAGCGAACCATCGGGTGACTCGAAAAAAAACAAAAACAAATGTGAAGCGCACGCTTCGTTATTTCGTGCGCACGCTTCGTTCGGGGGCTGGCAGGTATAAAACCTGAGCTGCGCGCTCTGGACGTAGACCGGTCGAAACAGGCTGCACGTGAGCATGTTACAACACACTAATGGGATGTCATCTTTTCCTGCTTTTCTAGACGCCGCGGGTTTGGCAGCCGCTTGCTTTTGCAGCGTGAAACACGCACCTTGGCTGCACTATAGACAGCCATATTGCTCTCTGCACCAAGCAGTACCATTTCGCACGACTGTGAAAATAGTGCCGGTAATCATGCCCGTGTCTTAAAAACAATTCACAATGGTAAATGCAACCTACCTACAATATGTTTCAAACGTATTTGCACAATAGCGTTCGTTATACATGCATTGCTCCTTCTCCCGTGTCCTCCTTCGCAGCATAAGCTTATCCTTCAAGTTCACAAGGCTCCATAGCGCTCAAAACAACCTGCTGTTTTAGGTGTTAGCACATTCTGTGAGCAAGCTCCCAGTCAGAGGGACGTGCAGTAATGCTTTACATGATGCAAGTGACCCTTGTAAAGCCGATTAGGACTGCAAACGAACGGTCGCATACACGCGTATACCTTGATTCCGTGCGCGTCTACGACGGTGCGCTGGCTGCGGAAGGGCACGCAACAACATGCTGGCATCATTCCGAGTAGAGCTTGGAGCTAACAGCGACTGCTGTGATGTTAAAAAATGAAACAATCGCTTGCGAGCATTCCAATGCAGTTTTTGGTGCATGCACGGGTTCTACGAAGGCGCACGTTGACAGCGTACTCGAGGGAGGAGCGGGCGGACTGAACAAAACATGGCCGGCGCGCAGTTTCTGTTTCTTTCACTAGATGGCGCTAACTTTTGTAAAGCCTCTCGAATGTAATGGTATCCATCCGGAAGTTGGTGCAGGCGCAATCACTCTTCCTGAAGCTCTGGGGTTTAGAGATAACAGTGGCCGGGTGAATAAACCGGCGGTGGAAACTAGCAAAAAACGACTGGAAGATTGGTGGCTTAAAAGCAGAGAAGTGACAATGTTAGTAATGTAGGAACAAAATTTAATAAATAGAACGATGGTTTAGTTAACCATTCTAAATCAATAATTAAGATATAAGGAGAAAAATGAGCATGATAGCTACTGCTACCACCCCGTTTCAAAGGGGACGCTCCTATATTCCATCCATCCATCCTCTATTGGGAGGGGATGGGGAGACGCGCATGCGTCTGCGCGCTGTACACAACGCATTTATCTGCACAACGCTTGCGAACCGGCTGCGATAATTTAGCAGGACATTAGATTCATTGGCGAGGCGACGAATCAACCCATGAAAATAAAGAATGAATCAAAACATTAGCAAAAAAGCTGAGCCACGGATACTTGGGAAGCCTCTCAACAATCGGGGTTTTTTAGTGGGCTGAAACAAATGAAACAAAACGAAAAGTTGCAAATAAAGCAGCTGACCGCCGCCAAGTTACGCAAAAGCTCAATCGTGCCCAGAAGTTTTCTTCCTCTGCACACACGCGGGCACTGACCCCACGCAGTCGACTATTACTCCAGTCGCAGCTTCTGGGTCAGCTTAGTGCTGAGGTCACGATTTTTGGCGCGCTTTTTAGGAGCAACAAAAGGACTGCTGCAGCTGAGGCTCTAAGGGAGCACTTCAGGTGAGGGTCAAAGGAAGCACCTTTGCAAGACAAACAGAACCACCCCTTTGCAGGCTGCGAGGTTCGAAACTGGGTTTGGGCCCACTGCGGAGGAGGGGCGCGCAGCGGGGTTTACGGAGCTTCTCCCAAACGCACACCCCTGAAAAAGCCGAGCGCCAGGCTGGGGGACGCTTGTACCCATTTTTACCGGTGGGTGTCCGGCGGTGGGTTTCGAACTAACCACCTCCCGCAGCCGAGACGGGCGCTCTAACCATGTCAGCGCACTTTAAAGATCCCCAGGTGGTCGAAATTACTCCGTAGCCCCCACTATGGCTCCTCTTTCTCTCAACCGAAATGATTGATTTGATTGATTTATAGGAAGGGAGGCGCGGTAACTGTCTCACTTGTTTTCTGGGGACACCTCAACCGCGCCGTAAGGGAAGGGAGAGAGAGAGAACTTTATTTGCCCCAGATGTGAATTAGGGCAGAGGGGTCCTGTGTGGCCCCCAGGTGGGGGCGACATCCTGGGCCCACGAAATGAGTGAAAGTTGTGTGTTCCTGTCTGGCTTGGTAAGGAGTTGGTGCCAGCTTTCCGCAGAGGGAGCTGGCAGGAGGGCCCTTGGGGGCGGGTAATTTACGCATCCCCAGAGGATGTGCGCCTGAGTGGCGGGTTCTCCGTTACAATTTGGACATGCGGGGTCGTATTCCCCGTTAGTAATTAGTGATAGCCTGGAGTGACTAAGAAATGAGTGTGTCTGTAATCTGCGTAGCAGGGTGGCTTGTGCTCGGTCGAGGTCGGGGTGGGGAGGCGGGAAAAGGCGTCGCGTCTCTGTGTAAATTGGTAATTTCGGCGAAAGTCTGGGGGGCTTCAGTGAGTGCGTCTAGATGCGTGAGACCGACCGCCCGGATTGTTAATCCTCGGGCAAGTTGGTCGGCCCCATCGTTTCCAGAGTTGCCCGCGTGGGCGGGTACCCAGACTAGGTTAATTTTGTGGTCGGGAGTGCAGCCGCGCAGGATGCGTGCAGCAGGTAGGCAGATGTAGCTTGCCGAGAAATTTAGAATCGCTCTTTTTGAGTCACTAAGGACTGTACGCGTACGCGGGTCAGCGATGGCCAGCGCTATAGCTGTTTCTTCCGCTGTGGTGGGGGAGGAGGCACGCACCGTGGCGGCGGAGATAAGTGTAGATTGCGGCGTGGTAGCACAGGCCACATATGTTGTTGCATCTTGCCTTGCCGCGTCCACGTATGTTGCGTGTTCATCGGTATGGTAGGTTTCATCGAGTGTCCTGGCTTTGTGCTGACGGCGCGCGTCGTGTCAGCCAGGGAGCATGTTTTTTGGTAGTGGTTTGACAACGAGGCGGCTTTGTACACATGTCGGGAGGGGTGCTGTGGGATGGGGATCGCCTATTGGGTTGACGTTTAACCGGTCAAGGATGAGACGGCCGTGATTTGTCCTGGAGAGGCGATGAATTTGGGTTGTCTTGTGTGCCTCTATAAGTTCGGAAAGAGTGTTGTAAATCCCCAGTTGGAGGAGGTGTCGTGTGCTAGCGTATTGTGGCAACCCTAGGGCAGCCTTGTACACCGAGCGGACGATGCTGTTAACTGCCTCCTCATCTTTTCGGCGAAGGTGATAGTAGGGATAGGAGTATAGTATCCTGCTAACGAGGAATGCCTGTGTTAGCCGGCAGAGGTCATCCTCCATCATGCCTCTACGACGTGTGGAGATGCGGTGAATAAGGCCGATTATTTGGTGAGCTGTGGTGCGGAGGCGTTGTATTGCTTCGGAGTTCTGTGTATTGTTCTGTATTAGCATGCCCAGGACACGAATGGTCTGGACGGAAGGTATAGGGTGTGTGTCGATGTGGAGCGTGATGAGCTCAAGCGCTGTGGGAGCCGGTCTGCGCACTCTCCTGTCGCGGATGACAAGCAGCTCCGATTTTGTTGGGGAGCATGTGAGGCCGTTCGCCTGTACATAGGTGTGGACAGTGTCAATGGCTGTCTGGAGGGAACTCTGGATGTCCCCGTCTGAACCAGAGTTGGTCCAGAGGGTGATATCGTCGGCGTATAGGGAGTGTTTTACGTGAGGTATGGCGTTTAAAATTGGGGGAAGGCCCCTCATGGTGACATTAAAGAGGAAAGGGGAGAGGACTGCACCTTGTGGGGTTCCTCTGGTGCCCAGGGTAATCTTATCACTGATGAGTTCGCCAATGTGGAGTTCTGCGGTGCGGTTGTGTAGGAAGTTTGCGATGTAATTGTAGGATACGGGTGCCTACATCCATCTGAGCGAGATTTGTCAAAATGGAGGCGTGTGATACGTTGTCAAACGCCTTGCTAATATCGAGGCCGAGAATCGTCCATGTGGCCCGGATGGGACCTGGGTCGAGTATGTCATGTTGTATTTGCCATATGATGTCTTGAGTGGAGAGTCCGGCTCTGAACCCAATCATAGTGGGCGGAAGGAGATCTTCTTTGTCTTAAGCCTGTTAAGGATAACGTGTTCCATCACCTTACCGAGACAAGATGTAAGGGAAATAGGTCGGAGATTGCCCAGCTCAAGTTTTTTGCCCGGTTTAGGTATAAAGATCACTTTGGCATGCTTCCAGGTATCCGGAAGGCGACCATCATGCCAATGGGTGTTGAAAAGTTCCGTGAGTGCTTCGATGGACTGGTCATCGAGGTTACGGAGCATTTTGTTAGTTATATGATCGTTACCTGTGGCGGCGGTGGTCTTGATGTGATTGAGGGCTGCATGAACTTCGGCTGTTGTGATGTCCCTGTTCATGTCGGTGTTTGGCAGTCTCGTGTATGCCGCGGGGATGGGGATTTCGGTCGAGGTGTTAATGTACTTGTCTGTCAGAGTGTCGAGCAGTTCCTCATTTGTGCCCTGAAAAGCATGTATTACTCGGGCGAGGTTCTTGTGGGATGTGGCCTTAATGTGGGTCGGATCAAGGAGATGTTTAAGCAGATACCATGAGTTTTTACAGCCTAGCTGTCCGTTTAGGCGGTCGCATGTTTGATGCCATTGTTCCCGGCTAAGCTTGGTGGCGTAAGTTTCGATTTCTCGCTCAAGGCGTGCGAGGCGAAGTTTGAGAGGGCAGTTATGTTTGCGTCGGAGCCAGCGAGCGTGAAGGCTACGCTGTGCTTCCCACATGTGGATGAGTTTGGCATCAGGGTTGGGGCCATCCTCCTCTTGTGTAGTCGTGGAGGTGGCATTTTCGGCATCCTGGAGTAGTGAGGCTGTCCAGGTGTCCAGGTCCTCGATGGGGATCGGTGCACGTTTAGTACGTACGTATCTGAACGCGTCCCAGTTGGTGTGCTTGACTGTGCGTCGAGGGGCTTTGCTGTGTGTGGCTGTGAATGTCGTGCTGAGAACATAATGATCGCTGCCTATGTTCATGCCGAGATTTTCCCATCGCGCATCTGTGATGTTTCGAGCAAAAGTGAGGTCAGGACAGCTGTCCCGTGTGATGCTGTTACCTATGCGGGTGGGTCTGTCGGGGTCGGTGAGTAGTGTAAGTCCCATAGTCTGGGCGGTTTCCCATACTTTAGCTCCCTTACGGCCGCATGTTCTGTGGGGATAGCCCCACTGCTCGTGCGGCGCGTTAGTCACCAAGTATGAGGAGCATTCCTGTGCTTGCGACCATGCAGGCCTTGCGGATAAGGGTGGCTACTCGTGTGGTCTCGTCGCTGGGGGGGGGGGGGGGGGGGGGGGGTGTGTAGACATTTAGGATATGAATAGGGGCTTGTGCTCGGGTATTCGGGAGGACCTGTATGAAGGTGTGCGGGACTTCAGCGTAGTTAAAATCCAGTTGATTAGCGGTTAGATTTCTATGGACCAGTATCGCGGTGTTGGGTCTTTGGCTTTCGGTTTCTTGCTGGTTGTATGCGGCGTAACTGACAAGTTTAGTGTCTATGTTTCTTGGAGTGCTATTATGTGAGGGGTACGCGGCTGGGCCTGCAGGGAGTGCTCCAAGGCCCGCCGCTTTGCCTTGAAGCTCCTGCAGTTCCATTGCCAGACTATGATGGGGGAATTAGCCATCGCGTTTGGCGTATGGTTCGGGGCGCTGCGAGAGCGCCATAGGTGATTTTAAAATACCTCCTGCACGGGTGCACGAGGCTGCACTTTTCGACGTGGCGACAATAACGGATGGTGGATAGGTAGCGGGATTTGGAGGGGTTGCAGAATTCGGAGGGGTGGTGGGCTGTAGTGGGCTGGTGATGGCATCGAGGCGGGCTGTAAGGGCTTGAATATTTGCTGCCATTGTAGCGTAGCTCTCTGCGAGCCGGTCGATTATGGGAGTGAGTTGCAGTAGGGTGTGCTCAATTTTGGACATACGCGCAGCAGAGGCCTCAAAATTGGCGTCGATGTCTGCTAATGAAGAGGGGGGAGACGCTTTACGCTTTGGGCGCTTAGGTTCGTTGGTATCCATGTTTGGATCAATGACTGCGTCAGAGGTAGGAGCGCGAGCCACCTGCGGCGGTTGCAACTTAGGGTTCATTTGCGCAGATTCTAATGTTTGAATTTTCGCATTCGCTTGAGCTAGTTGGAGTTGTAGTTTCTTTACCATGCCTGCCAGCTCCCGTACCTGCGAGTCGGGAGACGTGGCGGTGAGTTGTGTGGAGGGTTTCCAGGCGACCTGCTTCGCTGTCTTGGCCTGTTTAGTCTGGGTTCTGGCCCGGGGGCTTCGTGAGGCGGAGACGGAATGGCTCCGACTGGAACGGCTGTCACTGCCGAGTGGGGGGAAGGATTGATCCCGAGGAGGCTGGTGGCGACTCTGGGTACGGTCGCGGGGCCGAGACTGGCGTCCAGGGTTTGTATCGTTCGCGTCGCTGTCAGTGTCGGTGGTTGGTGAAGAGGACTTGGCTGGAGTGGATTGTATGAAGCGGTATTTACAGCTTCTGCTGCCTGTAGGGTGGCCTCCCTTACAGACAATACACGACGCCTGGCATAACGGTGGTTGGCCGTCCGGGGGAGGATCGTGCGCAGTGCCGCAGCGGCGGCAGGTTGGCTTTCTTGGATGGGGGCATACATCCGCTCTGTGGCCCAGCTTTCGGCACTTAAAGCACGCCTCCGGGCGGCTTTTGTACGGAAAAACTTCGAAAGTAAAGCCAAGGTACCGCATGTATCGGGGTAACTTGGCACCGGCGATTGTGATCACGAAGTGGCGTGTGCGGCCCATGCGGCGCGCGGCTACCACTGTGAGGTCCGGGTTCCTGGCTTTGAGCTCAGCCTGAATCTCTGCGTCGGTCTCGTGGCTGTGGGCTCTGTAGATTATTCCCTTCACCGAGTTGTCGGGGGCTGGGGCGTACGTGGCGACCGGGATGGCGACATTGTCTAGGGTGATTGTTTGGACCTTGGCGTAGAGGAGAGCGCGATCCTTGTCCGGAGTACTGACCGTGACGGTGTTGTTGCTCGGGTGGATTCTAACTTGGTCGGCGGTGATGGCCACGCGGCCGTCGATCTGAGCAGCGTCATAAATAGATATGGCCAGTTTGGCGGGGCCGACGGCGTTCAGGTCGACTGTGGTGCGGGCGGAGTCTGACTTTGGACTCCATCTTACCTTATGTACCTTGAGGGCGAAGGACGATTTTGTAGTCATCCGTCGGCAGGCGAGGGAGTGGTCGTTTCTTCGCAGGTGGAGGTGGGCGGCTGCGGAGACGCTGGCTTGAGTGAGCTGTAGTGGCATCAGACGCTGGAGCGTTGGCCGGCGGCGTATCCGCTGGTGTCGGTCGGCGGTATCGGCGTTGCATTTCAAGCGCGGTCCATGTGCCGTCGGCTAGGTCCGCAGACGAAATGTCCGTGCCGGTGACGGAATACGGCATCTCTGAGCTTGAGGGTGTGGAGGCGAGTCGAAGTGAGGCGGCCGCAGCCGCCACAGCTGGGAGCGGGAACGCCCTAAGCGTGCTCAGCCATTAGGCCTACCTCCCTCGGTCAGGCTTGCCCGCAGGAAATTGATCGTAGAGACAACAAATCTCGCCTAAAATTGTTGAAATTTGCACAGTCCACGCCGGATAGGTAGCGAAGGGTCTGGCGCAAATTCGGGGGTAGTCGGTGGCAAAAAACTGGCGAAAATGCTGGAAGAACGCGGAGCGCATGTAGAATGCGACCGCTATAGCGTCCGTGCCAGAAAGAGGAGTCCGTAAGGGAAGGGAGGAAGGCGGGAGTGAAAGGGGAAAGAGAGAAAGAGGAGCCGTAGTGGGGGGCTACGGAGTAATTTCGACCATCTGGGGATCTTTAACGTGCGCTGACATCGCACAGCACACGGACGCCTCTTCGCAAAAAAAAAACTGAAATTTCGACCATCTGGGGATCTTTCACACGGACGCCTCTTCGCAAAAAAAACTGAAATTTCGACCATCTGGGGATCTTTAACGTGCGCTGACATCGCACAGCACACGGACGCCTCTTCGCAAAAAAAATCTGATTGATTTATTTATAGGAAGGGAAAGGCGCGGTAACTGTCTCAATTGTTTTCTGTGGACACCGCAATCGCGCCGTAAGGGAAGGGAGAAAGGTGGGATTGAAAATGGAAAGAGAGAAAGAGGAGTCGTAGTGGAGGGCTACGGAGTAATTTCGACCACCTGGGGATCTTTAACGTGCGCTGACATCGCACAGCACACGGACGCCTCTTCGTTTCGCCTCCATCGAAACGCAGCCGCCGAGGTCGGGTTCGAACCCGGGTACTCCGGCACAGTAGTCGGGCCGCCTCTTCGCGAACTGATTTATTTATTTATAGGAGGGGAAAGGCCCGGTAACTGTCTCACTTGTTTTCTGTGGACACCGCAACCGCGCCGTAAGGGAAGGGAGAAAGGTGGGAGTGAAAGTGTAAAGAGAGAAGGCTACGGAGTAATTTCTACCACCTGGGGATCTTTAACGTGCGCTGACATCGCACAGCACACGGACGCCTCTTCGTTTCGCTTCCATCGAAACGCAGCCGCCGAGGTTGGGTTCGAACCCGGGTACTCCGGCACAGTAGTCGGGCGTCTTACCACTGCACCACTCCGCACCGTCGCCGCCACGCAGGAAGAGGGAAGGGGGGGGGGGGGTACACGCGCGGCGCGGCGAATGGCGTGGCAGGATCGCGCGCAGCAATCGGAGAACACGTGCGGAGTCGCCGCCCCGGAGGAAGAGGGAGGGACGTCCTCGCAACACCACCTCCTCGCCGCAACGCAAAAAGGGGGTGGGGGGTGTATACGCAGTGGCGAGCGGGGGTGGCAAGAGTGCGCGCAGCAATCAGATAACACGGGCGGTTGCCGCCACGGAGGAAGAGGGGGGCTGAAAGGGGGCGGAGCTGGTTACGAGGCCGACGCCGCTAAACTCAGGAACGGGCGCCATTGTGCTGCGCTCTAAAAAGGAGCGCGCGCCGACTGGTCTGTAGCGCGTGATGCTGATCGTCCCATGGGGACACGCTAGAGATCGCCGGGGAGAAGCGGAAATAGGTGCAGCGATGGGACAATGCGTCTAGCAAGGAGAAAGCGGTCGTCATTATACCCAAGGATAGTGTCGATCTAAGCCAATTCAAGAACAGCGGAAAAATCGGCCACGCGCTTCATGAAGCTATTGGAATTCAGCCACAGGCGCGCTTACTAAGCATCCGGCACGAGTGGAGAATCACAAACACGCAACGAGGAAACTGTACGCAAGCTCCCGAACATCAAGCACATATGGTGTGGAGATACGAAAACC
This sequence comes from Amblyomma maculatum, assembly GCF_055883805.1. Taxonomy (NCBI): domain Eukaryota; kingdom Metazoa; phylum Arthropoda; class Arachnida; order Ixodida; family Ixodidae; genus Amblyomma; species Amblyomma maculatum. Next base: position 15,170,688 of record NC_139349.1, on the reverse strand, counting down.
TGTACGCAGTGACTGCTTACCTCAAGCCTCAAGATGCGACATGCAGACGAGTCAGTCATTCCTGTCGTCGTGGGAACCACGGAAGACGAAATCATGCAAGCCATTTACTCTCCACAAGCTGCGGTCATCGGCGTTCGCCGCCTTGGGAAAACAGTCATGGTAGCCCACGTCGTCGTCGTTGCGGGTGCGTTGTTGCGTCGTCGGTTCCACCGGCAATTCGTCGTCGTTGCGTCGTGGTGGGAAGACGCCCGACTATTATCCGGAGTTCCCGGGTTCGAACACGACCACAGCGGCTGCGTTTCGATGGAAGCGAAACGAAGTGGCGTCCGTGTGCTGTGCAATGTCAGCGCACGTTAAAGGTCCCCAGGTGGTCATTACTCCGTAGCCCTCCACTACGGCTCCCATTTCTCTCTTTCCACTTTCACTCTCACCTTCATCCCTTCCCTTACGCAACACCACCTAGTTTGTCTGCCCCGCCAGGGTGGTGCAGAGGTAAGACGCCCCACTACTGTGCCGGAGTACCCGGGTTCGAACCCGACCTCGGCGGCTGCGTTTCGATGGAGGCGAAACGAAGAGGCGTCGTGTGCTGTGCGATGTCAGCGCACGTTAAAGATACCCAGGTGGTCGAAATTACTCCGTAGCCCTCCACTACGGCTCCTCTTTCTCTCTTTCCACTTTCACTCCCATCTTCCTCCCTTCCGGCGCGGTTGCGGTGTCCACAGAAAAACAAGTAAGACAGTTACCGCGCATTTCCCTTCCTATAAATAAATCAGTTTTCAGTTCGTCTAGGTGGTGTTGCCTTACGGCGCGGTTCAGGTGTCCACATAAGTGTGACAGATACTGCGCCTTTCCCTTCCTGTGAACCAATTATTATTGTTATTATTATTATCGTTATTATTGCGTCGTGGTGGCGTCGAGGTGGCGTTATGATCGGTAACCGCGACTTTTCCAATGTCGATGCGTAGACTTTCCGTGTCCGCGTCGATGGAGGGTCTCGCGCAGCGATGCATCCAGCGAGCCTACCCCCGAAGGTCTCTGGTTTCAGGATTCCGGCCGGGGACTGGGCGATCGGCCCTACACTGTCCATGAACAACTCGTAGCAGATGGCGAAGGGCGAGCTCTGGGCGGCGGTGATCGGGATTGCCGCAGACGAGACGGAACAACACGGCGCTGATCAAGAAATCGTCAACGGCTCGGGGCCGTTCGCCGCAGCGAGGCCGCGGAGAATCGGCGAAAAACCTTCGAAGCCCAGTCGACGGTAGTTACAGCGCCGATAGATATGACCCGTTTCGCCGCAGTGAAAGCATAACGACCGTCGGACGGGGGTACGCCACTCGTCTGCTTTCCTTGTAGACTGTCGGGAATTTGTTACGTACTGGATAACGGGGGCTGGTGTTGTCGGCACGTTAGCAGGAATGAGGGATGGGGGGCGAAGAGTATTGCAGAACCTTGGCGTATGTGGGGCGGTGACACAGGTACGTGGCGTTAGAGGAACAGCAGGGCGAGGTTCACCGCTTGGAAACGGAAGCCGGAGCGTTTGCTGCACCTCGTTGCGGATAGCAATGGAGGTGTGCCATACAACAGCAGGAGTTCGTCGCTCATAATCGAACGTATGAGCTCCTGTAGCGCAGATGTGTCAATGCCATATGCGATGGTAACTCGGCAGAAACGGAGGCGGAATGGACAATACGATCCTGTGCCAAAGCTCGCTGCTCGAGCACTTTCTCTATCGTGGATGTTTCCGCAAGGAATTCAGCGACAGTTTTCGGATGGCTGAGGACCATGCCAGCAAAAAGCTGCTCTTTGACGCCACGCATGAGGTAGCGCAGCTTTTTGTCCTCGGACATCGTAGTTCAGCACGCTTGAAGAGACGTTTCATGTCTTCGATATATGCCGCGACAGTTGCGTTTGGAATTTGGACCCGAGATTAGAGCGCGCGTTTGGCCCTTTTGCGGCGATCTAAGCTATCGTAAGTTGCCGCAAGATGAGGCTTGAACTCACTCCAAGAAGACAGCTGCTCTTCATGGTTCTCGAACCACGTCCGAGCGCCGTTTTCAAGGCTGAAGTAGACGTTTCGAAGCCGGGCAGCGTCATCCCAGAGGTTGAACGTAGCTACCCTTTCTTAGTACTTCAACCAGTCGTCGACGATAGGCGTCCCGGTGAAATGCCTTCGGGACGCGGGGGTTCTGAGACGTCACGTAGGTGGGGGTCGCGCCAGGCATTGCGACGACGTCGTGTCTGCCGGTAGTCATGCCTGATGGGGAAAACTCAGGTGGTAGGCTTCGCGCTGTCTGCGGCTGGTGTGGTAAACAGGCGTTTCCTCGAATATAGGACTAGCACTCCTGCTTAGCGCAGGGGTACGGGCCATCAGACCTCATCTCCACCAGATTTGTCACGGTGTTGGTGACTGGGACTATAGCTTAAGAGAGCCGGTACAGGTGAAATCCACGGTTACAGTTTTAAGATACGTCCTGCGAGGGCAGAGCCGATTGACTTCGTCCTTCGCTCCGAGCGCCCCATGGTAATATCCATACATGGCAAAATTACTTTTTGAAAAGGAATTAAATTAGATTACTAATTATTTTGCTGAAAATCGCAGAAAAGTAATTAAATTACATTACTCATTACTGCTCCCCCAAAAGTAATAAAATTACATTACAATTACTTCTACTGAGTAATTCAATTACTTTGAAATTACTTTCTAGTTTCTATAAATGCAAAAACTAAGTAAAGCTATAAACAAAACAACTTGTTCTCCAGAGTATTCTAGTTCTGCTCAATTCTGTCTCCTCTTGCCAATCCGTTACGCTGGCTTCGTATTGCAGCACGTCGTTCCTGCTTTCGCGCACTCTATTGAAGGAGTGATGGCGCACTTTAGTAAAAGTAATTTCGAGAGGAATTAATTACTTTGCTGCGAAATTACTACCAAAAAGTAATTCATTACATTACTAAATTACCAAACTGAAAAAGTAATTCATTACATTACAAATTACCAAGAAAAGTAATTAAATTACAGTAATTTCATTACTGTAATTCAATTACTGCCATGTCTGGTAATATCATAGGTGAATCCTAAACCTTACTGTAAAAAGATTTTATGCTTTTTAGGACCGTTGTTCAGACGTTTTAAAAGATGTGTAGCAGACGAGGCGTGCATCTGGCGACAGGACGAGGGGTTGAGCAACTTACCGGATATGATGTATGAAAGGACTAGAGGACAGTGCTAAGCTCGAGCAAGGCTCACTGTGGGAGGATGGATTACTGTCGACGTGCAGCATAAATGTGGAGACTAAAATGTGGCTTGGAGGTCGAGGTCACAGGTTTGTTATAGAATGGCAATGTCAGGTTCTAGGGGTTAAAACTAGGCACTACTTTAAACGGAAAATAGGCTCGTGCCGCAACACAACATAGTCCCACACACATAGGTCCACTCCGCTGACCAACGGCTCAGTTCAAACACCGCACCACACCGCAACACAAATCACACACGATTTTCCCGTTGTCCCAATGCCATGATCCTCCCCGTGCACACCTAGCCTCGACCCCAAGCCACCGCCTCGTTACCCTCGTAACCGCCGGGCACCTCACATCCTCCCCACCTTAATATATGCACATTATCAACATGGTATGAGCTGATCCACATTAGCTTTCCCGCACTGTCGGTGCGTCGGAGATCTCTAAGCTTGTACCAGTTAGGTCTCACTCGGGCCGCAAACATAAATGGTCCTGGTGTACTCGCTGAGATAATTCCACAATAATTTGTCGACATTCAATTACGGCAGACGATCCCGCTCTCCCAGAGCTTCCGCGCATAATTGCCAATTGTATTGCACGACTTGAATGTTTTAAAAGAAACAAATGGCGAGCGTACATCGTCAGCCGGTCGGAGCAAAATTATGTGGAGTCGAGATATGATGAACATCTTTTATCCTAATTGATTTCGCGATTTGCCTACATTTGTCTCTTATGCTCTTTTATTTCGATACTTTCATCTCGCTGATACTTTTGCATGTTTCGAAATATTTGGCAATCCAGCTCCCTACATAGCTTGGTGATTGTAGTCTTTAACGCCATGAGCGAAAAACAGTTGTTTTTTAAGTGGGATTATACAATGCATAAACAGCGTGTACAGAAAATATATATATTTATTTATTTATTCAGTAAAAGCCCGAACTGTCAATAAGACATTATTGCGGGGGACACAAGCCTTTGCAAAAACAAATCTGCCATTGCTTCGTCTCACCACTTCACTTGGCAGTGCATTACATCTCTTGTTAATTCGTAGAAAAAAAAAAAAAGAATGCTGGCAAATGCGGGAATGCTGCCTTGGGCTGTACGTTCGCAATTTGTGAATGTGATCAATTCGTGACGATATATGCTGCGGTAGGTGCAGATATGATGATACTGAAACTCCCGTTTGATCGGGGTAGATTGTGTAGAAGAGCTTCAGACGCAGATCCCTACAGCGTTCACGGAATGAAACCCAGCCCAAATCTTTTTTTTTTTTTTTTTTTTCACTTGTGCTAAGGAAACAACAGTGAAGCCAAGAACAAATCGCGCAGCAGCAGATTGTGTGCGCTCACGTATTTGTACACGGATATTATAAACCGGATCTCACAGGGCAGGCATACCCCGAAATGGCCCTTTCATATGTTCGATACCCCAAATGATTGATTTGTGTCGAGCGCATTTGAACCAGTATGATGTCACACCTTTCATGTTGCTTGCAGAATCGTTACGGCAGACAAAGTGGTTTGTTTCCTGCTGTCTGTAGCACTCATTGTGGCGGCATCACTCAATTTGTTCTGGTAAGTATAAAGGTACAGAGCCGAATTTGTTTTGCAACTGAGCAAGCTGTCATTTTGCGTTCTCTGAAAAGGATACGGACGCCACTTTTTAGCATCTCCCATACAAAGCGAATAGAGCTTGATGGCGCTAAAAAGGCAAAGGACGAGGCGTGGCTGGCTGATGGTTTTCCGAGTCTTACGCATATAATGGCCTGTGTATATACGAAGCTTGGTCTTGAGCGTAAAGTGGTTGCTTTACAACCGCGAGCTCGAGTATAGACGTGCCTCTTGCTATAAAGTTGCTGTCGAGTATAGTTTCAAGCTTTGCTCTAGATTACGCAACTATGTGCATACAAGCTGAAGGCAATAAAAGAAGCTGTTTTTTTTTTTCTGTACTTTGTATCCCTAACTACGAATAGGCTTGGTACTCTTGCGAATGTGTGGCGTCCACTTCTGCCGAATTTCTCTGCATAAAAATGGACGCTATGTAATTGTTAAACGTTAAAAGGCGCACGATAACAATATAGGTCAAAGCAAGGCAGAACGGCAGGGCTATAAAAAATAAAGAAGCGAAAAACGGGGAGGCATGTATGTAAAAACACATTCTAAAGCTAGGTCAAAATTGTGTTAGCACACCCTCAATAGCCCTGACTAAACGCGAGTTAGAATATCTGAGCCAGACGCACAGTAGCTTTATTGTTTAGATTCCGGGTACACTCCTCAGCCTCTAGCGGCCTGGCCTTGTTTGTTTTAGGTATTCTGTTTTTAATGCCCTTTTGGTCTTGTAATGCTCTTAATTGTCCTTTTGATTCTTTTATCGCTCTTGATGCCCCTTTTGTGTTTTTTATCGCTCTTAATGCCCCTATTGGCTTTTATCGCTCTTAATGCCCCTTTTGGCCTTTTTTCGATTTTAGTTTATGTATCTTCGGATCGTGCCATCTTTAACTGTTTTTACCTACATGCCTCCCCGTTTTTCGCTTCTTTATTTTTTATAGCCCTGCCGTTCTCCCTTGCTTTGACCTATATTGTTATCGTGCGCCTTTTAACTTTGCGTTAGGTGTTTTACGCCCCGTGCAAACTCAGCAGTTATCAATTCTATCACGCCCGCTTTTCGTACATATATATCGTGTCACTCTCTAATAAAAACCAGTTGAAGTCAGCGCTGTGTTGTCGTTCTCTTCCTGTGTCTTTGTTTTGAAGTGCGCTAGTTTGATTTCCAAGTTGACTGAAGGGGTAAGGACTCATGGGAAAGAATTAAAAATGCATTAAGAGAAATGTTTATTTCAGTGTGGTAACGCGAAATATTTGAGGCTCGTAACAACGCACACTTCACAATATATTGTCACCGATGCAGACGGCACCCGTATACCGTTAGCACAGGAAGCTAGCTCTTGCTGGCAAGGCTGGTGGTACTACACTTCAGCCATCAGGCCGCTCCTTTATGCACCGCGGGCAGGCCCGCTACCTGGTCAAACTTCTAGCTTATTGAATGGCATTACTGTGGCGCCTCATTCCGTAGACGCTCTTTCTTTCAGCGTTATTACTAAGGCGTTGTGGGCAGTAATTCTCCTTTTGGGGTTCTCCGGTATGTGTGAGCGCGTTGACGTACCGTTTCAGTGAAAAGCGGATATATGAGGTGCTCTTGCGTATCTATATCTGGGAAATTCCTCATTTGAGAGTAAGACAGAAAGATGATTGGTGAGTGCGAGACCACGGTTTATTTTTGAACTGCTAGCGGCATATTTCATTTCAGCCTTGATCATAGCTTCATGGATCAGTGGCTGCCATGTGTGTGTGTGTGTGTGTGTGTGTGTGTGTGTGTGTGTGTGTGTGTGTGTGTGTGTGTGTGTGTGTGTGTGTGTGTGTGTGTGTGTGTGTGTGTGTGTGTGTGTGTGTGTGAGTGGGAGCTACCATGGTTGCTAAAAGTGCGTGAAGCAAAAAATATTTTTGGAAATTACTTGCAGATTTCTAGTCCAGGCGGTGGGCGCGCTGCACGCAGAAGCGGAATAAACAATTATTTCGCAGAAATATCCGAATGTTGTCAGCATGAACATGGCCGTCGCATCTAGCAGTCAACACAGCTAAGCGCGCTTTTGAGCGCTTAGCTGTGTTGACCAGTAACCAACACGCCCAAACATTTTCCCTTCTGAAGCGCATCTAGCAGGACAGGTTTTCGCGTCCTAGTTCGCGCTTTGCTGTGTATACGCGCAGCGCCAGAAAATGAGACAACTGGCACCTGACGAACGCAGACGAGTTGCTTAGGGGCATGTATGTACATGTGCGCGAAAAGCACAGCGAAAGCGCAGTTGCAGACGACACAAACGGAATGTTTCTATTTTACACAATTCCAATAAAAAGCTGATAACTTGCTTGAACGATAACATATTTAAAAATATTTTCTATTAAAGCTCTGCCATTGAGTGCAAAAATCGTATTGACATTTGAATCTTGTCGAAGACGGTCGAAGAAACTGGTCAAAAATATTTTCGGCGCCTAGAATTATAACAGGATGTATATTTGAATTATTGCTGTGACAGCAATTTTATCGCGAAACCTTGTCTATTGGTCTTTTGCTCTCTTCGCTTTCGTATGCATCGTGGTATCTTTATCACTTAAAGTGCGTCATGTTATGCATCACGTACGCGTCATTTGCACTAATATAGACTCAGTGATCAGATATATATTGTTCCGGAATTATATGCCTAATATCATTCGCTAACACTATGTTAGAGCCTCATGTTCCCTAACTTTCATTTTTTTATCTTGCCAATACCTGAAATGGCCGTATGCTTTGGCACTTATCCTTGTTCTGTGTTTTTACATTGCAACTAAGCTTCTACGCGATCCTTTTTATCATATTGAGGCGAGAAAGAATACGCACTGCTGGTGAACATTAGAAAACTCTTTAAAATATTGACTGTTAGGTTAGGAGCCTCCGGCGCCTAACAGCTTGCTGGTCGCTCCGGTTCCCCCTTGCTCGCTGACTTGGTCCCCCTCTGTTGTGTGCGTCCGGCGGGACACCCCGCGGTGAAAGAATGGCCATCGCCGGAGTCTTTTGCGTCGAGGTGTGGGGACCATCCTCGCGAGCCCTTCTGTTTCTGAGAATTGTGTTTTATGGCCCTCGAAGATGCGGCGCGCGGATGCCGCAGAAATGGAGACGGGATGAGGACCGCTACTGCTCCTCGGACCGCACGTGTGGCTCCTGCTGCGCGATGCTTTTGTTCGTTGATTGCTTTTCCGTGTCAGTCCGCGGGGCTGTAGCCATGTGTTTAGGCATTCGACAGTTTCGAAGAAACGCGCGGGGCTGGAAAATAAAAACAACTTCGTTTGCCCCGACACGCCATTGACCCATTTGGGACACTGCAGCGGGTCTCAAATGTACCAATACTATAGGCTTTTGAAGTAGATTATTTGTTGATCATGCCTGTGAAGTTGTTTTTTCGATTATGCATAAGACACCTGCGCAATCGTCGACTGAAAGCGCGCAATTCAAATTTCCCGCGCCCCGCGCGACAGTTAGAGGAGGAAAGCGGAGGGAGAAACCTCGCTTCTCCGTCCGTCATGACATCACTGTGAGGAGCCGGAGGCATTCAGAGTCAACGGAGGGGGTTTTCGGCGTGAGCTGTTCCTTGTTTTGCGTGCGTTGTGGACGTACAAAACACGTCAACTTAGTGTTGTGTACCTGATGCAACACAGCTCTGCATCTTCCATTGTATTAAAAGCTCGCGGCGCATTGCGGCGTTGCTGAGAAGAGAGATAAATTCAAGCCGACCAAAGGAAGCATTCTACTCGAAGCATTTTCGGAACTGTGATTACATGGAGTTTGTTTCTAATGCGATTTCTATAGGACGCGGTTCCTTCTGTTTCCTTATACAAAACAGTCGGGACAGTCATCTGCGATCCGTTCATGGACTGCAATCTCATGATGCGACAGTCAGACTGCATCGGCGCATAGTTGTATTCGCGTGTCTCGTTCTTTTTTTTTCTTTTTTTTTTTTTTTTTTTTGCGCAAGAGCTTCGCGCAAAGGCTTCTGTGCTACATGGACAACTCATCAGTAGCACGCGCTGATGATTTTTGCCAACTAGCAGATGATTGAGAAGGGTCCACTGCTGCGTCGAAGCTAGGTTGTGAAGACTGCGAGATCTTTTCCAGCACGGCACGTGCCTGATATGTTCGTGGAACCCTTACGGGAGCATTAATAGAAGATAGCGAGTGTACCTCTCAGAGGTAAGGAGCGCTAAGATCGAGGTTTCCTTTGGTGCGTCCAAGCAATCAATCATCGAAGTTGTTCATACATGGCCTTGCGATTTTTCACCCGTTGCTGTCTCGTCATTTTACATAGTCCTGTCTTTTTTGGGGATAAGAGAGACGAATCTCTTGTAAGAAAACACATTTCGGAACACGGTTTTCTCATGAAGGTACGGGTGCGGAGTAGCTGCAGCTTGGCTTTCAACATAGGTCAACCGTCAATTCACTAAATGTGACAGTATGATAAAAAGGAAAGGCTTTCAACGTCTGCTAAATTTCCTATGACTCAAGCAGCATCCTGCGCGCATTTGATTTGGTCTCCAGCACAATGGCCCAGTCAATGCCTCGTATGCATTGCAGAGCTTCGCAACCGCGCTTCGCTTATTGTTCATTTGTCTGGTGGTAGCTGTGTACTGCTTCACCCTTTCTATAACATTCTTCGTTTCCCCAAGGTACCACGTCTGGCATTCAAAGCAGGATTTGGTACACCAAGCTTTGGGTTCATTTTTCCCAATAACCTTTCGGGCGAGGCGAGAGGCCTGAGACGGAGGTAGTCGGCTAGGGCATTGTTCGCTGCCTTTCCTTCCGAGGAAAATGTGGGCCGAGGTTTCGCTGAGGGCCATGTAGTTTCTGCTAATAATGACACACTACTTTTCAAAATACCTCACTGTAGCCAAAGCAAGTTTTCATGCCAAATCTACGCTCCCCACAACGGAAGCGCTGCATCGTTTGTGGCCGTATCTGGTACGGATACATGCGGTAAAAATCCCGATGGTCATTCGTGTGGAAATGGCATGCCATAATGACATTCACAAAGCCGCAGAGAGCTACGATCAACCCAGCGCAGCGAAAGAGCCGCATCAGAAGCTTCCCCGATACTCAGAATGTCGTCACGCGACGTCTTGGCCAATCACGGGCCAATTTCTGCTGAAAAAGGCTACTTCTGCTTTCTGATATTCGAGTTCGCAGCATGAAAAACTATGGCTTTCTGCTGAAAGCCCAACTTTTGCAGAAAGTGCTGCAGTGTCCCTTTAAGGGGCTGTTTTGGCGCGAAATGGGGAGAGCGCGCCGGGTCTCGGACGCCTCTGGACTGTCCTCGATTTAACTGCCCTGTACGTCTCTTCAGCTGGAGTGAAGATTGCTGGAAAACGTATCAACAACCTTAGATATGCGGATGATACCACTTTAATGGCAGAAAGTGAAGTGGAACTCAAGAGACTTCTGATGCGCGTACAAGAAGAGAGTGAGAAGTTTGGGCTTAAACTGAATATTAAAAAGACAAAGATCATGGCGTCTTGCCCTATCAAGTCCTGGAGCATCAATGGACAAGAAGTGGAAGCTGTGACAGACTTTCTGTTCTTGGGCGCCAAGATTACCTCGGAAGGAGACTGCAGCCATGAAATTAGGAGACGCCTGCTTCTGGGAAAGAGAGCAATGGTTAGCCTTGACCGCCTAGTAAAGAGCAGAGACATTAGTCTGCCAACCAAGATCCGTATAACCCGTGCTATGGTCTTTCCAGTTGTGATGTATGGATGCGAGAGTTGGACTGTGAAAAAGGCTGACCGCCGAAGAATTGACGCGTTTGAATTGTGGTGCTGGCGAAGACTCTTAAGAGTTCCTTGGACTGCCAGAAGATCCAATCAGTCGGTATTGTCGACCATAAACCCTGACTGCTCATTGGAGGGTCAAATTCTAAAGTTAAAGCTCAGCTACTTTGGTCATCTGATGAGAAGAGAGGAGTCGCTGGAGAAAGATTTGATGTTGGGAAAGGTTGAGGGTCGCCGGAGAAGGGGTAGGCAGCGAACGCGATGGTTAGATGGCATTCTCGAGGCATTGCAGATGAAGCTATGTGATGTTAAGAAGATAGTGAGAGACCGGAAAGCGTGGCGTGACATGGTCCATAGGGTCACGAAGAGTCGGACACGACTGAACGCCTGAACTGAACTGAACGTCTTTGGCCCTGTCTTGAATAAACGGCCTTTATATTCATGACCTCTCAGACTCGCAAAGTGTCGCCGGACGAGCGGACGAAGGAGCTTAGCGCTCTTCGTTCGACCCTTTACGATCATCAACGTAATCGGGATCACTTCGACAGGAATCATCCCGTTCGCAATTTAACTTTGACCAATGATACACCGGATACAAATTGAAACTGACTTTTTTTTTTTTTTTTTGAAGCGCCTTCAGACTAAATCTGAGACTAACTGTACTAGGACAGAAAAGCTTGCTATTTAGAGAGACCGTCAAGGGGTTCGTCCTTCGCGTTTGACAGTCTGGTAGTTAGTTTCTTGCAACACGTAGCTGGACGAGAAAAAAGTATATCTTCCTCAGTGCTTTTGTCCTCGTCCGGCTACGCGCTGCAGATAAAAAAAAAAAAAAAAAACACGATAGAAAACCGAACCGACTAGCCCGACTGGTTGTCCTCTTCAAGTAGTCAACGCTGTCCAATTATAGGTCTTCTTTTAGTATGAATACAAGCAAACAGCATTTTCTCTGTAGATACGTAGAGAATTCATTTGAAATTACCCCTTTAGGCGACTGGGCTAGCGAACTAACAGAGTTGAAGCTCAGGCTCTTATTTTCTTCTACCTTGTTCCTCCGAGGCCCACATCGATTTGGCGGAGGACGAGTAGCAGAATGCGATTGACGTTAACCCAGGGAGAAACAGAGTACCTCAATTTTATGGAAAACGCAAACAATAATATGTGATGTATATGAAAAAAAAAATGAAGTAGGAAATGGCTACTTTTTAGTTACCAAGGCTGTACAGCAATTAGTGCTTTTCTACACAAGCTGACGCGCTATCATATCACTCGAGCTCCTCGCTCGTTCCTTACAGGCTCTCCAAATGCTGGTCGGGCTTGCCTGCTTCCCCAGACAAATCTCGACCAAGAATTTTCCTTCGCAACACAACGGGCCTTTAAACAGCCACTCTCCGACATTCCAGAAATTTACAGAGCGGTGACAGAGAATGCTGCCTCCATCGCTTTCATGGGACCACTCTCTCCTCTCAAGGTCTTCTCGCAAAGCGATGGGAGGGCCGAGACCATGAGGTGTAACACGAGATCGAATGCAGGCGCAAATGATCGTGCCTTTTCGTCTATTCCAAAACTGTCTTCCTCGGCGGTGAGCTGGCTGAAAACAGCCTGCACCAACCGAAGTACCAATACCTAGCTGTTCGTTTTCAGCAGTACGGGCGCACGCGAAAAAATAAATAAATAAGAAAAAAAAAAAAAAAAAGAGGGCTTCGTCCGGCACTCGCGCATAGGACATCCTCTATGTGCGTGCTGTGTGTTCCGCTTCGTAGCTTACGCGTCAGTACGCACATGGAAAGCGGACCATCCACATTGGCTTGTGATCCTGGCAGGCATTTTCCCCGCCTTGGCGCCTCTTCTGCGCGTGGCAGCGCGTCCTCTACAGACGCAAGGCCGGGTCTACATGAGTTTTTTGAGGAAACGCATGCCTTTTTAGTGTCAGTATTAATTCCATCGGCAACGGAACAGCCACCGCTGAAGTCCGGTTCAAAGTATTTTTCAGTACGTGACCAGAATGTTTACGCGCCGATGAACGACTTTTGAGAGGTGATTCCAGCTTGTGACGGTTTGCGTGAGCATGGAAGTGGTGGTCGGAGCTGTAGGGTGCAATGTGAAGTGGCTCCTGTTGCCTCTGCGGTCGTGCTCATACTTTTGCGTTATCACAACTACAGTATCTAGATAATCTTAAATATCTGTGGCAATTTAGTTTTATTTCGCAAAGAAACTGGCTGTTTTAAGCGAAATGAGCGGAAACATAGGTGCTTATATGTGAATACGTCACCTTTTGAAAACACATTGTTTGCACCGTCCTTTTCAATGCATTACAGTTGAAATTTCGCTCCCGAGTAGACTCGTCTGTGTCGCAAATGCTCTCTCATCCTACCGTTTGTGGAGTAATGAGCAGGTCAATCTGTCGTTTTACTGACAACTTTATCTCTCCGATTTTGATCGCGCTCCACGTGTTTTGCGGCAGGAAAAGATTGCGATATGAAGCGCCTCGTCATTAGGTGGAACGTCGTCGTCGGCCCTTGCAAAACTGGCAAAATTGCACATGCTTCGGCAAGGTTAGTTTGCCTTTTACGTTGTTCAAGTAGTTATTGTAGTATTTCAGAATTTCAGAAGCATGAGAAAAAAAAATCTAGAAATGTGGCAATACAAAAAGTAACGTCGTTGCAAAGTTTAAGGGCTAACTGGAAAGCGGGAAAGAACTTGTGACGCCTTTGGTGCATAAACACTATATCCTTCATTTGTTCCATCCGCGCATGACCCAGTGCATAAGTAAAGCTACACGTCCATTGAAGACTATATAGTGGAGCAATTTCTTGCTTCCACTGTCGTTACGTGGAAATGGCGCTGAGGAAAAAAATGGGTCAAGAAAGAAACACGAAAATTTGGAAAGAACATAAAATAATCAGGTTTGATTAACAAGGTCGCAACTGCCCGAGGTCTCGCTGCTGAAGCATGTTTTACCGTGCCCTTGACACGTGCGGTTAATTCGGCATCTTTTCGGGGCGTGCAGTTTTCAGTTTCTTTCGTCCGAAGCCGCCTTGCAACTTGCGTGTCACAAAATAGCCGTCGTTATTCGTGTCTCTCAAGAAGTACCGCAAGTTCAGTCGACATTTTCTATATGTAAGTACATTTCCTGTTCAAAAATAGCGTGCCGTGTCTTGAAAACCGAAGCTAGGTATATGAAATCAGTAAAAAAGGATATCTTAAATATAGCGATGTGTTTTAAAATTTGCCATATATTCTAACATAAATATACCAGCTGGGCGTACAGATTTACGTTGCATTACGGCCCCACAGCCCAGCTGTTGCCAGGGGCTGTGCATCAACAACGGCTTATAATGGCAGGTAAGTTATGACCATAAGACCTACGTATATCTGAAATATGAATTAATGTCCCTATTTTGTGTCGTGTATGAAGAGTGTCGATATCGTTGGATGTGAAGAGAAGCGCCGTTGTGGCCTCGGTACTACGCCGAAGCAGCCTGGAATTAGAAAAGAAGACACGCCATCAGTGAGAGCAATCGTAGGCCGCTGTGCATTACTAATTGTACAGAAAAATGATGAACAGTTTGATTACACCAGCCAACGCAATATTACGCGAAGTGTCCAAATCTCGGCTGCCCATCCACGTTCAAGGACTTGTGAACCTAATTTTGGGTGCGGGCCACCAAAACTTCGGGATTAGCTGAGCATATTTTAGGTGTGGGTCAAGCCGGTTTTGAACTTTCGTCAATTAGTTTTCGAATTGCACAAATTAAATTTTGGTGTCGGCCACCCAAACTTGGTAGGTTGGCCGAGCCCATTAGTGAAACCGTCTCTCAGGTTTAAAATGTCTCAATGGGGCCATGCGAGGGAAAGAGTGGCAGTAAAGCACGCGGCCGGATAACCGGATGCAGCTATAACTTCGAGATTCCGCCCTCCCTTTCATGAGAAATTCCTGGGTTCGATCACTAAGCCCCGACGACATTTTTTCCCATGATCTATAGGCAGAGCTTCACACAAAATTTGGGGTTGGCTATTACTGTATTAAGTAGTTTCGTTTGATTTATGGGGTTTAACGTCGCATTAAGTAGTGATCTCACATTAAAATTACATCTATAAATATAAAGTACAGGGGATATAAAGAAGTATGTATAGCAGCTGCACATCCGAACTGAAATTTCTAATTGATTCGAAAGTTTATTTCGTTTTTAACTAGGGAAGAACAGGTATTCCTAAAGTGCCTTTAATCAATTAGAGACATTTAATACAGGGGAACACCAATGTCAATAAATCCAAGGGGCATAATTTGGTATACTGTAAAGACTGCGATAAAAAATATGCTTGACTGTAGGTTTTATGTGACACCAAGCGAAAATTTATGCAGTTACTGAGTTCTGAAAAAGCTCTCTAACTCTAGCAGTAAAAAATGCATTTAAAATCAAGAAAACACTGCTTGAAATTTTCCCGCCATTCAACTCAATTCAGCGATGTCATTAACAAAGACCAGAGTTTTTTTGTCACACCAGCCTCCGCTGCAAGAAATAACACGTTTCACTACACATTTTTTAGGTGCTTATGGATTGTAGCGCTATCTGAAAGTGACCAATAAAGCTATATTTCCGCTATTGACTTCTGAAAATCGTCCCCCCCCCCCCCCCCCCCCCTGTTTTCCTGTCTGAATTATCTTTACTACTCTTAGGTACAGCATCTTTTCAATTGATTTTATTTGACAGGAAAAAGTAACAAAATTCCCATAAAGAAAGGTGTTAGGCAAGGAGACACAATCTCCCCAGTACTATTCACAGCTTGTTTAGAGGAAGTATTCAGAGACTTGGAATGGGAGCAGTTAGGGATAAGGGTAGATGGAGAATACCTCAGTAATCTGCGATTTGCTGATGACATTGCCTTGCTAAGCAACTCGGGGGATGAACTGCAAATAATGATTGATGACCTAGACAGGAAAAGTAGAAAGGTAGGCTTGAAAATCAATATGCAGAAGACTAAGGTAATGTTCAACAGCTTCGGGAAGGAACAGCAGTTTACATTAGGTAGCGAAGTACTGGAAGTAGTAGGCGAATATGTTTACTTAGGACAGGTAGTAACAGCAGATCCGGACCGTGAAAAGGAAATAACAAGAAGAATAAGATTAGGATGGAGCGCATTTGGCAAGCACTCGCAGATTATGACTAGCAGCTTACCGGTATCGCTAAAGAGGAAAATATATAACAGTTGCATCTTACCTGTACTCACCTATGGCGCTGAAACGTGGAGGCTAACTAAGAGAGTTTTACTTAAGTTGAGGACAACCCAGAGGGCTATGGAACGAAAAATGGTAGGGGTAACACTAAGAGATAGAAAGCGTGCAGAGTGGTTCTGAGAAATAACTCAAGTCACCGACATTCTAGTAGAAATTAAGAAGAAGAAATGGACATGAGCAGGACATGTAGTGCGAAGAGATGATAACCGATGGTCGCTGAGGGTAACAAACTGGATTCCAAGGGAAGGAAAGCGTAGCAGGGGGCGGCAGAAAGTTAGGTGGGCGGATGAGATTAAGAAGTTCGCAGGGGTCAAGTGGATGCAGCTAGCACAGAACCGGGTTAAGTGGAGAAATATGGGAGAGGCCTTCGCCCCGCAGTGGGTATAATCAGGCTGATGATGATGATGATGATGTGAATTTATCAACACTATGAAAGTTTGTAACTTGGACACAGTTGACTGTTTTGACCGCAGGCGTCGCCACACCCAAATTTTGACCAATTAGAACCGCAATTTTATGACATGTGGGCCGTAAGGGAAGCTTCACAAATATTATTATTAAAGAGCTGTGAAAAAAAGACTGGTTGCCAACATCTTGAAGTAAATCCGTGCCCAAAATATTAGTGTCGACGTGCGGATTTCGCGAAATCAACCGGTATAGTGGAGACGCCTGTATTTTGCTCATTGCTCGTTTGTAGCTTTTGAAAGCTCCGTTTTCAGTTCCTTCTGGGTTGGAACGACGTACAGCCTTCGAAAACTTTAGTAATATCGTGAGAGCGTTGACCTGACGGACGTTCAGCGTCCCATGCTAGACTGCAGTGACGAAACGAACGATAATACGCGCATGCGCACGTCGTCTGCTCGACCGTTCTGCTGACGTGACATAACCTCGGCGCTTGTTGATTGATTGATTGATTAAAACTTTAATTTCCACCGATTTAGGAGGCCCCCTACTCCCCGCTCCTGGCACGTAGGCCTGAGGAACGGGGGCTGGAACCTCCGCGACTAAGGACTGGCGAATATACATTGGTTATTCGCGGCCTCAGCCGCCAGGCGGACGGCTTTCTGCTGTTCAGCAGGGACGTTGCTTCGCAGCAGGGTTACCCAGGCCTCTCTACTTTTAATGTTGTCCCTAGCGCCCGGAGACTTAGGGCATTCTCAAAGTATATGGTCGAGAGTCCCCCTCGCTTCGCAGGCTTTACATTTATCATTTTTTCTCTCTATCTGGGTGTGAAACAGCCAGACAGGGTTCGGGAAATTTTCGGCTTGTAATCGCCGCCAGGCTATGGCCTCTTTATTATTTAAGCTGGGATCCGGTGGCGGCATCAGACGTCTTCATAATCTATAATTTTCGATTATTTATTTATAGGTTTGCAAACATTCATCCATCGCCTGGCAGTCGGGCGGCTTCGCGTTTGCCCGGAGGTAGAGATCTCGGGCTAAATCATGGACCGCCTCGTTGCCGGGGACGGACGTGTGTGCTGGGACCCAAATTAGGGTGATTTTGCGATCGATTTTAGCTGCAGCTTTTAGAATTCTGGCGGCTTCTTGCGAGACCCTGCCTTTTCCGATATTCCAGAGAGCAGTTTTACTGTCGCTAAAGATCAGTCTAGCCTTCGTTCCGACGCAAGCGAGCGCTACTGCGACCTCTTCAGCCGTGTCTATGTTTGTCTGCTCGTGCTTGCTTCGCATGGGACGCTGAGCGATCGCCTGGTCGATGCTTCCGTTTATTTCTAAATATTGGGGAGCTGTACCCCAAAACGGCCAGCTTCCACTAATCACTAGTATACCTTCAAGTGTATCCTTAAGGATGTGATAGCTAACAAGTCCCGACAGCTTGTTTTGTTTTGTTGGTTAGCGCTAGTATGCTTAGTACAAACGTGCACCAATTCGATGCACTTTGTGCATAGCAGTGCGTAAAATTAGGCTTCAGCCATGAACAGAACACTAGACTTATGTACCCTGAGAAGCTCCATGGGATTTTGCATGCTCTCTTTGAAGGTCTTCGCCTTGGGCAGCCTGGGGTTGTTGGTAGGCGTGAGCACGGCGCAGCAACGTATGAAGATCAGCACGCAGGCCAGGAAGACCACGCACAGCAGCGCCACCAGCCACGTGTACCGCTGCATAATACAGGCGTGGCACGTTTCCAATGAAAAAATGTGAGCACACTCAACCTCTGCCATTAAGGATATGAAGCTGTAGTGCTAAAGGCTCTCGTCTACGGATTCACATTCGCGTACATGCACTCTGATTTTCGTTTAATCACTGTTCTCTTTACTTGTGCCTCTATTAATAATCCTACGCATACTCATTAGCATATAGTCTTAGGCTACCACATTTTGCGCAAGACCATCTAATACTGATTCATTGCTTTAAACAAGCCGTGCGAACTTCTGCGCACGCCCGATATTAGTAGCAAACTCGACCTCCAGTTCCCTCCAACCATGGTCAGCGCGCCAGAGTCTTGGGGGAGGCAATGAAAATATTGCGAGCTCGGAATAAATTTTGGCCCCGGTGGACAACCTCGCTTAGAGAGCAGGCCCCCACGCTCAGACGATTGCAGGCACATACACATCAAAGCAGTCATGTACCACGATATGTGGCCGAATAGATACATGAAAGTGTGCCTGTAGTGCGTACGCTACGACGTTCCACGTCATCTGGAGCGGCGAAAAGAGGGCTGTATTACCAATGATTAATAGCCCTAGTCCAGATCAGTGTAAGGCCCTCCCGACCGATTCCGTCCCGAGCACATAGCTCATGCTGGTGACGAGTGTGAAGGTGGTGGCTGAGGCTAAATGAATGCTGGACTAAGGAATGCCGACCCTGAAACCTCATAATTCCCCCACTCCATGTACCTAACTCCTTTTTAATGAAATAAATGCCTTCACTACTACTACGCATACTACAATATACTTTTAGTAAGCGCTACTAGTAAGCATGTCTGACTCTCGATCCAAGGGCCCCGGTGGGTTCGATTCCCACACCAGCCTCTTGTCTAAAAGCAGCTATTCGAGTTAGCAGCTCCTGTCGGCATGTGGTCGCGTGACGTCACACAATCCGCCGACCAATTAATGGCTGATCACGTAACCGACCAACTAGTACCTTTCAGAACCATGCTCATGACTTTTTTTGCTCAGAACGACAACGCTGATGCCGAATTTTAAGACGAAAAAGCCTTTAAGGCTCAAACTGTCGTCGACAAAAGCTGTCCGCGCAAGCGGCGCACTTGATTGGTCAAAAGAGAAGTGACGTCACCAGCCGCCAAATTCGAAGCAACCAACCAGAAGTCTCGTCTTGTCTAGCGTTCCTGCCATCTGCAATCCCACACTTGAACGTGCGCCAAGGAACGCCAGGCGACAGGAGCGATGGTGTACCGTCCAAACGCACACTTGTCGGAGAAAGTGTGATAGATGCTGCGCATTTCCTGTCCTGTAAGCCAATTATATGTAGCACTGCAAAGAACGCCGATAAAAGGCAAACAATGAGAGGCAAATGATAGGAGAGGAAGGGTAGGCTTTCATCATACTCCTCTTGAGACATCTTAGAGGCCCTCTAATTTTCAGGAGAATGGCACCTTTATCGTGGCGGCGTAAGCAAAAAATAATAAAAACCTCAAGAAGACAGTAAACGTCTTATGTCGAACACGAGATACTACAATCCGTGCACGGCGTCGAGCACTTTTTTCACCAGATCGCTTTCTGATTTGTGTGAATAGCAAAATGTACGTGTTAGCCTTTTCGGACGAGCTGTGGTGACGGCAAAGTCGTAATTTTTTTTCTTTTGTAAGTGTGTACAGCCCTGCTGTAACCCATTTATTTGTACTATATACGTATATAGCACTGTCCATATATAGCAAACGACGTGATTCTTGTGAACTTGACTGGACGTGATTCGGCGTTGTACAAAGCGTCAAGGTAGAACAGAAAATGTAAATGATGATGATAGTGTTAGCTAGTCCCTTTGTGACGGGTGCCACCCGTGGATGGTGCACCCATGCAGCTACCCTAGAGAAGCGTCGGTGCATTTACGAAGAGTGATCAGTATTCGTATTTTTCTATATATTTTCTTAGTTGGTAGTCAGTAAAAGAAAAAAACATTAGCGGTGCTTTACCTCTGGTTAAAGCGAGGGCTAGCGAAAGCTAGGGAGCTATAGGTTACACTTGGAAATTGGCGGTGACTTAGCTCCACTAGGTCCCCAAATGGAGACTGTAGAGTGGAGTTTTTAACGTTTTTTTTTCATTGTAACCAGGGTTATCTTTTGAAACCTCCACCTCCCCGCTCCCTCCGCTCAATTATTCCTCCTCGCAGCGAAGTGGCTATGTAACCTCTGCCAATGATAACTGCACGTATCACGTAAGAAAAGTCATATTGCTAAAGCGTTGACCACCTGACTGATGCATCCCTCACTACCGTTCGTTCATTTTGTTTTGAGCTGTAAACAACCCCTCCCTCTCCGACTTTTAAATAGTCCAGCTAATTCGTTCGTTCTGCGCTGTCTTATCGCTTGTCATTACATGGCAAGAACTGTTGCTTATTGTGAATACACACTTCGAACCTTTGGAGCGTTTATAGCTCGTCGTAAGAGCTGCTGCGCTTAAACGGCTAAGTAGAAAACATAGCGATGTGGAAAGTATAATAAGTATAGAACAGCCGCCCTCCATACGGTAACTGCTAGCTGCAACAGCGGCGGCGGTGAGGAGATGCATACTCCCATTTCAGAAAGACCGCACCTTTCACTTATCGCACTATTCTCGCTTGTGCACAGAGCATGGGTAATAAGCCCAGATGTTCCAGTGTAGGGTGCAATCAAACCCGCATTGCTGGCGGAGTGCATGGACGCCACCTTTAAAAAGTACCAAACTTTGTAAAAACGCATGGCAGGAGGCGTTCGCACCTTGATCCAGTCGCGCAGTCTATTGGGCACGAAGAGCTGCTCCAGGCGCGCCAGAGGTCCTGCCTCGTCCACGGTGCGGCAGCGGCGGAACACGTCGCAGTAGCCGCGGAATTGGTCGCATGCCGCGCCGCGCTCGCGTTTCCGGTTGCAGAGCGGCGCCAAGGTGGACTCCTTGCACGTGTCCAGGCAAGGACCGTCAGTCCCTGCACCAGTAGAGCACAAGGGCCGCCATTTATCGTATGCACTCCCAATGGAAACCGCCATTATTCCCGTTACATGGCTCCGCAGAGAGTTGAAACGGCACTTTGGAGCCTGTAGCGTGTGGTCTGATGCCCTCGTTGGAACTGATTAAATGACTTTCTCTGGTAGTTCATAAAATGCTGAGAAACACGGCATGGCGCTTGCTTCCACAAAGACGTTTCAGTCACGAGTTCAGGCATCTGTTGAATGAAGTGGGTGTACTAGCTCTACTGCTCAGCAATGAGGAACAAAGGCTACGTAAAGAAGGAAAGACGCAGCCAACGCAGAAGCAATTTCATTAGTGAAGTACTTTTGCTCTTCTCACAATGTTGATATTCGGTGCGTGTTGAGCGTTTCCCTGCGCTAACCCTCCTGTAGCGCGAAAGACGTGATTGCTGTTATGATTGGGGTTCTAGACGAGGTTCACGTGGTTCCTCCAGCGGCTGACGACAGAAATCAAGTGGATCCGACGAGCGGCAGCCATTCAAGATCCCGAGTCTGCGGCGACAACAATGACGGAGATTCCATCCTCACCACGTGCTGTAGCGGTCAGTTCCCTCGCGTGGTCTGAAGGGGGGGAGTGACCCATGCATGTATAATTACTGCCTGGCGCTCGCAGGGATGACCACGAGAAAATTTTCCTTTGTTGGCGGAAGCAGAGGTTTCTTCAAGGAGTAGGCGCGCATGCGACATTTCAAGAATTAAGTACCATGGGAAAGTGACCTTTGACAACGGCGGACTCCACAGACTGCTTCAACTTGATATATCTTCGCCGCCGGCACAACATCACTATCGCCACTAGCGGAACTGACCCTCGCCACCAAGGGAAGAGCTGCGAGGAGCTTCGAATGACACCTCCGGCACTGGGTGGTGTCTCTCGTGACCGCGTGTGTCCCAACAATTGGACTGCCCGGCAAGAACTCTATGTCCCCAGCTTCCTAGTTGTAGACAACGAGCAGTATTTAAGAGGTGGAGTTGTATCTACCACCAGCTCTGTTCTCTTCTCTCGACCTGTACATACTTCCCCCTATCAAAGAGTTGTTAATAAACGTCTTTCTTTGCCTCTCCTCCTTGGCTGCTTCTGTCTCGATGCCTCTATACACCTGGCTACGCTGCGGTGAAGCCTAGACCCCCGAACCCCGATCACATCACTGCTTTCGGAATGCCCACTCACCAGGCCTCTTGCAGTCCACGAGGCACATTTCGAGGGGACTGCTCCGGGATCCCGTGTTGGCGCGCTGGCAGTCCTCGTAGCCGTATTTTTGACAGATGGAGCCTTCACACCGGCCGGACTGACAGACCTGAGTGCCGCGGTTGCACTCGGTCAGGTTTGGCTTGTTTGGTGGCTCTGGGCACTGGGCTGCCACGCCGGTGAACATTTCGTCAAGGTTTTGCACTCTTCCCAAAAGTCAAGCCCCCCTCCATTTCATTTACTTTGCATGAGCATTGACGTGTGCAATTGAACGACCTGATCAGCCACATAGCACCTGTTCGATTAACTTCGTTCGCAGTTTCTGCATGTTCAGGGTGCTCAAGCTCCGGACTTCGCGGTTCTATCCCTATGTAGGTCAGAGGAGGACTGCTGTCACTGTTTATGGTGGGAGTATTAGAAGCTATGTGTTAGGGTCTATCGCTACCACTAAAGAATGCTTGCATTACTGCGCCAGGTGGCCGTATATCAATATACCGAGTGCCGCAGGTACAGGTAATACAGGTATAAGAAAGCTTTTAAAAAAGTCGGAGTGATGTAGCTCAGTGAAACCAACTAATAGCTGCTGAGAACCGTGTGATATAGTCTGCAGTAGTTTATTTTTCTCCAAATTTGATTGCACAGTAAAGGTTATACTTTCTAACGTTTTAATTATGGACTTTGGTAAAAGAGCTTGTCAATTCAGAAGCTGTTCAGAAGAAAAAGGCGGCTGAACAATTGCCGCCAAGTTTCCATTTTACGGAGTATAGCTTTTTTACCGGCATTAAAAGATAAGTAAGGAAATTATGAAAGCTTCCAGATGACAGCGAAGTGCTGCTTCACGTTCCAAGGCACGTCTCAGAGAAATAAATTCGCTTTTTTCCGTAGCGCTTTCCCCGGTACAGCTTAGCATGTGCGCTGAGCTTGAAATATGCTCTAGCAATTGCTTCGTGGTTACATTTCTCATGGCTGGCAAATAAAGCTACATAACAAATAAAGCTAACACTCCGTTACTGAATACAGTCTTAAGCGTGGCCCGCATGGAGCGTTTTTTGCACGCGAAAACGCGTCGCACGCCCGACGCCCGCGCCGGCGTCGACGATTTCACTCCCGCATGGTCAGCATCCGAGCGGCTTTTTTTTTTGCCGCCCAGTTGCACGACGCACGCGCCCCCATCCGGCCGTGCGTCGAGGTGGCGCACATCTTGTTTTCCCTGTCGCCGCGAGCTTCAAGTTGCGGTTTCCCCTCTTTCTTCTGGGTCAGGTGTGTTAAGAAAACAGGCACAGGCATCACTTCCAACAGCTATGGATCTAAATGCAGAAGCCATAGCACAAGGGAGGTATCGGAGGTCCGCTGACAAGTCTAGCAGCTCATAAACAACCTCCGAGCTCAGCGTAAACACTCGTGGCCCCAGCGGACGGCCCACCTTCACCGAACTCTAACCTAAAAACCTAAAAGAAAAAGGAAATGCACGGTGCCCGATGCCCGGACCTTGCTGTCGTCGCCTCGTGCGCGGAGCGACTCCGAAAGACATGCTGCTCGGCCGTTTCGGCCGAGAAACCCGAAACCCTCGGCGCCGTCGGAGCGCCAAACCCCCGTCGTTCTTTCCGCTCTCGCGAGCTTCCTTCTCTCTCGGCCGGCGTGGGCGTGGCTCCAACCGGAATCACGTGACGGCTGCTCCGGCTCTCATTGGCCCTTTGCCGCTGCCGACTTCCGGCGTCGGCGCGTCGTCGGCGTTTTTATCTGAGCCAGATCCCGACGATTTGGCAAAATCGTCCTCTCCGGCGGCAAAAAGACGCTCCGCTGCCGTCGGCGCCGGCGAATCGCCCGGAAAAACGCTCCATGCGGGTCACGCTTTACGGGGTATTCGCAAGCGGCGGGAGCGGCACTAAACAGTCGAGAACACCACGAGAAACCAGCCCACGCAAATACCCCAGCTCTATCGTCTAAGTCGACCAGCGTATCGCCAAAAACATCCTTTTCGTCTCTCGACTACGCACCAATATTGATAAAAAATGGCTATAATTAAACGTTAGTAATAAATTGACAATGGCGAACGAAAAAAAAACAAAAAAAACGTCGCACTATAGTATGGGACAGTCAACAGCCCGCAGTTATTTTGGTTGGGCACTCAGTACTTTAAGAAGTTCGTTTGCTTTATGAAGTCCTGGTATGTAAACGATGCCAAGAGCAATTAGTGAAGATTAGATTTGTTGCTGAGCGCAGTGAAGATGTGTTCCAATGCTTAGTAGTCATCTCCGGACAGTCTCTGAAAAAGGATATCTGCAGTACGACACTTGGTTGCAGTCATTTTCCGGTGAACAGACGTGGCTTGTGCTGACGTAGCGGCAGTCTGTAGTGCAGCAACTTCCGGCAGATGGGCTGCACAGAATAAACCGAGAAATAATGAATATTCAAGCACCAAGGCCCACGTATAGTGAAACGCTGCATGGCAAATTCGACTTTCGAAGGATCTTTACCGAACGTCGAAATCTCAATATACGTTTGCATCGAACCAAAATGTTAAGTAGTGTTCTGGTGTACAGAAATCTTAATGGTTTTTCGTGCTTCTTTGCAGAAGAAAATTGTTTATGGCCACTGGGTGGAAAATATAATGTGTTAAAACGAATGATCAAACGCTTACACGCGGATAGCAAGACTGAAGACAATTGAAGTTGGTCCGCATCGACAGACTGCCATGTTCTGATGACGAATATAATATTTCTTTCGAGAATGAAGCTTTTCTAAGCTAGAAAAGGAAAAAAAAAAAAAGGTACCGCAACCCCCAGCCCGTTTTCGCACACGAACTGTGCCGATGTCGAAACAGTTGTTTTGTGAGATTAATGCTAGACCAGCAATCAATTCGAGCCCATAATCACGGAGTCTTTCTCGGTCTCGAATTGACAAGTTTTAATGGCATGGCGGGAATTATATTATGCTTTTTTATCAATAAACTCTTGTGTCCCTGCCGGACAAATGTCGGCAGCCACAAAATCTATAATGGAGAGAAATTCTACCTTTCGAGCTGCAACTTCGAAGGTCAGCAAAGTCGCACAAAGACCTTCAAACCAGGAGGAGCGTCTGCTCGCGCGTGATGTCACACAAGCGAGGCGGAGGAGCGAGTGGGGCGACCGCTGCCGCCTCTCTCGTTCCACCGAGCCGTGAGATCGCCAACCAAATGGCTAGCAGTGTATAGAGCGCGGCAACTGCCCTTGCTCTCCAGTTGCTTGGCCGTTCTTAGAGGCGCCACAAAGGGGCCTGAATGCAAGAACGGTTTGGTTTGGCTTGGTTTGTAGGGTTTAACGTCCCAAAGCGACTCAGGCTATGAGAGACGCCGTAGTGAAGGACTCCGAAAATTTTACCAATTGGTGTTCTTTAACGTGCACTGACATCGCACAGCACACGGGCGCCTTGCTTTTCGCCTCCATCGAAAAGCGGCCGCCGGGGCCGGGATTCGATCCCGTATCCTTGGGAACAGTGGTCGAGTGCCGAAACCACTGCGCCACCCCGGCGGGGTGATGCAAGAACGGCTCACCACCTATAAGGTTCAAGGTTCAAAGGGAACCAAAAGGCAAGATTGTGAGATTCACCACTTATGAGTGTCTCCATGCTAAACAGAGCTTTCGCTCGTGTCATTAGGTGTAGTAGAGTTAAGCCTGGTTATACTTTTTACTGGAAGCGGTAATGGGATCAAGTTGCCGTCAAGTGTTACTTTACGCTGTATAAAGGTAACTGTACATTTCGATTTATCTATTATTTCGATGTAGCGAGTGCCATTGTATTACGCAGTACATGAGCAAAGTACAGTCGGCCTCCGAGGCGCACCTGCACTGAGCGTTGGGGCGGAGCGTGCAACCTCGCGCCCCCTCCGAGTTCTTGCGCGCGAAGCAGCACTGGTCGTGGCAGTCGCGCTCCTTGTAGCCGCAGTCACAGTCCTCGTTCTCCTCGCGTACGTTGTTGCCGCAGAAGGACTCCTGGTGTGCTGCGCACAAATTCCACCACAATGACCTCTCGAGTACGTGCATCTAGCACATGTAGAGCTAAAGTACGTGTAGCAAATGTAGAGCTCCTTAAAGTTGCTGACTGCGCTAGCGACCGGGGACGGGTTATCGCGCCTTCACTCTGTTCTTCATCTGATTGGGGCTCTTATTAAAACCCTTGTAGTATTACTCCGCCGAAACTATCTCGCCATTAGACTACTTTTCCCTCCGACGCGTTTTTATTTTCTGAGTTCACCAGGATAACATAGGTAAGGGCGTGTAAGTATAGAAAAATTTCTAACTTGAATTGCATCCTCATTCACTTGCAATTTCAAAGCGCAGTGCCTATTGAATTTCTGATATTCGATAGGACACGAAAAATAACGACTGACTTTAGCGACTAAAGGGGTGAAAGGCGAAAGCCTGAGTACCGCATTCTGCTACGCAACTGGTGCTATTAATTAATTCATTAGTAATTAAAGAATTCATATAATTTATTTAAACAATAAATAATGCTTAATAAATAAGTCAATAATTAGTATTCGATCAGATTGACATATGGCCATATATAAGGCACGCATTCGCGCATACTATGACGTCATCCCACCCCGGCCAATCAGAACGCCGCAAAAGCAGGATACATTTTGTCCACGACAAAATGAATCACTAAAGGCTTTCGCCTTAATATACGAGACAAATGTAACATTCTTGGATGCATTCACAAATGTTAATTTTTTTTTTGTTCGTTGCGCAGGCCTATATTGAGGTTCACCGATCTTAACGTGCAAATGCGGTGCCCCGCGAATCATACAGTTGGAAATGTGGCAGAGAGTGCCCGGGTTCATTTTTGTACTACCTCGCTTATTCCAGTCAAGGAGCGGACAGTGGCGATCAGCCAATAGCAAAGGGAAACGACATGAGCCTAAAGGTAAAATAAAGCCCTAGGAATCAAGGGCGCTGTGTTTAAGTTATACTGGGATTTTCAAAATTTTATACGTTAAAGAGTAGGCCAGAGCTACATAACGAAACGAGCGCCAAAGTTTTTATGCTGCAGAAGGAGCGGATGCAAACTTGGTCACACCAGTATTGAGCCATATACGCCCGTAGCAGCGGCACGAAATTTCGTTTCTCTTATTTCAATATCCTCCTCGCGCTGAAATAAAGGTATCCAAGAGGCCATAAAATGGGTGGCAATTTAGAAATTTTTGTACGAAAATTTTGTCCCCTCCTTAGATTGCAAAAATATCACTGCGATATCTCGCTTCCATAACTACTGCCGTCATGAAACATTCTCGTCCTACAGCCTTCAAGTTACCGTACGTAGGTGGTTTACTTTCCTGGTTTTCAAGTAAACTACAAATATGTACAATTTCTCGTCGTGTCAGCTATATATGTACGAAAGAAATTTGTTTCGTTAGTTTATTTCCGTTCCGATTGCTATCAGCGCAATATACAACCAAGTTCTACGATATGAGGTATGCTGTACGAAATACAAATACACACGTCAGCGATATCTTGATTTTTTTTATGCTGTTTTGTTCGTCCGCCGCACCGTTCCAACGGAGTGTGGCTCATCGCCACAAGCTTAAATCGGCTATGATTTTGTAGCTAACGGGAAGAACCTGGCAACTAATTAGGCCTAACCATGGAAACTGAATTCCGAAAACCAGAACCAAGGCTCCAACAGCGATCACATTTGCGTGCGCCTGAAGCAGCTTATGAAACGCGCATATGACACGAGCTTTTGCTTCCGTTTCCGTAAGACACGGTTGATGTCGGTGCCAGCGGATTGCCATTCGTTTAGCAAAAACAAAAGCAATTGTTTTCTAGCATGCGGTGTATTAGGCGCGTAGCCGATGAAAGCGATCCGTGCTTTGCAGGGATATACTTTTCAGCGCGTGCGGAATTCGTCCATAGCACGGGGTCGGCAGGGGTGCTCGCGGTGTGACAGCGAGACAGGGGGATGCATATGCAGTGCGTACTCAAGAAGCAGATCTCCTTGTCGTAGAGACCGTCGAGGATGGAGTGCAGGACTGCGCTGATACTGTGGATGCTACAGGGCGAGAAGCGCCGGTTGAAAGGCATCAGACCCGATGTCGCTCGCGCGTACATGATGTAGTTGCCGCTGGCGCCACCAGGAGTGCACTCCCGTGTTTCGTCGTGCTGCGCATATGTCAGGCATGTCAGTGAGTCAGCGTGGAAATGAAAATGATCGCTGACCTGATCTTCTCCTCTCGGCGTAGTCTTGAAAGTACTTATTTGAAGCTTTCACTGAAACTGCTCGCTCCTCGAGTTATTATCTAGATTAAGAAAGCCACGACCTTACGACTCACTTCGTTTTACCCCCGTCCGATATCTTATTACGTGTTCACAGAGAAAGGCAATGAAACCTTCATTGGTCGATTGCCGGTAATGGTGTTCTATTAATTCACTTTTAGTTTAGCTGCTCTAAATTTGTTTTTCTTTTTCTGTCACTATGGGGGGCTTTTCATTTTGTATTATGATGAGATAAAGCCGGCTACATTTGAGCAGTACAAGTGCGGTATAAGCTTCTTGCTTGTCCTAAGTCTCATCGCTTTGCACTGGATTTCATCAAAGTCAAAGAAACCAAGGGTAGATTAACAAAGATCTTCGTTTGCCTCCGTAAGGTGTCGGGCTCGAAATCTGTCGACTCTTTACTGCTTTGCTTGTAATCTTTATATACCAGCACAACCTGATCTTATTTTCTAGCAGCGTCCAGACCAGATACTAATCTCAAGCTCGCAAAGGCAAGGATGGCTCTTCGAAGCTAAACCTTGTCTCATTATCCGTCAACAGGTAATGAACCAGGGTAGTGAACAAACTAAGTCGCGCTTCTGTGCTCAAGGGTTCGCCCCAAATGCGAGCATGGATGCGGAGTATGCTAGCAAAGAGCAGTATCGGTATTATACTCACCGTGGCACCAAGGCTGTGACCAATTTCATGGGCCACAGTAACCTCGCTGACCGCCAGGGCAACCAGTCCGCCGTGTAGTTGAAAGGTCACGACGCCCGTGTTGAGCGCCATACGCCGGATGCCTTCACGGGTGTTGATTGACCGAAACTTTTCGCACGCACCGCCGATCTTATCTACGGAAGGTAAGACACGTGCGGGAAAACTTAGAGATTATTTCAGCTTACGTGGATCAGAGAGCGAGTGCAACAGAATGTTCAGGTCGGGGTTAGCCGGAAACTCTGAAGCCAAGCTTCGTCTGATTTAAACCACGAAATCGAGTGGAGCCATATGCAAGCTAGCGTCAATTTATGAGAACGCATGACATTGCCCATGAACAAGAAGAATTTATTGTTTGGCCAATACCCGCGATATTGTCACCTCAACAATCTTCAGGTGTTGCAGTGCAACGGCGCAAGGAGACGAGAGAAAGGGACAGACACAGCGCTGAACGAGGTCGTTTAGGCCTCGTGCCGTTGCGCTGCACCACCTGAAGGTATGTCTGATCAACTAGCCCACCAGGTCATGTTGGCAATATTCATTCGTTAATGCCTTTCTGCTGATGAGTCCTGACAGCTTACAGAACAATACAGCGAGAAGTGGTTTTTGAGCGTCAGCAATGACGTATACATTTAAATATATTCACGTCATCTTGGCTTCAGTTGCGTGGCAACTTTCTGCTGTGATGTAATACGGACTCGCGCAAATCTGCTCTTACTTTTTTTACAAAGGATATACCGTATTTACTCGCCTAATCAACGCGCTTTTCCCCAGAATATCTCCGAAAATGGAGCGTGCCGTTCATTACGCGGAAATTAATCCGAAAATAATTGAAGTGGTCAAAACCGGGCGAAAAAGGAGCCTTTTGACTAAAAACTTTATCCGGTATGATAAATAAAACAAAACTCACTCTTCAGCATGGTTTCCGTGCTTGCGGACGCTTAGTGCTCATGTAACTGACCATAATGCTTTCTCGAATTCAGCGCGGAACATTCTTACTGGCTCTTCATCCCCTAGGTTAGAATGTGTAGGGATGTATAGTTGCCGTGTCATTCAACACATAGCGCTTTGCAGTACTGTACACTCCTGCAGGCTTCCAAAAAAGTGCGGCTACTAGCAACCAATACGATGGACAGCAGATGCGCACCAAAGCGTTCATCAGTCGAGGGGAAAAAAAGTGACTCCTTGGCAGCTAAAGTATGGTGGTGCGTTCGCTATCCGAGTGTGTCCATTACATGTGCAAATACTGCGCATTTGTTCCTAGCCGCCACCAGCGTATTTTTCAAACTACACGGATAATTGAGCAGATAAGGGCGAGGATCCCTGTTAGTCGTAGCGGCGGCAATCCAAGGACTGCGCGCGTGTTTTCGCATTTGATGTAATTTTGTGATTTCCTTGTGCCTCTCACCTGACCGATCAGGATCGCCCATACTCAGGAGAAAGACGACTAATCTAACAGATGAGGACCTTGACCGGGCCATAGTTCACACAGTTTTTTTATATATTAGGCGAGATCCTGGCTGGACTGAAGCAGCACACTTTGAAATCTCGAACAGTATAGTGGCACGGGCGGCCTGGCCGAGACGTTCCTTAACTCCCTCGCCAGACAGCAGCTCACCGACTATAGGTCTGGGCCTTGGCATTTCAAGCCACATTTGAAAGAGGGTACAACTAAGAATGCCTTTTGATTATATTTTCTCGACAGGTAGGACTGTTCCTTCCTTCATGATAGGCAAGCTCTATAGACCAACACCGTGTTTACAAACAAAGGGGGCGCTCGCGGCGTCGCAACCGACTGGGGGTGAAAAATATGGTTAGCGCCCATAGGAATACATGGATCCGAAATATTTCTAAGCAGTTTTTTAATTTCACGGAACACTTATGATGTCCTTATTCGGTGCAGAGTAACCGTGAACATCCTAGAACAGATTGTGAAAGTATGAAATCTCATGACCGAGGCGAAGTATTTTTAAAACACCGCGAAACGTACGGGGGCTCGAGTTGGGAGGGCGACTCATAAAGACACAAGTAAACGCAACTTACCGCAACATTTTTCTCTTTTCGCAGAGCACCAGAAGTGGTGGCTGGTCTTTGAAGAAGTATGCTGCGTCATTGCGGAGGCGGTCTACTTTTAAAACTCCCCGAATAATCTATGTCATGAATCCAGACACCCCCAAAATTGATTGATTGATTGATTGGATCACAGGAAGGGAAATGCGCAGTA